>NC_133931.1:138615450-138940093 GCF_031877795.1 Strix aluco
TTGTATGGCTGAGAGATGTGCTTCCTCTGATCGTTAGTGCCCAGTTTCCTACCTGTGAAATGTTAGAGGATGAGGAGAGCCTGAGTTCATTAATAAGATTCAGTAGGCAGAATGAGCTCTGCAGACAGGCATTTACAGAACAGGATCCTTTCCTGTCTTTACACTTTTGCTTTTTAACAGAATTGACATTTGTTAATTCTATGAAATCCACCACTTTGCTTGATTTTGTTTTAACCATAGTTACAGCTGGCATTTCACAGAGCCTCCGCTTAGCTTTCTGGGCTCAGCCTTTTCCTCCATCTAAACATGCACAACATGGTCAACAATGAATATTGCAGATTCACTGTCAACAGTGAAATTTGTAGATTTTTCATCCCTGTTCAATAATCCTGAACTGTGCTGTTCAATCTTAATTTAAAATCAGTTTGAGTTCCTCAGCTGGAAACTTGTATCAATACACATGTTAGAGGACATGATGTTCAACATGCTGTCCCATGGGAAAGACTGTTACATACAGCAGTAGCATTAACCAGGATTAGCTGATGAAAAGATGCAAATTCAGAGTGAAACATTGACTTTTTGCTGGCATGCATTTTTAGAGTTAGAATGAAGTGCTGTATAAATATTCACCAGTTGTCTTCACCTTTTCCAGAGAGTTTTACATCTAGCAAAGTTTCATCAGCTCCGTTTTTCCAACCATGGTAACTTCTTGATCTATTCATTTAATGCTTTCATTCAGTATTTTGTAATGTGCACCCTTACGCTATGCAACCCCTTCCAGCTGGCTCATGTCAGGCCATGATTCACTGTGTAATGGAGTCTGTGAAGGGGGTATAAAGAGAAGGCAAACTTGCATTTCTTCTGGAAAAGGTGATCAATGCACGCACTTCTCAGTGACAAGTACCTAGATTTTATTTACCTTAGCTGCTGATAACCCTTTGTACCCCATCAGCCTGTAGAAAGCTCTTATTCCTTACTTAAGTTGTATGCATCCATAGTCTGTAAAAACAAGAATTCCTCTAATGCTGAAAGATCACTCTCAATATATGGACATTCTCCTTTATCTCTCTATCTGGGCTGCCTGCTGACTGTATCCATTCTGCAGGAAGTTTTCATCTCACCCATCACCTCTTCTTCCGGAGTAGTAGAAGTTCTGTGCAGCCCTATTAGTCATCCTCTGAAGATCCAAATTTCTTTTAAGCTTGCACAAGACCAGTATGTAGAGCCCACAAGAAGAAGGTACTCAACAATGCAAATTCATCTGAATCTGCATGAAATCAAGCAGTACAGAAGAGAGAGAGATTTTGGATGTCGTTTATGAATGCTAGGCTTCCAGTAGTTCTCTCAACTTCAGAGCTAAAGAAATTCAGTAAGAGCAATGAAGCAATTACTCTTCTATCTAGTCTCTTTTAAATGCCTTTAAAGTGGCATTAGAGTTTTTTCTCATCATTATCCAAGCATCAATCCCCACATTCAGTTGCCCCCTATCCTTCGGTTTATTTCTTGCCCTTTTCCATTCTGGTCATTTATTTGCTTGTCTCTTTCCTATCTTCCTCTATCCAATTTTCTAAAGAATAGTCTTGAAGGCAGAATATCAGCTGTTAGCGATCTCTGCCTCTGCATTCTGGATGTTCTGTGCTCCCTGACTCATAATTCGCTTCTTTCTGCTGGCAAAGAAAGAGAGAAGGAGAGCTGTACATATTTTTCATATGGAAGTTTTTGTGGACAGCAATTCTCAGTGATGATAATTGGTGCAGCTGTTAGTAATCAATAATACATCTTCAGCCTAGACAGCACAGTTAAACTAACCTCCTTTCACTCTTTAAATGAGAAACGACAAGGGGATCGAGCGCATCCTCATAAATTCACAGACACCAAGTTGGGCAAGAGTGTTGATCTGCTTGCAGGCAGAAAGGCTCTACAGAGGGATCTGGACAGGCTGGATCAATGGGCCAAGGCCAATTTTATGAGATTCAGCAAGGCTCACTTGGGTCACAAAAACACCATGCAATGCTACAGGCTTGGGGAAGAGTGGCTGGAAAGCTGCCTGGTGGAAAAGGACCTGGGGGTGTTCATCGACAGCCAGCTGAATATGGGCCAACATTGTGCCCAGGTGTCCAAGAAGGCAAATAGCATCCTGGCTTGTATCAGAAATAGCGTGGCCAGCAGGATGAGGGAAGTGATCGTCCCCCTGTACTCAGCACTGGTGAGGCCACACCCTGAACACTGTGTTCGGTTTTGAGCCCTCACTACAAGAACATTGAGGTGCTGGAGCATGTCCAAGAAGAACAACAAAGCTGGTGAAGGGTCTAGAGCACAAGTCTTATGAGGAGCAGCTGAGCAAACTGGAGTTTAGCCTGGAGAAAAGGGGGCTCAGGTGAGAGGTTGTAGTGAGTTGGGTGTCGGTCTCTTCTCCCAAGTAACAAGCGACAGCACAAGAGGAAATGGCTCCAAGTTGCACCAGGGGAGGTTTAGATTGGATATTAGCAAAAATGTCTTCAGCAAAAGGGTTGTCAGGCATTGGAACAGGCTGCCCAGGGAAGTGGTTGAGTCACCATCCATGGAGGCATTGAAAAGACGTGTAGATGTGGCACTTAGGGACATGGTTTAGTGGTGGACTTGGCAGTGTTAGGTTGATGGTTGGACTTGATGATCTTAAAGGTCTTTTCCAACCTAAATGATTCTATGTTTCTATGGGCAATACTATAATGAATATTGTCACAGTAATTTTTTTAATGTCAAATATATTCCAACTGGTACTAATACAGTATGTTATTTTAAACATTTACAGTATTTTAAAGATGATAAAAAATACTCTGTGCATGGTGGTGCCTACTGACCCTTTCTTGCATGTTAAAAGTTTTAATATACAAACGCATGTATTTGTCCACCCAGTCAAACAATTGCTGTATATTTACAGTAAATGGAAAGAAGAGCAGGTTAGGAAATAGAAAAAAGGATTGTTTCTTCACAAGCAAAATTATTTTTTAAGCATTTTGAGTGAAATTAAATCAGATTTCCATCCTTAAAGAGACTACTGCTAAAAATATTTGTGAAAATTATGATTTTACGTTCATGCACACATATATTACAAAAAGTTTGCTGTTAATATATTAAAAAAAAAAAAAAAAAAGAGAAGGAACAGTACTATGTTTGTTAGTGTTAAGGCTAAAAACGGGCCAAGTTCATCCTTTTGGCAGATATGGTGCAATTCATATTATTTATCATTACAGTCATTAACATATAAGAGCACTTAAATACAGTGAAAATACACTCTGTGCCTGAAAAGGATTATACAAGGTCACAGTCCAGCAGGCTTGCTATGGAGAGTAATGGGTCTTTGCTGTGATTTGTGGAGCATAGTTCCGTGGCACTAACTTTCTCAATAACAAACGTTTTTAAAACATGTGATTTATTTAGAGTACAGGGGTATAAAATGCAATATGTAATCCTGCTGTTGCTAGACTTACAATTTATTTATGTTGCATTCTATGAAGGAACGACAAAAGGGAATGGCGTGTTTTGGAGTGACAACTTTCCTATTCAAAAGTCATGAGGTAGGAAGTGTTCTGATAAAGGAGACTATTATGTACCAAAAAAACCACAGAAATGTTGGAGCATTCCTTACTGTTTGTCTCACTGCAGAAGAATGTTCTTGCCATCTTTACTACCTGAGCCTTTGATGGATGAGTGTAATTGAACTATGGTCAGATCTATGTTATCATGCAGGCAAACTTGAGATGACTAGAAATAAGTCTCTCTTAAAAAAAAAAAAAAAAAAAGTAAGTAGAGAACTGTTTCTGTGCTCATTCTTGTTATGCCTTGTATGTAGACTGATGAAATTTTACTTATAGCCCATCTCTGAGAGATGCCCTTATTGAGCAGAAGTCCTCGTTAGTGTCTCAATTTAAGACCCATCACCATTAAAAAGTGGATTGGCTGCCTCATTATCCCTAAGAAATCAAGCCAGCCTTCTTTATTAAGCTCTAAGTTGTAATTTCATCTTTTCCGCTTTGCCAATTCATTTCTTATTTTTAATTTATATATTATTTTTAAATTTCCTGATTGCACACCACCAATTCAAGTACTAAACTTGGCACATGAGATCTAAGTCTTTGATCCTGCAAAACCACCAAGCTTTTGTGGAGGTAAGAACTTCTTGCTCCTGTTGCGGTTTTTCCATTAAACCTGAAATAGGAAAATTTTGTTCAAAAGTGGAACTTACTGTTGTTAGTTCTGTAGTCACTCTAGAGAAACAAAACAGTTTCAGGCAACTTGCCTGCTGCAGCCTTTGTTGTCTTGCCTTTTCTTTGGTCTTTCAAGCCCTATTCTTGTATTCAACCTTTGCCTCACCTGATTATTTGTAAAAATAGTACTTTTTAAGGTGTTAACCTCTCAGCTTTTATCACTCAACTATCTGACTTTTTTAACACCTTTCTTTTCATTAGTTCTTCTTAATTTGATGAGCTGGAGAGGATTCTCTTTTTCTCTGGTGGAGTAGGAAAGAATGTATTTATCTTCCTGATGAAAGTGAAAACTGAGATAAACACATTGTGGGTGGGTTTCCTCTTTTTGGTTCTTTTTGATGAAAAATTGCAGTAGTTTGGAGCTTTTATATTTGCAACCAGAAGAAACTTGTGATTTATTTTTTTTCCCCCTGGTTTGGAGTTTTTATATTTGCAACCAGAAGAAACTTGTGATTTATTTTTTTTCCCCCTGTTTTGTTGACTAACTATCCTTGACTGATTATGACCTTATTTCTTAGACTTTTTCAGGAAGACAGGGTGTTGTATCATCAACAATGATAACAAGAGACCTCCTCGTCCAAGCGTCTTTCAGCTGTTTTAGTTAAGTAGGCATTAACAGAACCAATTTTACATGACTGTAGCTAAAAATCCCATGTCATCCTAGCTGCTCAGTTAAGAGAATCTGGAGAAAATGCTGTAGCTCAGCGAATTACCAGTTACATGGCAGGGGTGATAGAGACTGAAGAAAAAAGGTCTGAGCAGTCTGAGAGGAGATTTGCAGAGGCTCACTGCGGGTGGGCAGTGGCTGCTACTGAGTTGAGGTACATTCAGTATGAAATCTGAGAGCAGAGAGAGGGCATGTTGCTGCCTTTTGAGCAGAGTGCGTGAAAGTGTGGTTAAAGATCTTTGGTGAAGTTGTGGATCTGCAGCATGCAGGAGGTGTGCTTGTTTTCTGTTACTAATGAAACCATACTGTCTGCCCAAGAGCAAATTGCTGCATCTTCTTATGCCACCAGGCTCATATACAAAATGAAAATAATAATTCTGTTCTTGCATTTTTTTCACTCTCTGTTACAATTTTAAATGCTCCAAAATGTGTAGCACATAGTTACAGTATCCTAGGATGTTTGTTACTGAATCTAGCACAAGAAACTTGTGCTTTTGTCTGGGACCTCCAGATCTGGCCATTGCCATCAAGCAGAAATATTTCTTCTCCGATTATTATCTCCAAGCACCTGATCTCCACCATTTAAATGGATATTTAGTAAGGAATTCTAATGATGGTCTCGTCCTAAATTGTTGTTAGTTAACATACTTATGTTGTGCCAGGAGCTGTAGAAAGAACGTAGAGTACAACAAAACCTTTCCTCTAAAGGTTGTATCCTTCAGACTTAAAGGTACTGTCTACAATTATTCTCATTAAAATATATTAATTAAAACCCCCCCAAAATAACAAAAAAAAACAACAAACCTTAAACTATAATATTTGTCCATCCCTTTTCTGAACAGGTTCTGGATAGCAATCTGCGTAAGATCACAGCTTCACTCGAGAAAGCAGTTGCAGAAAAAGTCCAATGTTAAGATGATGTGAACTGAACAAACAAAACTATTGAGCTGGTTAACAGGCTGGTCTTGAGGTAAGAAGATTTTGCCTGAATGTTCATCCTAGTGTGAGTTTTGAAATATTTGAAATGTTTTGTTGAGCATGAGGTTAAACTTAAATTTTTGAGGACTGTGTGGGGAAAAAAGGCTAGGTGGGGACAGGTTTCGAGATGACCTTTCTTAGAAATCATTTAAATGAAGAAAAAAAAAAAAACCACCACAAATAAACCCATAATAAAATCCTGAGAAGTAAAATGTGCTGCACCATAATTGCACTTCCTAAAAATCATGTATTGCTGAGCAACTGATATTGGCATGATTGCTAGAGAGAAGTCTGGATAACTAAGTCACTACGTTTATACACAACTGTGAACACATTGTGACAGCCTGGGCAGCCTCTAGTTAATGAGCAGAAAGACTGAATAATCCTCTAGGTCAGGATGGAGTCACCCTGGATCTGCCCCCATTGCACTTTAGATTGCAAATAAATGGAAGGCACCAATCAGATATTTGATGTTTACTTTTGGCTTTTTCCTTTTGCAGAAACTATTAATTTTTAAATAAGAATGGAATGTATTTATGTTGAAATTATATATATTTCAGTGTGGTTATTAGCTTTATTTGCAGACAAACATCATTAAAGCTAACACTTGCCTCTAACGGTCAGTAATCATTCAAGTCAGCCACAGCATTGCTGTGCAGTCTCTCCTAGTTCTTTACAGAAATCGTGCTGTCTCAATTCATCATCTAGAATTTTAACCATTCCTTTTTAACAAATAAATGTAAATAATGGAAAATAAAAAGTACAAAGAATATTTACACTGCTACATGAGTTCCCAAGGCAGTCTGAATAAATATTTTAAGTTGGATTTCATAAAATCCCTGTGACCTTGCTTTCTAAGATCAGAGAGTGAATGCAAATCTCTCAACAGAGTCTGGCAATCAAGAGTAAATTCGTTTGGAAATAAATTATTGTAAGAGTATAGAACTAATCAAAAAACCCCAGTGAAATTAAAGCAGATACATTTTTGATACCTGATTCTGAAATTAATATGCCTTAAAATGTAAAATATGTAAATAATCTTTCTTTTGGTAGAAAAACAGTGAAGCCGATGTTACTACCTGCATATGAAAACTTTTGTTTGCCCCAAGACACCTGAGTAGGTCACTGTTGGCCTGACCCTGCAGACCTCCAAATCTTTTGGAAGTGATGTGGAAGCCAATGGCCTTTGCCCATAGGTAGTCTCTAAGTCCTGTATTTGAAGATTTATACATAGTTAAAAGAAGTTTTTCTCCAAGATTTGAGTTTTTATTAGTGATCTTATTGGGTAAGTTAAGGGGGAAAATATTTTAAAGGATTAATTGAGAATGTCAAGTCTTTTCCTCTGAGAATAAATTCTTTTTGACTAGAAGAGGAGACAGTTAACTTCTGAAAAGCATCAAGACTGATGATTTTGTCTATATAGCATTGACCTGGAAGCTCAACCATTCAGACTAATAAATCAGGCAATTTATATTTAATCATTAACTAACTCCCGAGCTGAACAGCTGTTCAAAATTAGAAATGGGTCACCCCGGCCAGGATGACATTACAGGCAATCTATAATGCATTAGAATAAAATTATAGTGATTTTTAACTGTCTGGAAATTTATTACACTGCATGTTCCAACTCTTAAACCCTTGTTAGCCAATGTCACTAGTGATTTATGGTGCTTGGGTGGTATGGTAAAATTACTGAAGATTTAAATAGACAATCATTCTATGTTTAGTAAATCTTCAAATTTCAAAGCTATTTTGGAGAATGAGGTGGGTGCTCTTTATTGTTTATGACTTACCAGTCAGTGGCAACAAGAAGAGAGAATGGATAAATCAAAAAGCCCTCTTGTAAATTAATGGATTTATTGTCTTGTTGCCTTCAGTTAATGGTTTAAAGAAGAATCCAATGGCTTCTGTAGGCAAAAATGGATGTCTAAAATACTTCAAAACAAAACTGCTACATTACAAAGATTGCTGTTAGAGCTTTCAACAATAGTAGTCCTTTACTAGTCATTTGTGGGGCATCTCTTATGACTGTAATGGGTTTAGGAGGCCTTCACACACTGAGTTCCTGAATTTACACATTTGAATTGAAACATTTAAATGCTAATTCTTTTAAGCACGGTACTTTGATTAAAGATACTTCCATTTTCTTAGTGGATATTTTATATTCCTATTTTATAACAAAAGTGTTTGAGTCTTCTGTTATTGTAGAATTTTGTGTCTGTCTTTGCAGGATAGGATGATTAACAATTTCAGTAAATATTTCTGATTGTTCTGAACAATATAAATAGAAAATCATTAATATAATATTTAACAATTATTTTGTTACTTTGTTTCTGTACACATAGAAATTTATTTTTAAAATGAGAGTGAGTTGTTATATAAGATTGGATTTATACATTTTTAAGGCTTTCAAGAATGAGCACATCTAAGAGTACTCTTTTAAGCTCTCAAGCAGCTAGCAGCAGCAAAATGCAAGTGTTTTACATGAAATTATTTGAAGTATGGAGGATACTTTCTACTCAGTGATTTTCATTGATTTTGATTACATCATGTAAAGGACTGGATTTTGATTACTGTCATTGCTCTGAAAAATAAATGTCTGTATGGACAGTGGGTAAAGGACAGTCCTTATAAGTTGTTCAGCAGTGTGCTTTCCTTCTTTCATGCTGGCCCTTTCTTTGCTTCAGTCCCTCTGCTCACTGGAGAATGATTTCCTGAGGTTTCCCTGATGCAAGTGAACAGACTGTGAAACAACTTTTATTTTATCCTGAGTATTGCAAATAGTAAAAATGAGGAGGAAAGGTTATGGCAATCTATTCCAATTTTAGATCTAGAATTTCATCAGTTTGAAGATGACTCTAATGGATGATCAATTTTTACCTTCCTTTCCATACTGAAACTGTTTGAGCATACATTCATACATACATTCATTCCTTTGCTGGGAATTGTATACACAGAATAATCAAAGTATAATGTGCCAAATACTGCTAGTTTGGGTTTTATACCATGTTATAAACTCCAATTGGAAAGGAGATAATGATTTGGTCCATATCTTAAACATTAACTTTCTTTAAAGAAGATAGTTTAATTCCTCTTCAGTCAGCAATTCTTCAGTCACCATTTCAACATTTTAAATAGGCAGTGGGCTGTCTTTACAACGTAACTGGAATAAAATAACAGCTTTCCATATAGCTACTAATAAGAAATCATCAATATCTGAGACCATTTCTGACTCATCCAAAATATCCCAGGGTAAGCATGGTTGTGCACTTTGCAAAGTGCACAAGGAATTCCAGAAATCAGGGCTCTCTGTGGGGAAAACAAACAAACAAACAAACAAACAAAACCCAAAAACAACAAAAAAAAAGAAGAAAATTATAGATTTAAACTTTGACACAATCACTGAGGCTGGAAGGAGCCTTCTGAGATCATCTAGTCCACCCTCACTGCTCAAACTCAGTTGGTTAGACCAGATTGCCCAGGACCATGTCCAGTCAGGTTTTGAATATTTCCCAGGATTGAAACTTCACAATATCTCTGGGCAACCTGTGTTGTTTGACCACCCTTGTCTTTATTCCTGTTGAAATTCCAAGTCATGGCAGCTCTTAACTCAGTAAAATTTCTGTAGCTAGTAGGTAAAACAAGCCAGACAAATAAGAGGAAAAAACCCTGCAACTCTTCTGCCTTGCCCCTTCTTTTGGAAAAAAGCATGAGAAAAAAGCAGAAGTCACATTTTTGTTGAGGTTGAGACAGCTTTTTCTCCTTTCTTCATCATTTTTTTTCTTCTAATATTCTTGTTACCTTGTCTTTTCTGAATCTTGCTGGAAATGACTTCACTTTGCACAAGACAACAGTGCCTGGCAGTAGTATGCCAGATGCTGCCAGTATTGACATGTGTCTGCCATACTGTTTCTGGTCTAAACAAAACCACCGATTACTGAAAAATACCAGACAAGGGAAGGACCCAGAATGCTTGAGGAAGAGCTCCATCCTATTTTTTTCAGCTTCAAAGGCTTCGAATCACCACCAGAAAGTAGGGATTGTTTCCAGCCTTGCAGTCTTAGGAAGTGTATCCCTTGCTGACAGAGTGCCTTTCTTGTTGTACTTTTGTGTGCTTCTGGTTTTTAATGTCGAGGTTAAACATTCTGTCACTTCCACATTGTTCAGGAAATAACATTTTCTAATTTTGCTTTGCAGTCTAAAAACATGTGTTGGAGCCAGTCTGTTGAAAACCTCAAAGCACAAAAGAAAACTTTATGTGGTGATCTCTAATTAACAGCAGCATTTGTGTCTTACTTTGGACCCTTCACAAAACAGTATTGCTAGGAACTGATGGAACATTTCTGGATTACTTTTCTAAAGTCACAAAAGGTAAAATTTACTGTTAAAAATGGGGGTGAAGAGTCTGGTTTGTTAAAGCTGGTATCTATCAAAAATTTGAAGTACAGATCTGTATTTAAAAGTGGCTCTCTGCAGGTATTAGTTTTCCAACATATACAGATATGCACACATTCACATACTTTCCTCTGATTACAGGTACATTTTGAGGTGAATGGGAGGGGGAGGTTAAGTTCTCTTTGGCAAAAGAAAATCCCTTCCCTTTCCAATTCTTAATGCCAAATTCTGTCTTTTGTGACACCTGTGTAACAGCAAATGCTATAAATAATGATAGAGCTGTATAGACACCTATTCTGCTTAGCTTGTCAGCTCCAGGAAGAGCATGTAGTTATGATAATCCCCATTCCTCTGTACACAGAGGAAACTGTGATAATGTTCAATAAATGCATAGAGGTTATAACCCTTAGAGTTGTGTCCAAAAAGATTTCTTCATCCTTCCTTGTGTTGTGGTTTAAACCCAGCTAGCAGCCAAAGACCATGCAGCCGCTCACTCACCCTCCCTCACCTGGGGGCAGAGAATTGGAAAGGTAAAGGTAAGGAGACTATTTAATAATTGAAATAAAATAAAATAATAATTATAATAATGATAGTAATAATAGAATATGCAAACAAGTAATGCACAATGCAATTGCTCACCACCTGCCAACCAATGTCCAGCCTGTTCCCGGCTAGTGATCCCAGAGGAAAGAAAATCCCAAAACTGGAATCCCAGAAGAGAGAGATATCCACAGCTTCCTGACCAACCCTCATCTATATCATGGTATTATATGACAGGGAATATTCCATTGACCAATTTGGGTCCAGTGCTCTGGCTCTACTCCCTGCCAGCTTCTTGTGCACCTGCACACTAGCAAGACATAGGAAGTTGGAAAGTCCTTGATTTCTTAGCACAGCTAAAATATCAGTGTATTATCAACATTCTTCCCATACCAAATCCCATACTGAATCCAAAACACATCACTATTCTAGCTACTAAGAAGGAAATTTACCTCTATCCCAGCTGAAACCAAGACAGAAGCTTTGGACTGTTCCTTTCTTCCTTACTGCTGCAAATGCTCCTCACCTCTTCCTACTTGTTTCCTGTTTCTCGTGTGCCACAAACCACAGCATTATATCATCATTAATGTAGTTTATTCTCTGAAATATGTGACATGTGGAACTCTTACCCCATTTAAGTCGCAAAGCTAAGGCACAGCGGGTGAGCTGAATTGCCTGAGGACACTCTGGAAATACAGTCAAAGCCAAATTCAAGCTTCCCAAGGTCAGCACTCAGAACTTCAGGGGCATCTTTTTGTAGACATCTGCTTTGTGCAAGAGTTTAACAGTCACTAATTTGTGTGGAGCTTTGTTTTGCCTGGAACATCTCCCTGTCCTTTTCCACCAAAAATATGTCTGCAGATAAAGTCCTTTCTCAAAAACCTCCTTCTACCTTGCAGCCTAATGCTGATAGGTAATAAAAATTACCTCTGTGTATTTGCTTTCAATAGTGGGACTCTGGAAATAAATGTCATTCTTAACTCTTTTAGGAATCCTCTGAAATGGATTGAACATTTTTATAAATAAAAATAATCTATGCTGTAACTTTTTACTTTTTAAGATGCTTTCACTGAACAGCAGTGAGATTAAATGCCTCATTTCAGTTTTGATTATTATCCTGCAAGTGCGGAAGAGTGGAAAAGAGGAGAGAAATGCATTTGGTAAGTGATGTTAAAAATAGATGTTTATTAATAGTCCTCATCAGAAGGAACAACAAGTAGTTCTATGCAATGAAGTATCAGCTTTGTGCAGATATGGGGACAATAGATGTATCTATATGTTAAAATATTTTTCTTGCATTGTGTGAAAATTTGTATTAGAAATCCTGATAATACCCTGTTTTCCACAAGGAAGTATTTCAGCTCATGGAAATTATTGTATTGCTTGCCTTACAGTCCAGAGATAAAACAAATCATATTTTCAGTCTTCTGGCATATTTAGATAAATGTGATATACACAGAACATAAATACATTGCATGCTTGCAGAGCGGAGTGTATGCCTGTTGATCCCTTTGTGCTTGTATTTTCAGCAAGTTCATCAAAAGTTTATTTTGGGCTCTATGATTAGAATTAGGGGTTAGACAATTTTAAGGTGGTATGTATTTTGTAATAATATGGGAACAATGACATTGAGCTACAGAAACTGCACTAGAGGTATGGTGCCATTCTTATTAATACTAATAGTTGTGCACATTGGCTCAACTTAAATATATGTAATGAATTTCTTTATAAATAACCACCAGATTTACATGCCTCTTTATTTCAGCATGCACTTTTAAAAGAATCTCCAGTCTACAAGTTAGCACTAAGGACTATACATGTCTAGGGAGGAGGAAAATTTTGATGGAAGAGTTTTTAAAACACTTCTGAATGGGGTGGAAGATAGTTCAGGCTAAATGCTGATGATGCTGTGCTTTTCTTTAAATTATGGGTTTAGAATTCAGAAATTGCAAATGAGGAGGCCTGGGATAACATCATGAAGGAATTGGTGGTGGTTTGCCTTTTGCCTCAGTAAGGAAAAATTTAATTCCAGGCATTTGGTATAGATCTTCTTTTATGCTTCCA
Organism: Strix aluco; assembly: GCF_031877795.1. NCBI lineage: Eukaryota > Metazoa > Chordata > Aves > Strigiformes > Strigidae > Strix > Strix aluco. The sequence continues at coordinate 138,628,342 of NC_133931.1, forward strand.
CTAGCCACTTTATTTTTTCCAAATAAGTTAGTTATTTACTCTCTTACTCTGTTGTGTTGCATTAGGCATTTCCCTTCCCACCCATACCCATTTGGTAAGCACTGATTTCAGATGTTCCATTTCTTTTTGATTTCATCTCCTTGTGAATGCCTGCAACAAGAGAGTATCCAGCAAGGGTGACTGTCTGATGGCTGCTCGAGTGTATGTGGAGATCGTGGGCACTCACAGGAGAGTGTTGCCACAGCTGGTGCCCCACAGAATCACAGAATCATCTAGGTTGGAAAAGACCTTAAAGATCATCTAGTCCAACCATTAACCTAACACTGACTGTTCTCAACTACACCAGATCCCTCAGTGCTATGTCAACCCGACTTTTAAACACCTCCAGGGATGGGGACTCCACCACCTCCGGCAGCCCATTCCAATGCCTAACAACCCGTTCTGTAAAGAAATGCTTCCTAATATCTAGTCTAGACCTTCCCTGGAGCAACTTGAGGCCATTACCTCTTGTCCTATCACTTATTACTTCATTAAAGAGACTCATCCCCAGCTCTCTGCAACGTGCTTTCAGGTAGTTGTAGAGGGCGATGAGGTCTCCCCTCAGCCTCCTCTTCTCCAGACTAAACAACCCCGAGGAGCTCCAAGGCTGCCTCTTCCCCCAAATATGGTCCTATTCCTTGACTTTTGACCTTGTTAACACATAGCTGAACTATGGGAATCCTGTTTTTAGAAGTTCTGTGTGGATAAATACTGATTTATGTTCCAGAAATAACTTCTCAAGAGCATACATAAGCATTGAATTTGCAATATCAGAATCTGTATACACTGAAATTTATAATATATAGTGGTTTTTTAACTTTATTGAACTACAAATATTTTTTATGAAGTAAATGTCTTAAATGGAAACACTCTTTTAAAAAATCTGTTATAAATACAATAAACTGCTTCTCATCACATTTCCTAGTATATTCTTTTGCATCTGAAACTCCACAGGGATCCTCCTTACTTTTCTGCCTGGAAGCCTTAATTTATATCAGCCCAGTTATCTTGTGCATTACACTGAGTCATGTCTTGCTGCTCGGTAACCTTGCTGGATGATTATATTCCACTCTGATTCAAAGGTTCCTATTCCTGTGACGAAGGGCCTGGACCCAATTGCCACATTGACGGATGATGCTACGATTGCGGCATGGAGTAACGAGGGACTGCCCGGTGATAGGATGTCAACAGAAAATGCCACTATTCTAACAAAGTGCGAGCGCTGGCCTCTGATGATAGATCCGCAGCAACAGGGAATTAAATGGATAAAGAATAAATATGGAGCTGACCTTAAAGTCGTACATCTAGGACAGAAAGGGTATGTGCATGCTGAAGAATTGGCTTTCACATTTACTGCCCTCAAGTTCCCCTAATTTTTGTAAGGGATTGGTGTTTGTTGGAATGCACTTACCTGAAGACTTGAAATATTACAACATTGCTGCTTATTTATCCATAGCATCATTTTCTATTTAAAATGATGCGTGAAAGGGGACCTTTTTTATGTTGTTTTCAAGTGTTGAGGAGGAAATAAAGTGGAACTTCAGGTGCGCTTCTTGTGAGGGGCAAATCACTTTTTCAATAGGTAAGGTGCAGAGTCTGATGATATGACCTTACTTATACTATACAGTTTAGTCAACAGAACACAGCACGTGCACCTTACAGAACAGATTCAATCCAGTGTCCAGCATTCAAAGCAAAAACCAATATCAGGTCCTTTACTAGTAAACAAACATGTTTTTAATTCTCATTGCTATTACTGAATTGTATGTAAGTTGATAGCACTTGCATGTAATTATCTGTTCATATCTTTTCTCATGTTTATTTTGATTTAGGGAGACAGCTAGGTAAGATTTAACTGCTCGATTTCAAATGGCTATCTGAGTTTATTTTACTGAATTCCAGATATAACACACAATTACACAGCACAGTAAAGCCTCATTTTTTAAATAAGTGTTAATTATTTAAACTGTCTGCTCCTCTGAATAAGCTCTTTTCCCTCACCTGCCCTGTTTTTTTAAAATTCTTTTTCCAACCCTCACAAATAATTGTTCTTTTTCATTCATACCTTGTAGTACCCATCTATGTGAAGCTGTATTGTCTGCTTCCTTATCTTTCCACTGTTATGTGCTCTCTTCTCAGTTCCTGTTGAAACAGATTTTTCCCAAGTCATTCAGATTCTGACCCTTCAAGAAAGTGTTTATCATTTAGATGAAGATATACTAAAAGCTATAACACAAAAACGTAAAATTAAAAGAATAACAAAAGCTAAAAAATATGTGTGCTCCCCCAACTTCTCTATGTCAATTCCAGTGTCTTCAGTGTGGGGCTATATCCTCATATTTGCTTATAAGGAAAGCTCCAGCAATACATTTTTTTGTTTAATATGAGGACTAGCAAAAGCATAGGTAGAAAGATGTTGAACTCAAAACTGTTGAACTCAACCACTGAGAAATTCTTTGTGAACTGTTTTGCATGGTTAAACCATGCTCTTTTAGAGAAACTTTTCCAATTCCATTATATAAAAGAAATATTCCATAACCAGCATTTATCTAATATTTGAGGGTTTATTTTTTTATTTTTCATGTTAAGTTTTCTGAAGACCGTTGAAAGAGCTTTGACTTGTGGAGAGACTGTACTAATCAAAAACATGGGTGAGTCTATTGATCCCGTACTTGATCCCCTGCTCAGAAGACATACGGTTAAAAAGGGAAAGTAAGTATACTTGAGTAATCAGAATTTTTCCGTGACAACTGGATCTATATTGCTTTGATTGCCACAGTTTGCTCACTACTTCATAACCCTTCATGAAGTTATTTATTTCTTTTTAAAATGCAATGGCTAAAAAACAGTGATAAGTGGATATTAAAATGTTAGTATCTGCATCTGATTAGACAACAAACTTCTCAATTCACAAATTGGACTTGAAATCTAATACAGTGTGTGAGTTTGAGGTGTGTTGCCATAACTGTTTGTTGGGTCCCACCCCCATGAAACAAATCAATGAACTGAAAAAAAAAAAGGAGAAGAGAAGAAGCTAATGAGAAAAAACTCATATGGTACAACACACTGCAGAAGTAAGCAAGCCGGAGATAGGGACTCTACATCGGTATTGCTGCCAACGTCCTGTGCATCAAACCAGTCCAGTTGATAGTGTTCACAAATCCACTGAGGCAGATGTAGCAGTTGTGTTACTGTCTTTTCAGTTTTACCCAGAAATCTAGGCTGCTAGCACCAAAGCTCACCTGCCCCGTTTCTCATGCGAGTGCTCCAACTAGTCCAGTGGAGGGACTTTTCTGACCTCTCTCTCCCAATGAAAGGGCTACAGCTCTGACAGCCGTGTGAGCTGCACCCCAGAGGTCTGTACCTGGGCATTCGAGTGGGAGATTAAAATTCGAATTGGGTGATGCAAGGCTGAGTTAGTATGTTTTCTGTGTTCTGACATGGCAGTGGCAGGAGTGGTAGATGGTACAAGGGAGGGTAACCTTATGTTCTGACCGTTTGTGGGGGATGTCTGTGAATCTTACATTCCCATGCCCTCTATTTCCCTGGATTTTGAAAATTTGTTGTCAAATTTAGAAAATATTGTCAAAAATATTTCCTAAGATCTAATTAAGATATCTTTAGATACACATTTTCAGGATGATAACAGGAAAAATAAAGGAGCTTGTACTTGGTGAAGAGAATTTCAATCTGTAATGTCTTCCATCACTTTTCACGAAAACTTCCAACACGTTTGTGGAGTCTTCAATGCAGCTGTTGATCTAAAGAATAATGTTGATTGGTGGCGGCATGAGAGTAAACTCAGTAAACCTCATAAAATGTGTCAGCTGATTAGCTGAAATGCCATGTTATTGTCTCTGCTCAAATGTGAATTTATTTTTAAGCCTGAAAGTGTTCCTCTCTTCTATTCCTGTTTTCAAACAACACATCAACAAGGTAGATTTTTCATGTTGAAGAATATCATGTTTATTCTGATAAAAAGTCAGAGATACCCCTGAAGCATTTCTGGATGGATCTCAAATGTTACTCAAAGAGTGTTTATAGTGCTTGCACAGTTTCAGATTATTAAAAGAGAAAATATGAAAGAACGGTTAAATAAAAATGGTATCTAGTTTTGGACGGATTACCCAAGCTTTTTCTCCCTCCTTACCCCCATATTTCATGCATTGGTGCCTGCACAGTAAGTCTAAGCAATACACAACAGCTCAAGTCTCCTTGCATACATGAAACTCCTGGAAGATGCACTCTTGCCCTGCTCTGTGAGATCTTGAAATGATTCTTCTTTGTTACATTTTTCTACAGTGGTATTTGAAATACTTCAGAGTAAGACTATGTAGCTTGCTTTTTACAATCTGTAGTGAAGAAACTCTACTGAAAATTAGAATTATATTGGTCTAAAAGAGAGATCAGAATTTGCACAGGGATATAAAATAATAGAAGTTGGATTAAAAAGGACAAGGGTCACAGCAATATAGTTTTGCATTTACTTAGCAAAGCCTTCCATGTAGCACAACAGAGCTGTACACACAGACAAACACAAATATATGAAACTATTCAAATATAGGTTCTTCTGGTGAATATTTTAAGCAGTGTTACATGACCTAGTATTCTGTGGCTCATTGAAGATGCGGCAGGTCTCCTTTGTGGGGCACTGGTAATATATTTACCCCTTTATTACCAAATAAGCAGAGTTTTCCTCATTCTGGATTAATTTCTGTTATTTGTTTATTTTAGTAGTTGTGTCAGGCACTTTGAAATTTTTTTTCCTAATAAAGAAAGACTGGAAAGGTATTTGTGATAGATATGGTGTAGTCCAGCAGTTGAAGTTCATTAATAATTGGAATGTTGCAGAGTATGAAGTAATGAATACTAATTACTCCTTTCATGTCTGACAGCACCCTGTGGACCAATACATCAGCCCAGACTTTAATTTGGTTCTAGTAATGGTTTCATCAATAGTACATTAATTCTGTGTTTGAAAAGATATACAGTTGAACCTGACCCACACAGTAGATACCACTGTCATAAAATGGCCACATACTGACAACAACTGGATAATTACAAATAATTAAATCCACTGAGCTTCAGACAATCCTAATTTTAAGTAAAATATATCTTATCATATCAATCGACAGAAAGCATACCAAGGGAGATTTATCAACTTGTAGTCCTTCCAAAGCAAATTTACTAGCCTGCATATTAGAGAACTTGCTGATCTGTGAAGCAGCTTCATAAAAGTATCTCTCCCCTTCCTTGTTTACTAAGATTGTTCTTGTGTTGGACTTTTGGATATTCTGTAACACCAGCTTCAGGTATTGTTTCTGAATGAAGCCTGCAAAAGAAATTCTCAGCTTCAGAGAACTTCAAATATATGTATAAATTTATACTGTCCTCAAAACGTGGGTGATTATAGGGAGAAATACAGGTATGTGTTATCTCTGAAAATCAGACTTCTTGCTTAAATATATATTAGTATACATTTAGAAGCCTAACAGGTTTTAGGTGTTCAAGTTTAGATTTTTTTTTAATTTTAATTTTGGAGCTGCAAACTTGCTCATTGGGTCTTAATATACTTTAAACTGTGACCTTATGTTCAAAATGGCTTTAAAATGCTGAGATTTTTATTAAAATATTTTGGGATATTTGCTTTAAGAAGAGGGAGAAAAAACAAAAGAAAATAAAATAATTTTTTTAAAATATCAGTTGTGGTACATAGATTTACATTTAAGCATGAAAGGCACAAGAAAAAAGTAAGTAAAATTTGGGTGCAACTTATTAGCAATGTATGCAAAAATTATTCAAAATGCATGAACTTAGATTTTCTGGAGCAGGTAAATCAAGGCATAAATGTAAACAGGTGCCAATTCAATATTGTGTTGGGCTTTGGCCCTCACCTGCTATAGGAGGAATGATGCCACTGAATAGATTTGGTATGAACAGGCTTTAATATTTGAGTTTTATCTGTGTGTTTCCTATCCTGTCTCCCCAGCACCGCTGTTTTGGAGATCACTGGATATGAGCATTAACTATAATAGATCAATGTCATTTTGTCTTATAGAAGAGAAGATAGAGGAATAAATTCATTGTTCATAAGGCCCCTATTTGCATTCACATGAGCTGTTACACCTGCTCAAATCCTTTGCACATTCACAAAGCGGTAGTCATGTCTCCTCAGTTGCAAGATTAGGTTATTACAAGATTCTTTAAGATGTCTTGAAATTTGATTTATGTGCAAATGTAGCTTGTATGAACAAGTTTCCATTCTTATGAGGCATGACTATTATTCATGAAACAGCAAGACAATTCACTCGGTTTCTCCACAGGGAGAAGCTTTCCTTGCCTTGAACATCTTGCCAGCTGTGCAACTTTAAGGCAGTGCTTTTCCCACTGAACTAGTTTGACCAACTTGCACAGTTTGCCTACTGAGATTGCCTAGTAACAGCTCCATTCTGCACTTGTTTTCACCTGATTTATTCAACTTCATTCTCTACATTACTACTTGGAGTTTGCAAGTCAGTTCCAAGAAGCTTTTAATTTTAAGCAGCAGGAACTGAAAGAAGGCTCCTTCATAAAATGTGTTTATCCCTCTTTCTCCACACTGAAAAATATTGTTTCCCTTTCCTTTCCTGTCCAAGAATTTATCACTTCTTTTCATTCTTGCTGAGCTGATCCAAAACATTTAGCTACAGGAAGCTATCCTACTTTCTGCCATTTAGATTTATGGCATGTTTTGGAGAACATCTGCTCTGAAAGATACTCTCTTTAATTTTGAGTTGCTTGAAAGTATATACTAAGAAAAGTTTTTGCTTAAACTTGTGAGCCATTTCATGATATGAAGTCATGTTCCTATACTAAGGATTTTTTTGTCTTCTTGAGATCCTGTATTTGAAAGACCTAGGCATTGTTTCCTTAAGCAGCATGTACACAAGGGAAAAGCAGACCTTTCTGCTGGTAGCTCAAATTTTGACAGATCAGACCAGATATTGCTCTATTCCTAGACTTCTCATAGCTGAGAGTTTAGAGCTCATGTTAGCTTCTGAAATTTATTTGGTTTTATACTTGTTTTTGCTAAAAACCAGTTATTCCTCAAAGTGTATACAGGATTTTTAAAGCGCTTTGTGAATCCCTTTTGAATCCCTTCATCAACTTCATTTCAAGATCTATGAAAATTTCAACAGAAAAAAAACTAGTGGAGAACAATCTCTCTTTAAGTTACTTTGTATGTTCTTAAATAACAGGGAGCTGGAACTCACATGAAAGATGCTCTATTCCTGGGTAGAATGGTGCATTAATTCAGTCTGTTCTACCTGCCTCTGCTGGTGGTACAGGAGATTATGAAGAAAAAAGTACCAAAAGAAGAACTTGTCTTTAGTAATTGTTTAGCCATGATTTTTTTTATATGCCTTCTATCGTGGGCTTCCATAAATAGTGCCTATATCTGCTACATTTCTTCAGAATCCAGAATTAACCTCTAAACAGATACATTTCACTGAAAAAAATGAAGCAATTCCACTGGGTTCCCCCACCTCTGTGTTTATCGTTGTTGCTTATACTCCTTGAACCGTGTGAGAGCAATAACAAAACATTTATTTTTCCCAGATCTGTAATTAACAGAAAACCTAGAACAGCTGCAGTAATAAAACCCATTGAGTCATTATGTAGTTTTTGCCTTTCATAGATGATAATCACAGAAATTGGTAATTTACTGCTAGTGTGAATTGAGAACCCATAAAGTAAGTACTTGAATCCAGAACTCTAAAGCTTAGTATATTGCCACGTAGACCTTCTGAAATACAGTGTGACTCCCTTAGCAAAGGTTTTTCCACTGACAGAGCAAACTGAAATAGTTGTCTTTTGTCAGCTCTCTGCTTGTCTCTTGTCTCTCTCTGTGTGTGTATTGAAAGTGAAGCAAAATTGCTCTCTCTGTGTCAAGCTCTACTTTTGTTCTCTCCAGCTGCAGCCAGTTTTGAAGGCTGTGGAGAGATCACAGTATCAGAATTGAAATCCATGTTGCAGAGCTGGAACGTAAATTCATGTCCACCTGAGAAAGGTTGTATTATCTGGACATGACTGTATGGCTAAATTATTTCACTACTATACAAGCATAAGCCAAGAAAACTCATCTCCAGTAGTTTACATGGCAGTAGTATACAACATACACGTCCGATGTTGAGTTTTGTAGAGTCATGGGTTTCCTAGCACTAGACATATTAGGTTATTTTTAGGAATTCACTTGCAGTATATCATAAGTGACTGTCTTTTCTTCCTGGTCCTTGGTGAAATGCAGAAGTGCTTTCAGTACACCATTTCATTTAGCCTATGTCTTCTGGCTAAGGGGATGTCAGAAGCAGGCAAGGATGTTAAGAGCTGAAATATATGCCCCTGACTCCGGCAGTGTCCTGTGATACCCGAGAAAGAAAGTGATGTTAAAACTTGTACAGAAAATACTTGTTTTATTCATGTTCTGATGTGGCTTTCATGAATTGCATTTTAAGTGTTTAGTATCTATTGCAATCACTTTGAAGATTGATTTGACAACATATCAATTTGAATTTTATGAAAAGGGTCTACCTATGTTCCATTGTATAAATGTTCTACTGACTTTTTTTTAAACAGAATTTTGTTACTGATGTTTGGATTTCCTTTCTTGGCAGAAAAAATTCAAAGCCATTGCTGTACAGAAAATGTTGTGCTTGTGTGTGGCAGGTGATGGATGAAGATTGGCACACTGTGCAAGTCGATGACACAAAGTTGTGGCACCAGATCAGACACACGGCACACACTATAGCCTATAATCAGTCTTTCAATTTTTTGTTTGGTGCCATACCATAAAAATAGGAAGGTGAACTTTGTGTTGCCTCACTGCTGGGCTCCAAAATGGTACTTCAGCGGTAGTAGATCTGCTGTATGGGACAGGCTGGCACCTCTTGTTGAAGACAAAGGGTCAGGAAATGACATCTCTTGAATAATTAATCTTATTCAGTGAATAAAATGTGAACCTAGTATAACTCATTCTCTCACTCAGCAAATAATTGATTTTGAACAAAACATTTAGTAGGTTGCCTTAACAAAAATAATTTTTTATTTCAGTCACCAGCCCCTCTCTCTCCTCTGGTCACTATCTGTTTGTTATAAATATATGCACCTGCTTAGTTTTCTAGGATTTACTGCTAAGCTATTTCAAAAGATGGAAAAATGAACTATATGTAAGGAAATGATTGTAAGAACTAACAGCTATCTCATTAAGGGTTGTTTGAAAACTTTCCTGTTTGTGGTAATGAAGATTTACCCCTAAGCCACAGACTCTTCAGTACAGCAGTCAATAACCTACTGGTGTCTGCTGTATATGCAAATGAAACGATGCCAATTAAGAAATTCTCTGTGTATTCTTCATATAATTTTGGTGTGGTCAATCATCCTCATTTTTTTTTCTTAAGCAACAGGCACCTAAAGTTTGGTTTGTATCCATTTTCTATGCTGCCAATATCATGCAGTACTCATCTTTTGCAATCTAAGATATTTGTGGGTTTTTAATTTAGTGAGATCCCCATTCTCATGCATTTTATTCCTTCCCAGATATATCAAGATTGAAGACAAAGCATGTGAATTCAACAAGAATTTCTGTCTCATTCTTCACACTAAACTGGCTAACCCTCACTACAAGCCAGAACTGCAGGTTGAGACCACCCTCATTAATTTCACTGTCACCAGGGATGGGCTGGAAGACCAGCTGCTGGCTGAGGTTGTTAGTGCTGAAAGGCCAGACATTAAAAAAAGTAAGGTAAAGACTATCTTTTGATCTGTCTGTTGCCCCTTCTGAGATTTTAAGGCTAGCATTAATGTGCCTGTTTGATTCTGCTGTACTGTAATTGTTAGTAACCCATATATTAGAAGGATTTTAAGGGTCAGATTCTGCAAAGTGTAGAAAGTACCTCTACTGATTTGCTCAAATCCGTGCTCCCAGAGGGCTGGGCTTGACCTAAAGCTGTGCTAGAAATTAAATTTATTGTGATCTTATTCCCACACTTCTCTCTACTGCTTGGTTTGCTCTGTGCATTACATTTAATTTACAGTGCAGGATTAAAGTCCTCTGCAGTGCTTTATGCTTCAGTGATCTTGAGCCAATAAGTGTGAATAAAATTTCATGCCAGTCCATAAGAGGTTGTGATGGCACTTGTTAGGACCTGGGGTATTTGTTTGATAAATCATAATTTATTTCTGTAAAGATGCAGTTCTGTGACTGCTGCAGTCCTACCAATGTTTCTGAAGAGAAACACTTTTATAGCTAGTTATAGAAAGAACTTTGAGCAGACTGTGATCTATGAGCTAAAAATGAAAAAATACTTAGGGGTGTGAAATTGATAATACTACTTCCTATTTCTCTAGTGTGTCTTTCCAGTTATCTCATGTAATTTGCTAACTTCATCCGCAAAGATTTGCTACACCTCTTTGAGGTACTGCTGCTTCATGCAAGGGCAAACTGGGTCAGAGAGTTTAATTACCCCTTTGAAGAATGAAAGTCATATACTTGGGAACATGATCTGAAAACAGCTGGCCATTTTCCTCTGCAGCTGCACATTGTTCCACGCGGGGCTTTATGTTTACAACACCTGTATCACCTAGGGTTTTTTGGTGCAAGGGTCAAATTCTGATGGAGAGCTCCCCATAAGACTAGTCAAGCTGTTTCACTGTCAGAAGGTCAGTCCAACAGCGCAGACTACGACCATGCTTTCCCACACTGCGTGATGCCAGAGGGGTTCTCCAGCCTTGTGTTATTGTTGCTTTTCTCAGCTGCCACGTAGATTACCACTTGCCATCTCTGGTAAGACCCCAGTCATTTTGTGTAGTCTGAGGAGGAAGGAGGCTAGGAGAGAGATAAAGTTCTGGTCTGTGGTGACCTTGACCTTTTCACTTTGGGTGTCCCAGAGCCTTAGTTCTAGTGTACTGGGACAGAAGATAAGCTGTCTTTTTCAGAAATTAAATTAAAACAACTGATGTAATTAAACAAAAATTATAGCTCACAAATGCTATAATACAGTATTTCTTGCTGTGGTTGTTTAAATACTGTGCTTTCATTCCCTCTGCAAGTCAGTCCTGGCCAAGCAGCAGAACTGTTTTAAGACTGAGCTCAGGCAGCTAGAGGATGACATGCTGCTCAGCCTGTCAGCCACCCAAGGCAGTTTCTTAGATGACAGTGAACTTGTAGACAAACTCGAATCAACAAACTCAACTGCAGCAGAAGTACAGCACAAGGTAATAACAATTGAACTGGTTTTAACAGCTTAAAGACACCTGTGAAATGTGTATTATTCATTATTTTTAGTGAAACATTTCTATGAGCTAGGAATAATTCCTGTCTGTCCAGCAAAGACTGTCCACCCACATATTCACAATTTCATACCTATAGTATATAGTTGTCACATATTAATTTTTTTTCCTTTTGATTTAGGTGCTTGACTTAGTACTCATAAAAGAAATAGGTATCAGCATGAAATATGAACAAATGTATTCATATATGATTGCCATGTTTTCATGGGTGAACAGGCATATTGCTGCAGAGAACAAACATTCCCTAATGTTTGTCTAAGATAAGAAGCTTGCTTACCTTAAATATTTGCTACTGTCTGAAATGAAGTCAGTTTTCTAGAGTATATCGATGTTCTTTTTTGTACAGATAGGAATGTTTTGGTAAATGTGCTGGATAATCATGGTGCATTAAAAAATAAATGAAACAGCTGTCATCCTATAGATAGCTGAAGCCAAAGAAAATGAAGCTCAGATTAATGTGACAAGAGAACATTACAGCCCAACAACCATAAGAGCATCCATTCTTTACTTTGTTAGTAACAGTCTGGGCAGCATCAAACCCATCTACCAGTTCTCACTGAAAGTAAAAATTTATCTTGCTGATTTGGTTTCAAAATGCAAGGAACAGAATTCTGCCTCCAGCAGTGATGCCCGATATGTTAGTTATTACTTGTACCAGATGTTTACATTTGCAGGGCTGTGTGTCAGAGAAAGGAGAAGACAATGTGATCTCCTGCTAGTCCATAACACGGTACAGTACCACGGGTCTCTTTGTTGGCTGTCTCCATTCTGACAGTGTTTTCTGACTGTGCTTGCAAAGTTTACCTTCCTTATGTTAAGCCATCCCATAGGGTCAGGTAGAAGAGTTTTTAGGGATTCTGTATAAACAATTCACTGTGGTAAGTCTCCAAATCATCTAATGCTATGAGGAAGGGAGATCACCCACTGCAAAATTACCAGTTTGCTTAAGTGAGATGTTCTGCCTCCTGAGTTAAATAAGGAAGCAGAAGAGTGTTGCCATTTGTTGCCCTCACCCTTGGTTTGATGAAAGTTTCCTCAAAAGCCTCTTGGCAAAAGTGCCTTGAATTTTAGACTGCTTAGGCCAGCTCTTCTGAGAAGCCTACAGTCAGAAACCGATTAACTTATGAATAGAAAAGCAAAAATAGAATTCAAATAAATAAAAATAATTGTACTTGTTTTTAGGCCTTCAATGCAGTCCTCCACAAAGCAATTAAGCAGGCTGAAAAATCAGGGGATATTCAAGGTCGTATCTCTAACCTGACAGAAGCTGACACATATTCAACCTTTCTGTTTACAAGCCAAGAACTTTTTGAAAAGGATAAGCTCATTTTCTTGGCCGAAAAAGCTTTCCAGGTGAGGAAAAATTTTCAGATATGTGATGCTGATATTTACTGGGTTTGCTGTTTCTTCAGTAGAAGGTAATGCCTCTGCCCAAACAAGTTACCTTGTTACTTTGTGACTGTGCAGTTTCTCACACAGTGTGACTGCTGCTTTAGTATCAGTAATAATTGCAGAAATTCCAAAGATGCTTTTATGTGATTCTTTTCATTTAAAATGCCGCAATGACTTCATGAAGTTACGCTGAGGATAAATAGCATGACTGAGCTGCTTGTGGTTGGATAATTAGGGTTGAAATTGATGTGGTATGTAAAGTAAGAATTCAGTAAATAATATATATCCATATCACATTCAGGCTGTTATCTTTTTAATTTTAATATCTATATGCCCTAGAAAAATATCAGGGCTCAGTTGCACTGGGTGGCAGGTTTTGCCCTGAAGAGCTTGCTCCAAAAGAGATTGTATCACAGAGCTGGTCAGTAACAGAGTTAGGAATTAAACTAAAAACCAACAATTTGGGAAGAAGGTAAACAATTATAAATTGAGGAATCCAATTTGAGGGGGGATAGGAAAACAGAAATTACTCTACACAGTGTATAATTGTAGACAGAAACGTCTGGAAGAGAAAGGAGAAAAAAGCAGGGAAAGAAAACTGGTGATGATTTCTCTGCGTCATGGTGCAGATGGATTTATTCATATCACCTAGATTTCTATCACTGTGTTGCTTAACTTCTGTCTTTATTGCAGCAGTGGTACTGGGATGGATCTTGAAGAATGGAAATCTATACGGCAACTGAAAAATAAGCTCAATCATAATTACAGACGAGACAGAAACCAGAACAAAGGGCACAATACACTTCTGATTTATTAAATACATTTTTAGATGGAAAGAAAGAGGGCTTTTAATAGAGGAAGAAAAATATATTTATATCAGAAGGGAGAGAGAATATATGGTATCATGGCAAAGGTGTCTCTTTTCCCATAATATGTGGTTAAAGTGATAAAAGAACTAGAAAAACCCCTTGTGGAACCTGAGGAGTTTTCTTCAGTATACATACAGCTCATGTGCCAGAACTGATTCAGTGTAAACCCCCCCAAAACAACACAAACAAAAATCAACAACAAAAAACACTCAGGATTTGCAAATTTCCCAAAGCTTTGTGACAGCTTGCAGTCTGAACAGAGTTTGGAATGGTGATGGAACAGCTGTGAACTATTTGTTCTTCTCTCTATCTTCTGAGACATAAAAATGATACATAAAGATAAATTAGATGGAATTCAGAAATCTGTACTTTTTCAGTAGTGTTAGTATAAAATAATTTGTGGCCAAGTTTATATAAGGTTAACTTCAGTGTGCAAGACATACATTTTTATGTTTGTTCATGTTCCCACAAACTAAACAAAATAACTACTGTTGGTTAGCTCACCCTAAAATTTGGGTGAGTTTGTCTTTCAGTGCATAAATTTATTATATATATCACATGTATCTCTCTAATACTCATTATATATAAATTATATATCTAAATGCAGTTATATTTTCTGCGAAAAGATGTGACTGACAAGTTGTGTTTGGTTTTCATGATGTCTTTTTTCACAGGTAAAGTGCAGCTCTGTGTGTATAGGAATGGTTTTGAAAAAATCTATCACACCCTTTAGTGACTAATATCTAAGAATACCATTCCATTTTCAATAGATTGCAAATAAATATTTTTAAATATTGTTAAAACAAGATGTAAATTCTTGTATCAAAGTTTAAAAAAATGCAGCTGTAGGAATTCTTGCCACTTTGAGCTCCCTACTCAGTAATACATGAATATGCAGTGAATAAGGCAGAAGTGGCTCTGAAGCGAGTCTGATGACCTTTTTCAATTTTGTGTGCTGTCAAGATTCTTCTAAGAAGTAAAGAGATAGAACTCCTTGAATTGGATTTCCTTCTTCAATTCAGAGTTGAACACACTTACAAGAGTCCTGTTGGCTTCTTAACTACTCAGTCATGGAATGCCATTAGGGTAGGTTAGGAAAATTGCTTTTCAGTTCTAAATCTGTTTTGATGTTATTTCTGGAGGCATGTTACAACTAGACAATTTCGGATAAAGTCATACATTCCACCCTAATTTTTGGTAGGACTAGTGATGCTTACAAAGAGGAGTTGTCTTTGCTTTTTGAGCGTATTTTCCTTAGACATCACATACTGTGCTTTGTGAGGAAATTGTTCTACCATAATTTGTCCAGTCCCCTAAAAGCACAACTTTGATCTTCATACCACTCCTTACTATAGTAAATGTCTTGATGTTTAATGTTAATCAGACAGTATGGCAATACTGACCAAAGTAAATTCTTATCAATGATATTATGTTTATGTGTGTGTGTATATATATATAAAAATATGTAATTTAGTATTTTAAGGTAACTCCTGAGTCCCTTGTAATTGGTTAAATTGTGGTTTTTTACATACCCCCAAAAGTATCAGTATTTGTCTTCCTGTTTCAGTCTTCACTCAGAAGGTACATCATCTGTATTTATGTCTTTGGCATGCTTCCAGGCTGTGGCAGTGATGGATGTGTTCAGGGGGTTAGATAAAGATATTGAAAGATCCACCAAGAGGTGGAAGAAGTGGGTGGACTCAGAATGTCCAGAAAAGGAAAACCTCCCCCAGGAATGGACAAACAAAAGCTCTCTTCAGAAACTGATCATACTGAGGGTGCTCCGTCCAGACAGAATGACATATGTTCTTAGGTATGAAATCTGAGGGTATGCCTTTCGGGACAAGTGTGTGTCAGCATGAAGAAATTTCAGATCTTAAGAGGCAAGCAAATAACTTATAAAACTGGGTGATCAACCAGAATTTGAAATCAATGACTGTGGTCCTTCCCAGGCTGTTCTTCTGGTGAAGAGTTTATGAAGAGGTAGTGTGGTGAGACGTGAGACATGAGTCACCGTCACCTTTGGAGAGCTATACTTGTGATTTCTTTTAGATAGCATATAGATACCCTGATGAGAGTGCTCATTAATAAATGGAAATACAGTAAGCTATGCTGATAATAGCTAAAAGTGTATTTCTTGGTGTTAGTTCTCATTCTGGTATTAGGGCTGGTAGCTGACCCCATGGCATGACAATTTTTCAGGTCTCCCTTCTTTAAAATTCTGCTATACCAAGAAAGATTCAGTTGTGGATACTTACTGATATTTCCCAGCTGTTTTCCAGTTGTACTGTTTTAATCTTTTGATCCCAAGTGATGGTCTCATAGATCTGATCCTCTACACCCCACCATCACAGGTTTTACACGCCTTCTGAGAATACAGTTTTTGTGTCCTGGGTGTTTATTTTGCCCAGCTGCCCTGGCTTTATGTGACAATATTGCTTGCATATAATGACTTCTTGGATTCAGTTATCAAGGAGGTCCTTTTCATTCAGAAGTTGCTGTTTTCTGTCACATGGCCCCTACCCCACAGAGAAAGGGGAATGATTGTCTTCCGTCTTGTGTCACCACCTGCCTTGCCTTCTTGTCTTCACTTCACTTCCCTGGCAACTTCTTTGATGAAACGACTGTTAGACCATTGCTGTCAGCTGATCAAGTCTGAGAATGGTGCAGGCTTGAAGCCTGTGTCAGGGAAAGTTTTTGGTGTTTAGTGCATGTTTTTTCATATGTATAGGAACTTTGTTGAAGAAAAGCTTGGCTCAAGATATGTGGAAAGCACAAGAATGGACTTTACAAAATCCTATGAAGAGAGCAGTCCAGCCACTCCTGTGTTTTTCATTCTGTCTCCAGGAGTAGAGCCACTTGAAGATATTGAGACACTAGATAAGACTCGTTTGCTTCTGGTGCAAGGATCACTCAACTGCCCTCTCATTAAAGAAAGAAGAATTGAGCTCAAAAGTGAAATGGAGGGCTAGAAATGTAGATAAATTGATATATGATTAAACGCTTGTGTGTATGTGCCCATACACACATACGTGTGTGGGTATATTTTTACTAAACAGAACAAAGCCTCTGTCTCTACGATGGAGTATGCATTACTATGGGAAAGTTGGGCACAGTTTATTTTCAGCAGAAGATTCAAGTTCTAAAGTTTCTTCCACCCCCACCACATTCATGGTAAATGGGGTGGATGAAAAGTGTAAGGCCATAAGCAGTACAGTATGAAGAAATTTTTAGACCAAGCATTCCTCTGCTTGGCATAATGCAGGTTTCCTTTGTACTGTTTTCTACCTTTTGACTAGATGAGGGCCAGAGGGCAATTTTCTCCATGCTCATGTAATCTTGTGCCCCCTGTGACTAAATAATGGTCATTATACAAACTATATTCAATTGTATAGGTCTCTGTGGCTTTATGCTTAGGATTACTATTCCCCACAGACAATAGTGAGAATACCAGGTTAATACAGCTGTGACCTCACTGTGCTCAATTTAAACTCAGACCTCACAAGGTGAGAGGCTTGTGCATTTACCCACTGAACCAATCAGTTAAAAAACTGATGTGATATCTACCACATGTTGCTCCCTTTTTCATAAGGGAATTGCTCTGTACCCCCTGTAAGAGTTTCTAAAGCTCAGTAACAATGCCGAGCATCTATCAAAATGTCAAAAGGTTCATTATCTTAAAACCAAGAGAACAGATTTCTGCAGGCTTTTTCTAATACCAGCAATAAGGCCACTGTTGAGAGCTCGCAATTTTGGCTGTTGAAATTGTAAGGGTTTAGTGAAGTGCTTCAGAAGAAGTAATATGCATTGCACAAGTGATAGTGAAATTAATGGGG
The DNA here is from genome assembly GCF_031877795.1 of Strix aluco. Lineage (NCBI taxonomy): Eukaryota > Metazoa > Chordata > Aves > Strigiformes > Strigidae > Strix > Strix aluco. The sequence continues at coordinate 138,645,806 of NC_133931.1, forward strand.
GCATTATCATTCTTTTTCCTTTCTGCTCTGCTAATTTTCCTGTCTCCTCCCCCTCTGTCACTCACGCTTCCCCAATTATTTCTTTTACAGGCAAAACACTTGGGTTCTCTATAGACTCTGGAAGATCTCTCTAGGAGAAGAGGACAAGGGCAGGAGACGATTGCAGAGGCGGCACTCAGGAAGACTGGCAGACGTGGCCATTGGGTTATTTTCTAAATGAGTGTCAAACAGCCTCTCTGATGGGGACTGTCTCCTCAGTTGGAGGGATATTCCCAGAAAACAAAGAAAATACACATTGGATTACAGCAAAAGTTTTAAACAGCTATTAATCTTGTTCCTTTTTGCTTTTGCTTTTGATTGTTACAGGATAAATAACATATTAATAGAGTGTATGTCATGTTTTGCTGGACACTGTCCTCACCCTCCCAGGAGGAACAGGAGAGATAAACCAGAAAGCCTCTGGTGGGTAGGTAGGACTGCCCTCAGGCATACGCTTCCCCCATGTAATTAAGAGCTTCCTGTTCAGTGGGCCATAATGGAGACTTTAATGAAATGGGCCTGACTACCCCTTGGGAAGCTGTATAATTAGCCCTGGAGTGCTGCTCTTCTGAGATAGCAGCCGCAGTTTTGGCCAGCATTGTATGGACCAAGAACCCACTCTGCACCGGACAAAAAGCTCAGTTCAATCCCCTGGCAAGCTGCAGTTCCCAGCACAATAATGGAGTGGACAGGAGCACTACAATTGTTAATGCTACTGAAAGAAGGTGTTTCCCTCCCACTGTTTTATGTTAAATAGCCAATGGATATTTGTAACAACCCCCTTGCCCTGAAGCCAGACGAGAAATGCATGTTCCAGGCCTTGATATTAAGGACATCATGGGGGCGGGGTGATTCCCTGCTTTTCTGGTTTTCACCTCAGCAGTGTCTGGCTATCAACCAGGTTTCCTGCAGCAAATGAAGAGGTCAGGTAGACTTAGTGTTGCCTGCCAGCTGAAATAAAATCACCGTGAAATTAGTGAGGGACCTTGGTGTACTAGGCACTGTGCAAACACACACAAACTGACCCCTTCATTGACAGTGAAACTGGAAGAATAACCAGATTTCACACGAGTAAGCTAGTCATGCTAGTCTGAAAATAACCCTGCTTTTCTGCTAGTGAGTATAGAAATGTTGTTGTGAAGGAAAGAGCAGAGTTTGTTTTCAGGGGAATTCGGAGTTCTCAGCTGTTCTGGGGACAGGGCGAGAAAATGGGAGATGGCAGAGGCCCTAAATCATCACCACTGTGTGTCTGAAGCCACAGGGATAGATGGGGAACATCTAAGAGGCTTCTGGTGTTACAGACCTGCTCCATTTTCCAGCCTGGCTTCTAAGAGAGGAGGGAGGTGATGATTTTGCTGTGAAGATTTTTGGTAGTGAAGGATTGGGAAAAGTCCAAAAGGAGACTACATAAAGATGTTGGACCGAATCCCAAATGGTGTAAAGCTAGCTAGAGCTAGTGGGATTTGGATGTGCTCAGTGCTTCTCAAGCTTCAGTCTTCTGGGTTTATGTTTAAAACAAATCCTGAAGCAAAAAGATGATGCATTTGTTGGAGGCTAGGGGGTGTATAATTAGATGTCAAAAAAAAACCCCCAACAACCTGCTATTCTGACTGACCTGGGAAATACTTTAAAAATTGCTTTGGCTTCAGATCTAGCAAAAGCAGTTGGCACAGCGGTTAGTAAACTGGCAGAAGAAAGACTGAGTTGAAAATTTTTGGTAACAAGTTTAACTTTTCTGTCACTCAGTTTCTCAAACTCAGACTACTGATATATTGAATGGTTGTTATTATGTTAAAGCTTGAATCACTTCCACTTTGCAGTGGATGGGTGTAGCTTATATGAAAATGCAGGTGCCACCAGGCTGCTATCATGTAATGTCATATGAAGGTCTCCCTCTCTGTTCATTCTCCTGTTCCTTTTTCCACATGTCAAGGGACAATTTGGGAATATCCCCTCAGCAGGTCTCATGATAAAGTGATGCTGCAGCCAGTGTGTGACTGACATGTCCTATTCCTTGGCTGGTGTGTGGAGTTGTAATTCCTCTTGCTCTGCACAGAGATGGAAGCCAGCGCAATCAGCAGGTTCTGGCACAGCAGTGAAGAGCCAGAGAGAAGCTGCATGGCTGAGCTGCAATTTGAGTTGAAATGCTAGTACTATAACAAAAAAAAGTGGAGTGTGGGTTACACCCACGCTCCCAGATCATTTAACTCTGAGTTTATATTTTTGTTAGCTTCAGAATCAAGGCCTGAAACTTTAGAGGCTAACAGTGAAACCTCTGCTATTTCAACCATATCAAGAAATTGCAGTAGCTAAGAATCATCAAGTTTATTCTTTGTATTATTAATTTATTTAATAATAAAATGATGCTTTGTATTAAGTGACTTAACTATTTTCCATTATAAAGCCACAATAACGATGTCTCAAGGATTAAAAAAATGTATTTTCTCACAATAACCATATTGGCTGTTTTTCAACAGAATATTCATCTAGTAGCCAAGTGGCTAGGAACCTTGGAAAAACTCCTTGAGCAGTACAGTGAAGAAAGTCACCCAGATTTCCATGTCTTTATTAGTGCTGAACCAGCTCCAACCCCAGAAGAGCACATCATTCCTCAAGAAATACTAGAATACTCGATTAAAATTACCAGCGAACCTCCTACAGGGATGCTGGATAATTTATATGCTGCTCTCTACAGTTTTCACCAGGTAAAAGCAAGATGTACTTTTTTTTCCATTCATTTGTTTTAATTACTCCTTCCCCTGTGGGAAGAAGTGGTAACATTGATGATGGCTTTGTAGGAGACCAGAACTTTGGGATCTTTGTACTTCCAAACTAAACTGTCCGCTGCAGGGTGCCAGTCCTCTGTGCCCTGCACTGCCTCTGTGTTTTCCATCAATGTTGGGCAGGAGGAAAGGCATGACAATAATGTGTACATCTATGTTATTCAGTATAGACGTGCATAGGTACACTTACAAAGGTAGAAAGAAGTGCATTTATCACACCAGCTTTACCCAGAAGTGCAGTCTTACGAAAAAACCTGTCCATGCTCTAAAGTCTTTCTTTCCATGGTACTCAGGAACTTTGCTCGGCATTAAATTTGATTTGACCATGTCCATTCTCCCACAGAGTGGATTTATGTACCCAGATGTTCAGGCAATGGCTCAGTACCCTGTGTATGAATTCCCGTAGTAAGGCATAAAGAAAGCAATTCATGAGGAAGGGTTACACACTGTTGTTTTGCCTTTCACTCTTTCCCTGCATGAGGTTCTGGGGGGCTGCTTGGTGGGTGGAAAGAAGGAGTAGGAGAAGGAAGACATGAGACTGTGGGGGACAAGGGTGTTGCTGGATGTGCAAGGCCTCCTTCTCTCCAGGTCTCTGGTTATCCCTGTCTGTTACCCTGAGGAACTTGTAAGCAGAACTTCAAGCGTGATGTAAGTCAGCTTCCCCACAGCAGTGGAAGCACTGAAGCAGCAAGATTATTCGTGTCAGCAAAGCAGACCATGAAAAAGGCAACTGTAACTGTACACTTTAGCCTTCCAGCAATGTGTTAGAATGTATTTATTTGAGCGCAAGACACATGAAGAGCTTGGATGTGAAAAGGGTAGGAGTTTGTTAAAGGGAACTCTGCTAACCAATGCCTAGAAAAAAAAGCCGTGCACTAAAAGAGACGTGTCAAAGCTACCTTAGCCGCAAATGGATTGATTTTGATGGTATGAGATGATTCAGAAAGATACTTGTAAGGAAGAATGACAGTGGTTAAACAGACAACTATTAATGTAGCAATTTTTAATAACTTATTATAATAATATTATTAATGGAAAGCTGAAAAAGCTAGACAAAGTTTTTAATAAAGGCAATTCATATGCATTGTTTTCCCACTTCAGGCTGTGTTCAGTTCAAGAAATATATATATATATATAAAAATTAGTTAATTTCTAATCTTGATACTTTAGAAAGCTCTCTTTTCTCCCCCATTATTTTGAGTCATGGATGTTTGCAGCTTACTACAAATTCCTGTGCAGACACTGTCTTTACTATGTTTCTGGTTGAGATTTTTTTTGTGAAAAAAATAATTGTAATAAGAAAATCAAACTATGCCTAATCCAGGTGGAATAAATTTCATGTTTTGTGGTTTTCTTCAGGATAGAAGTTTGTGTTGTATTTTTCATGGTTAAACTCAGGACTCTGACTTAAGGAGGGTTTTGTGTCAGACCTTCATCTTTGCTCAGACTTTGATGCCTGTTGCTCAGTTCAGGATGACCCATTTCCTTTTGACAGCCAAGAGCTTATCCCTCTGAAGTTCCTTCCACACATCTATGTTTTTATGGGTATCAAAAGTCATTTTGTTATGTCAACTGCTTCTTAAGCTAGAACATAGAATACAGAAAACTGTCAGAGAACTAAGAATTTATTTCTGCAGGTTTTATAGGAAAATGCCAAATAATAATTGTAATTTAAAAAACAGCTGAAGCCCTGCACAGAATCTTGTCTTGCCAAGACTCTCTACTAACACTATAAACAAAGGAGGCAAAAAAAAAAAAAAAGTAAACTTCAATTTCAAACATGACTTTCTATTAGTCTCTATTTTTACACTCTCTAAAAGTCTCTATTTTTATTGGTTTCAGTAGCACAACAGTTCTCCTTCCCTAAGGGACATTTGGAAATAAAAGGGTAACCATCAACACTTTTTGCTTCTGAGAATTACTGCAAAAAATACTGCCTAGTAGTCACTGATCACTAAGAAACCTGTTTCTCACTCTGCTTAAACTCCAGGCCTGTGAGTGCTCCCTTTCGGCAGCTGAGGCAGGCACAGCTATTGATAACACTGCTGGTTGTTAACTGGATAAATGTATTCCTTTTTTCTTTCACAGGATACCCTTGAACTATGTACCAGAGAAGGGGAATTTTAAAGCACCCTTTTTTCTCTGTGCTATTTTCCACAGTTGTGTTGCCCTCGGGGCTGGAAGGGAAGGTCCCCGTTCAGTGCTAGAGATCTCACCGTCTGCATCACTGTCCTCTGCAACTAAGAGACCATTCGAAGGTAAGAAGTAGTGATCAGGTAATCACACACCAAGGTCATTTCAACTCAATCAGCTGTTTATACTGAATAAGGGGGACACAATTCTTTCTCTGAAGGTGTTATTTAAGTAGCTGGCATTATATGATGCTGTTGCTGAGTATGAAAGTAAACCAGATCAAAGGCGAGGTGGGGTGGGCTGTGGGTTTTTTTCTGGCAGTGGATGTTTGAACTTTGTAATATAGGTCAAACCAGTTCCACATCAGTAGCTAAGGGGGAAAAAAATGCCCTTCATTATGTTAACAAAAACAGTGGTTTACATGTGCATATATGCCAAATTCATTAGGCAGGTAATGAAGCATTTGCACAAATGTAATTACATACAGTAATTCTGACAGTTCATAACACTACATTAATAATCACTACAATTAGTTCTGATGATGGAAGCAATTTACAGCACGTCACATATATAAATAATGGTGCATTTCCTGCATGTGTCATTATTATGTATTAAGGATGCCACCTTGTTGTGACTTTCTCAGTAATGTTCCCCTTGAGTCAAAGTTAAGGGTAGATGAGTGATTTTATTTCTGAGCTACAGCATATTTCACACTTGTGTAGTTTAAATACTCAGTTGAGGTCATTTGTGTAAGTCTGTATATGAAATGCCTAAATAAAAGCAATAATTATTTATTACTGAGTTATATAGAATGGTACTGAATAGGTCCCCCCATTTTAATAATTTAAAGAAATTTAAGAGATATTTATAAAGAAAAAAAAAGAGAGGGAAATGTCACTTCTTGGTGATATGGTTGTCTCCATATCTCCCAGCTTTAATTTACCCATAGAAATTAATTTTCTTTTTTTCTTTTTACTCCTACTGACCCTTACTTAGCTAATAGGACATGAAACTGTCTTTCCTTTCTCTGGTGCTTGGTGTCATAGTGAAATAATTGCTTAATTTTATAGTGATGATTTAATAATGCTTCCCACTTAGAAAACAAGTCTATAAAATCAGCTTATTCCAACCCTTAGTTTTCTTTGCTAATAAATCGTGCTGCTTTAAGCTCTATTTTTTTCAAACCACAATTCATAAGCTGGATAATTAATTTTGCTAATTAATGAGAGGGAGGATTCTGATGGCAGGGAGGACTAGAAGGGTCTGTAAGAGCGAGAATTATTTCTTCTCTCCTCTTGGTAATATTGCTTATTGGCTCTTCTCATTGTATTGGTTAGTGATTCATTACCCGGTGGCTTTATAAGCATTTTTTTAACATAGGTATTGGAGAGAGAAAAGAGGCAACAGTTTTTTAAAATGTGACTTTGTGTGTACATACATATGACTTTGTATGTGTGTGTATATATAGATAGATAGATAGATATAAAATCTCCCAACTGAGTATCGTTTGGGGACAACTTTAAGACAATTAGAGATTGACTAGAAAACATAAACTGGGAAACTTGGCCTAGCCCATCATCTAGTGGAAATTGCCCTAACTCTATCATCACTTGTACCAGTTTATGGCACTTCCCTGTGAATATTTCATCTTCTTGCATCTCAGTTTGACTTAACCCATTTTCCTGTTGTTAAGACAAACTCCACCACACTAGCCTCTGCTAGTTAAGGTCTCCTCAGATGAAGTGCAGGATGCCTGACCCTGCCTCATTGTCCGACTCCTCCCTTCCATGTTCTGATCCCCATATGCATGTTCACGGAGCTGTCATTAGATGTTGTGAGGGGGATGTGGACTCCATCGTCACAATATCCATCCACTGAGCAATGGCTCAGTGTTTTTTCCAATACAACAGAACAGTTTTCTGTAGAGTACAATGGCCATTATGCAAACCTGACAGCCCGAAATATTTCTAATGCAAGACCCTCAGTTTTCTCACATTAGCAAAAATGTCCCTTTTATATCACAAGCTTTGATTACCCCAGTGTAATCAATGCCCCAGAAGTGTGCAGCTGAATGAGCTTGTACTGAGTTAGAATATTGATATACTCTTCTATAAGACAAACAAAAAGGCCATTTCTTGAGATAAATATATATGGAATTAGAAAAACATTAAATGTGTTTCCATTGCCAACAAAGAGAAAAGCAGGTTTATTTTAACTGTGAGAATGTTTCATTCTAAATTCAAGTTGTTGGCATTTTTCACAGGGATTCTCTCTTCAGGCCTCTCATCATCAGCATGCAGCATTGCATATTATGTTCTAGGGGCCTTTTTTTTTTTTCTTCTTTTTTCATTCTCTTCAAACCAGTTTAAAAGAAAGATGGATTAGAGTTTCACATATTCAAATTGAAATAAACCTGTAGCAAGCAGGCTGGAATAGCTGCAGCTATTTTACTTGTTCTGTTCTGTCACATCATGCAATACTTATAGCCTATAATTAAGTTTTTACTTGAACTGTTGGGAGGCAAATACTGCCCCCCAAGGTGGTAAACGTTCCTGTCTGGAAAGACTTCATCACAAACTGACATATTTTGCAAACCAAAGGGTAGCAAAAAGAAGCTTCAAACTCTGTGAAGCCAAATAAAAGAGAAAGACAGTAGTTCCTTGAATAAAATGTATTACCACTGTTAATCACATGCTGTAACAGTGGCATTATGACTAGAGTTCTACAATAAACATAAAGCTTACGTGATGTGGTAGTAATGGGATTAATATTAATTCAATTTTTGCCGAAGTTCTTGAATACATCCCAAATTCAAATAATGTAGAATTTCAGTTACTGAGTGTTTCCTAGTGAGGAGATATAAAAGACTGCAATCAGATACAAGTTTTTTATTTCTCCTCTAAGAAAGGCACAGTAGGTTACCTTCCTGTCACTCATGAGGATTATGTTTTTAAAGATCTGTATGGGAAAATACATGCACTTGTTAATGAGTTATGTTCTCTTATATCATGTGGTGTTTTGAAAATGTACTTTTCTCTTAAAAGCTTTTTATAAGGGATAAGGTAGAAAACATGACATAAGGCTCAGATGATGCACTTTACACCGTTACTGAATTTTATTCACAAACTTGATATTTTTACTCAGATATTTATAGATACCTCTCACAGGATTGAAATAAAAGAAATCTGTTTTTCAGCGTAGTTATTTGCTAAACAAACAAAACCACCAATGCAAATATATAACCATGAAGCTTTCTGAAAGGAAGTATTTGAATTTCTTTTGTTTCTCTTAACAGCATTTATTCTGAGCAGCTTTGGGGAGATCATGTACAGTGGCCACAACACTGATGCCTGGTACTGCAGAGTCTGCTGGATATATCTGCAAGAATTCATCAGCCCACCTGTGGTAAGAACTTTCATATATGCCTAAAGCCCTTGAACACTATCTAGTATGTTCAACCTAAGAGAAAGCCATCTTTCAGAATTAAAGCCTTGTGGAGAAGACCACAATCTTTCTCATCTGTGCAGCCCCATCTGTAGTAAGGTCTTGTCTGGCTGTGGGGGAATAAATTCTCCAACTTGTTATGAGTACAATGAGTCATCGTGAGCAGATTTTGTCTGCAAGGGTTTGTGACTTGGCATATTGCTTGTTTAAATACTTTTGCAAGCACCCTTACTTGGCAACTTGAATTCAGTGTTTTGTAACATTGCTTGCATAGCCAGCTTAATGACATTAGGGGATAGTACATTTAGGTTTCCATTTTCCTAATAAAACTACTCTCTTTTAAGGTGCTGCCATGTAGAAAGGGCTGGGTGGGCATAGGAAAGTATCTTCTATGGAACTGCACTTCAACCAACATAACAGATAGACTCACCAGTTCCAGCAGTCCAGAACGGCACTATCCTCAAAACTTACATTTACCGTTTGTATGTTTTCTTCTCTGGAAAAAAAATAGAATGCAAATGTTATACATATCCTTGCATTTTCCTGTTTCCAAAATAGGGAAAACAGTTTGTAAGATTGTTTCTTATTTTCCACCACCCTCTCACACATCTGTTTCTGTAGCTTTGTCAGGTGATCACCAGCTGATAAATACCGAATTATCCAAATTTCACTATTGAGTTTTTGTCCTGGACAGCAGTGTATGAGGAGCATCCATGAGTCCAAGGTGCAAGGCTGCCAAAGTTGCTTTTAATCAGAAAAAAAAGTTAGAATTTTTGAGGATACAAAAAGAAAATATTGGTTTAACTTTAGTTCTAAGAAGTCTTGCATGGAAACTACTTTAATCTATTTTCATATACATACATTTATATAAAATGTGTATGTATATATAGGGGGGGGGGTGTATATACATACATATATATATAAAAAAAACCCCAACTGGCTGTTTCCCCTAAGCTGCTGAACTAGTCACTTTAGAGAACTGATTGTACACAATTTGCTAAAAACAGCCGAGAGATTTTTCAAGTGCCCTTTCCAGACTTGTTATTTTTCCAAAGGTAAAAAGCTTTTTTGAGAGGAAAAAAAATAAAAATTAGCATGTTACATGTGAGTAGGCCATTTGTGGAGCCTGGCTAACTTGGGAAAAGTGCACTTTTCACCCTTGGCAATGTGGCTGAAGCCTGCCTTTCGGTTGTGAGTGAGATGAGCTTGGTGGTGTCTCCTCAGTCCCTAATGAGTGGGTTTTCATATGTCAAAGAGCCACACTCAGATGAAGGCAATTGGAAGTAACTGCTCAGAAGAAGATGCCCAAGAGTAAGTTGCCATGGAGATGGAAAGGCTAAACACCACTGTACTCCTGACCTCAGCAGAGGCTGATTTCTCCAAATGACAGTTGAGGTCAGGGGTGCATGGTGGGAAGCTCATCCTGCCGGTTCTGGCTCTGCCTCTAGCCTATGGATAAGTAAAGAATTACTGCTTCCAGTTTAGGCAGTCCATTAACCTTCACAAGCCTGAACTTTCATTCAAATAATTGTAAAATAAGTATAGGTGGTGAAACCTGAGCAGAATCACTGCTATTTGTATGGCCTTTGGAAAGTCTAGGGACCCAACCCCGAGCGTGGATCCACTGGTATTTTAAACAGTGAGATATCTTTCCAAGCTTTTTGCCATAATTGGAAAACGTTAGAGCCCTGAATTACCAGCAAAACCAGAAAATAATTCATTGACTGGCAGCCAAATGAATGCAAACAGGATGACAACCCCTTTCATCAGCACTGGTGCTTTGTGTTTGCTTGGGCGATTACCTTCTCTTTTACCTGTTCACATTGCTGATGAGTTCTTTTAGCTATAAGTCCATTCCACTAGGTGCATTAGAATAAACCACTATACGGCAGCTTTGCTATACCTCATCTGGGTTCTGTTGTAAGGACAGAAGGGCAGTGAGTTCTCTCTGTGAAGCCCTGTGACCCGCATGGCTCTGAGGAATACAGTAAAACCCAATTTAAGTGCCAGCAGAGAGACTGGTAAGTACAGATTGTCTGACAGAATTGATCTTCCACTCGAGGTGAATAACAGCTTTTTTCAAAACCTCGGCACTACTTCAAAGTGGCATCTTAAGACACAGCTTATTGTGGGTGAGGTTAGTGGTGCAGGCTCAGGCACAGGAAAATGGCTGGTTGCGGAACCAAAATGACTTGAGAAATAAGTGCTTACTGGTGTTATTGTGAGCAGCAGCTTGTTGTTGACTGTTCTAAATGCCAAAAGCCAATAAATTTTATTGTGATTTTGTGGACTGGACCCTGCATTAGGAAGAAATAGCTCCTGTGAAAAGTACCACTTAGAGCCAGAAATATTTTTCAGCAAAACCAACTTGCAAGTCTGGTTTAAATCCCAGACAGCTCTATGACAATAAGTTCAGAGAAACTCTTTGAATCCAGTGAAGTCCTTACAGTGCAGGAGCTGGGGGAGCCTGGAAAATAAATGTGATTGCTACAGCTTTTATTCTGTCCTGTCATCAGTAGGAGGGCAGCCCACCAAGTGTACATCTCACCAAAGCCATTTGTCTACCTACTTAATTCTTGACCTGCTTCAAAGTCCCGAGTCTTATCTTTAATATCCTGATGGGGGTAGGACCCGCCTATTCTATAGGAATGGTGCAGTTAATAGTATGTCATTCAATATTGGGCTGATGGAGACCTTAATTTTATCTGCTGTGAAAATTATCATCACTGTCTATCTCATTAAGGCCAAAGCAGCAATACAAAACCCCGTGGCAAGACTCCTACATTTGGAGAGATATAGTGGAGTAGCTTGTTTTTCTTTTCTGTTCCAGCTCCTGGTCATTAACAGCCAGGCAGAAGAGAAAGTAAGGGACATCAACACATGAAGAAATGTCCTAACTGGCAACCATTTCTTTGGAAAGTAGAATGGGATCACTGTTTCTGAGAAGCTAAGATTGCTCATATACTGACATGTGCTATCCCATTTCCACATTCCACTTACCTGTCTCATCTACCTGTCTCTCCCTGTGACCTCTTGAAGGTTATTATGAGTGCAGTGTGTTTGTGCAAATCCCCTAATTAATGGCACTCTGAATAGAATTAATGTTGTGTCCCATGTAGTATGATGGGAGTTCAGGTGAGTTGAGGCTCCAGTACTGCCTCTCCCACAGGTGTCCCGTGTGATTCTGTCCTGTGTGTCTCAGACTCTCATCTGCAAAATGGCATAATAATCCTTGCTTGTCTGCTGAGGGGATGCAGAAATTCAGTACTTAAAATACACTCACCTTGGTAGTGACAGTTCTTAAAATAAACTCAGAGCATCCTCATGAAGGAAGCAGCAACAGTATTTCAATACTGCAGAAAATGGGAATGTCAGAAAAGTGTGCAAATAGTAACTGTGCTAAAAATAGTTTGATAAACCTGTTCCACTGTATCAGAACACATAGGTGTTGTGTTCATAGACTCCAGACAAATTTCTGAAACTGTAGATGCAGAAGGATGTTTCAAGAACAGGTGACATTATCAATAATATTGATTCTTTTACTGAAGGTTGAAGGGGAACTGACTGTGGCACCAGGTTTCTTGGCCCCACCAAATCTGGATTATGCTGGATACCACAAATACATAGATGAAATGCTTCCATCTGAAAGACCTTTACTATATGGACTGCACCCCAATGCTGAGATGGGATACTTGACAACATCAGATAATCTCTTCAAAACTCTTTTGGAAATGCAACCCATGAATTCATTTGGCCAGTCTGCAGAGGAAAAGGTAAAGTTCTTCCACTGGTGCGTTGTCAGTGCTGTTAATGGCATGTGGAGCACACATCTTACTGTGTTATTTCAGCAAGAGACTTCATTTCTTGGGGAAAAAAAAAAAAGATACATCAAATTAGCAAAGATCAGCTGCGTGTTAATAGTAGCGATGATAATGCGCCAGCCTGTGCTGCACTAATAACGAATTTAGACCAGAAGGACATCTAACTTGTTATGCAGACCATTTCTTTTTCACTTTGAATTTCATGTGGAGTGGGAAACAAGGTATGAATCTACCTTGCTTTTCTTGTGTGTCTTTATGAAAAAGTACAGCAACGGTAATTTACTAAAAAAAGTTACAGTTGGTTGAGTTGATGAGTCTAGTCTTCACCTCTGTGAAGACTTTTTTGTTCCCATCTCCTGCGTGATAAATCCCCTTTGGGCAGCTTCCCTGCTCCTTCCTGCTTGTGTTGAGCATAGGAATTCCCTCCCAGCCTGTGGTCCTGGCTTCTTTCTGCCACATTCACAGCACAGCCTAGCAGTGATGTGTAGGGTCTCCACGGCAGGAAGAGCAGCCCAAGCACAGTGCTCTCCCACCACTCCACTCCCTGGGCCCTTGACCTGAGCAGGAGCCATGTGGCTGCTCCAAGAGACTTCCCTTGCAAGCAGTGGCTGAGGAGGAGGTTTTCAGGGATTTTTAGTTTTCTGGGAGTAGGAAGAGGTGAAATCTGGGCAAGGAGGATGTCTGACCATCTCTTGGCCTCAGCACCTCTCTTCTACCAGATCTGGAGTTTAGCAGAACAATAACATTAATTCCTATAAGCTATAAAATGCTGGGTTGAAGGGACCAATCCTAATACAAAGATAAGCTTTGTCACTTATAATATGGAGTTAACTGGGGTGGGGCACTGTAGTTCTGTTCATAGTCAAGATACCTCAGACACCCAGATATCTTTGTACAACTGAATTGGTTCCAGAAAATTGTAAAAGACTGGGTTTTAAGCATGGAATAGCACTGGTGCTGTGCTTAATAGATTAAATGAATAAAGGATGAGCAGGAAAGGAAAATGTAATCATCAATCTCAGCTAGTTCTGTTATCAGACCCTGCTGTCTTCTGCACCTTCCTTTCTGAGTGTAGACCTGAGAAACTATGTCCAGATGCCCCAAAAAATGGCATATCATGAGACCAAGCCTTCAGCTCCTCATCCTTACCAGAGTTTATTAAATTCCCCCATGACTGCCACTCTTGTTCTGCAACTCTTCATCCTTTTCTTCACTCCCTCCTTTTCCTCTGGGCACTCATTTTTCTTTCCTCTTATCACCGTGGAGGTTTTGCAGGAGATAATATGACAGCTCTGCATGCAAGTAGCCAAACAATGCTTCATTTCCCAGGGGGAGTTTGTGCTTTTCACGTTCAGTTCCCATCCACTTTAGGGAGCGTGGACAATTATGTATGGCATTCATCATTAATTCTGCCAAAGCTAGGGCTGAAATGGGGACTGAGCTGCATTAGTGTTGTGATTTCAGTTCCTGCTCATTAGTACTGTTACGAATTGTTCTTCATTTATGTTCTGTCTCAGTTCCAGAGCAGGCCTGCAGGGAGGGGGAGAGGCTCTTCTGGGAGGTGAGACATGTGTGTACCTGTGCCTGCACTATATTTTGCCTAACACCTGAGACACTAAGGACTGTGGGTGGTGGAAGGGGTGATGGAAGCTATTAGGTACTATAGAAATACAAACTACTAGTCATGCTTGACTGAAAACCAAGGCAATCTCAGGGTACATCCTTGTAACAGCAGTCATCGCAAGCCCAGGGATGGTGTGTTGGTGGGCTTTGGAGGTCAATGTTACTTGAAAATGTAAAGCTAAATAGAAGCTGCTAAGTGTTAACTGGTTTGCAGTCATTTCTCTCAATACTATTGCCAAGGAGACAGCTAAGGTGGGGGAGCATCTCTGGTTTTTATCTGCCTAAGACAATGGGATGTTTGTGCTCTCCTGGAGAAGAAATCAGACTTGAAAGTAGAGGAGTCAGAAAGAATTGATTGCAGTGATTTCTAATGCTTCTATTTGTATTGGCATGGACAGGTTAAGAATGTCCTGGATGATACTCTGGAGATGCTTCCCAAGGAATTTAACACGGCAGAAATCATGCAGAAGACCACAGCCTGAAGCTCCTATGCCCTTGTTTGCCTTCAAGAGTGTGAGAGGATGAACCTCCTCCTTTCAAAGATCCATAGGTCTCTTACACAGCTGGAGCTCAGTCTGAAGGCAAGTGACATTTTATTAACAGTACTGTTGCTCTTCTATGTATTTTGGGGCTTTTTGTTGCTTTTTTGGGAATGAAAGAATAGCTATTCTTTATGATGCCAATATGCTTTTTGTTTTTCTCAAACAAAGGGGGAGTTGATGTTTTCTCTTCACATGGAATTGCTGCAATCCATACTTTTCTCTGAGGCTGTGCCAGACACATGGACTAAACTGGCATATCCATCCACACACAGCCTTGCCTGCTGGTAAGTACGGTAACAGGGTTTAGCTACTATGCAGAGCTATTCCAGTGCTCTGAAACCAGCAGCTTTGTTCCATTTATTTTTTTTGTCCAAAATTTGTCTTAATGCAAGTCAGTTTTACTTTGAAGTGTTTTGCAGAAATGCTAAGCACTTTGCTAAAGCGAAGGCTCTGTCACCTCCCTTTGTCACAAGTACTAGGGGTGTTCAGCATCTTGCTCTTCCTTTTCCCCTAGCCTGCCACCACCAATAGTGGTTAGATACGGATAAAATAGGCAGTGTTTTGGAAATTCCTCTGATATCTCATGGCAATGTATGCTGCAGTATGCTGTTGTTCAGAGTCTCTGTCAAACTCTCTTATGCTCCTGATTTGTACTTTGCTCTGGCTTATTGGAAGTTTAAATGGTATCAGACAATCTGCATTTAATAAGCCATCAACTCATTACCAATTTCTGGCAGTTTCTGAAGGTGTGTTAACATGACTTATGGTGACGTTCAGGTTTCTCCAAGATGTTTTACAGGACTGAGCATACTCACATTCTCTGTTGCCAGCAACCTGTCTCATGCTGATAACCTTCTACAGTTGATTTTGGACATACCTACATGAGGGAAGGAACAAATTCCACTAAAACCATGATCTTATGCCTATGTAAGCATATACTTTCTGGTTACTTCAGCCATGTACTTTTTCTGTACAAAAGGACTCTTACACTTTAAGTCTGCAATTTATCTTGTCTAACATCCATATAGATTAAGGCAGAAGCTATTGCTGCTTCTCTTTTTAGGGTTACCGATCTTCTCATGCACTAAGGAAAACTTGACATCTGGACACAGGACCTTGTGCTGCCAGTGGTGGTGTGGCTTTCTGGCTTGTTCAATCCTCAGTCCTTTCTGACAGGTAAGCAGTGTTGGTTGTAAGGAACCAGGCATATGGTTTCACTGCCAGACATTTATTTTTTACCATTGGTGTTAGCTATGTTTGTGATGCTGTTTGGAGAGTTATGCACAGTTTAAATAACAAGATAAAAATCAGCCAAATATCAGAATAACCATCTCCTGAAAGCAGGGGGAACAATCCAAACTCGTCTTCAGTCTACTCAGAAGTGTGAAGACAAAGCTATTAAGGAAATAAAAGCTTGAATTTCATAGTTTAAAAAGGGTTAAGAGTGCAAGTTTTCCTACCATTATTACTTAACCAATTCAGTGCATATGTCATGGTACCATTCTGGTTTATTTCTAAGTATTAACACAGTTACCAGGCTAAGGAGAAAAAAGAAATTGGTCTCCCAGTCCTCTTTGTGCAGTTGTTGCCACAGTACGGGATGAAAAATATTCAGCAGTGAATTGACGTCTCATGATCACAGCACATATCCATGTATTTATTCTGAAGACCCAGGAGCAGCATATCTCAAATTCTGCATGGCCACCAATGTCACTGAGATAATCCTTCACTAGCCTAGCAGAAAGGTGGCCAGGAGCTCCTCACAGGACACTCTGGCGAGGCTGCCATCATTCCCTGGAGAAGACAGGCAGTGAGAGCCCAGGGAGTGTTTGCAGCCCAGACACTGAAGCGCCTGTCCCTGTACTTGGAAGCAGAAGGGGATGGCAGCATGAAGGCTGGCAGGCAGCTCCTCTTCTCTCTGCTGCTCATGTCGAGGTCTCCAGATGGTGCTCATTTTGTGCCGCAGGCATAGAGAAACCCCCACTGTATTTTTCACTCCTTTTACTGACTCTCTCCAAGCTTTCTCTTTTGGGCACTTGTTCCTGTCAAGGGCTGGGGAGACGTAAGAACTAGAATAGATGTTAGCTTGGGCTTGTTCTGAACAGGGACTCAGCCGGAGAGAAGCGGTATCTCTGAATGCAGAGCAATGCAGTCTTGCTCCCCTGCTGGGAGGGGTGGTGGTGGTTGTTTGGTACTGTGTAGAATGTTTTGTTTTCAAACAATTGCATTCATGCAGTTTTTTTGCCTTACTTCAAATAATGGCCAAAGGAAAAAAAAAAAACAAAACCAAACAAACCCCAGTCAGTCTCAGGCTTGAGCACAACTGGCCCAAGAGGGACGTTAACAGTTCTGACATTAAAACTACTGTCTGGATATTGAATTATTGGAAGTATTACTTTTTAAAGCTCTAATGGAATAACAACTGGCCTTTGGATAAGGTGTGCTTGACTGCAAATGTTACCAAAAAGACCAAAGAAGATTATGGCCACCCACCAAGGGAAGGAGCCTGTATCTGTGGGCTTTTCATGGAAGGTAAGAAATAAACTTAAATTGCTTGATCTCAGTAACCTAGTTCAGGGACTCTAGCTGGCTTCATTAGGTAGATAAGTTCCCTCAGGAGTCGGACTGAAGTGTTGTGATCCTATGAACAGCACCAAGGAAGTTTAGGAGTGGTGGTGGATTGTTGGTGTTGGTCCACTGTGACTTTAAATTTCATACCAGCTTGGTGTCCTCATCACTGACTATATACTTCATGCATTTAAATGTTAACTGGGTTTGAACAAGGTCTGCATTATAGTAAAGCAGCAGGTCTCATCTAGTTGAGGTTCAGAAGCTTAGACTATTCCAGAGACTTTAAATTTCACCCTGATACTGATCACCTAAAAATTCTCTGCAGCTCTTGGGGGTGCAGAATAGGGCCAGTAGTTACCAGATGTTGGTAACCTGGATCAAGCCATCTACACAGTTGTAGTTAAAAAAAACAAAAACAAAAACCCCAAACAAACAAACAAACAAAACCCAAAAAAAGCTATTTTCAAAATCATCTTTCTCCTGTTTTTCCTTCCACCTTGGCAGAAAGTTGTCAGTCCTAAATAAACTTCTAAACAATTCTGAATTTTTTATTTGCTAGGCCATAGTACTTATAGGCCACTGGGGAGACATACCAAGAAGCAAGGAAATACTTGAGAACCCCCGTATTAGCATGAGGTATAATGACACACCTAAGTGGGCAATGTGTAAGTACGTCAAGAGTAGATTTTTCATCTGGATTTCCAAGCAGTCAATTATTGCAGTAGCTGTAATATTGTTGTAGGCTGTCCCTGAATAGACATTGTGTTCATCTTTTGACAACTCTTTTAACAACTTTCAGAGGATAAAACATTGTACCTTGCTCTTTTGCAATTTTATTTTCCTGAGACTGAAGCATCTAGTTTAGGAATGACAATTAAGGCCCACAGTCAAAATGAGATTTTAGTTTTATCTTAGAAAGGCTGTCAATTAAGTTACAGATAATTAGAGGAAAGGTGAATGACTCCAACAGGCAATTAGAGAAACATCATTACTTGTACTCTTCACCAGATCTGTAAGAAAGCAACTCTTTTGGAAGGGAGTTGCTACTTTCCCCTTGGTAAGCCCCAAGGGGAAAGTCAGGGCTGGGGACTGGAGCAATGATGAGCATGTCATTTGATTGTTGCTTTTTGAAATGGTAGCCTGAATTTTTCAGAGGATTTTTTTTTAAATACTGTCACTCAAAGGGCAATATTGTTCATTCCTTCTCTGGGTATGAGGAAGGTATCAAGGCACCTTGTGAGCTGTGGTCTCTGTGTTTGTGTTGGTATTTGCAAATATAAACTTTCCTGTTTCTACATAAACACTCCTAAAATCCACAACCAGCATGTGAAACATTTTATATGCTAGTTTATGTTAGAAGACCACACCACAAACTTAACAAAGCCAGCATCTTTCAGAAAGTGCGTGGCCCTTCGGCAGCACAGAACTCATCTGTCGTAACTATGCTGAAGTACCTGTTTGATATCTCACTATACAAACGTATGCTAAATACTCCAGTGCAGTTCTCCACCTTTTGGAATACTTGACCATAATAAACTAGTGAAGAATTAGGAGGAAATCTGAGCACTTGACTTTGACAGGCATGTTCAGTCACAGGCATACTCAAAGTCCCAACTGTAAGTAAAGTAGTTTCCAGTCCCTGCTTTCAATAAAAGGCCATGCTGATGAAACCAGAAGTCTAGTCCAGGCAGATGGTACATACCTCCACATTCATACAAAGAGATGATGCAAACCAAGCCAACAACAGTCTAAATCTCTATGTTCAAATGTAGCTTTAAGTATTTAGCAATAAGGAACTATTTAAACCCAAATTATTCGGGTCTTGCACTACAGAACACCAGGTAAACCATGTGCCTATGTTTATTGCAAGCACCTGGTGGGACTTCCAGCTGGGAACCACAGCTGAAGCCCGGCTCAAGGAACTGACTCCAGCAATGCCAGCCACTTTTCTAAGGGCTATTTCAGTGGATTTAAGGGAAACTAAGAATGTTTTTGAATGTCCAGTTTATAAAACCAAAATCAGAGGGCAAACTTACGTTTGGACTTTGAAAAGCAAGGAGAAACCAGTTAAATGGGTTCCGGCAGGAGTAGCTTTATTCTTGGTGGTTTAGTACTAAGCTTGCAATAGTATGCGCTGCTTTCTCAATCTGCCTTGTAGTTAAAGCAAAGGGAGATAAAAATTTCTCACAGTCAGCTGGAGCAGAAGATTTGCCTCACAGAAACACAGTCCTTAGTGTAAAATTTATGTCCTCTGTGTTGTTATTTCCTCATACATCAGTGTTGTGTTCATGTGCTTCCCCACATGATTACTGATCTGCAAGCATTCCTTCATTACACCAGCTACAGGCAAGTAAATGGAAAATATCAGCATCTGGGTGGAGTTTGACTCAGAAAATACTCCTCTTGATTATTCTTTATTCTCTCTACATAAAATGAAACGTGTATCTTATAAGAATTTTAATATAATCATACTGCAATACAAACATGGTGCATTTAAACAAAGTTTTTTGAAAGCTTGGTTGTACATATGAAAAAACATCTAAGTATGAACTATATGTAAAAAAAATAATCTTGAACTTTGTGATTTAAACCAGCTATGGCTGCTGTAAGGTGGTTGGTTCAGGCAGCAGGTGCATCACACAAAAACTGCAGTGAGCAATTCTTTTTCTTTACTGGGATGATGTTTAAAATTTTTTAAATTTTATTTTATTTTTTTTACAAAACACTCTTTCACTTTCATGTTTCAGTCATTAATTGCACTTTGGAATAAAAAAAAAAATCATCCTCCCACAGGTAGGTTGCATCGGCTTTGGCTGGAATATAATGGCATTCAGATAAAAGTATCCTTCCCTTCTTTGCAGGGACAAGTTCCATAAACCACAGGTGGAGGAATAGGTTCAGAAAGCAAGGGTTGGAAAACTGAATCTTGGAAAACTGAATCTTTATGTTCAAGTTGAAACACAAGGGGATTTTTGTTTCTTTAAAGACAGGGTATGCTTTACAGGGTGTTGTTAAACACCCTTTCTGCAAACTCGCACAATTACATAAATAAAAATATTGCTCAAATTGATCAAGTTCTCCATCACGTGGTTGTGTAGCTCTATTAAAAATTAACCACTCAAGGTTCAAGAGTGCCATTTCACTTAATGTATAGGTCTGTTCATGTAGATTTCTCTACCAAAACATTTTCCTGAGAGATCTTTTGCATAAGACCACATCAATCAAAAAGTTTGTAACACAGAAACGCATATACTATACTCTACAATTCTATCTTATATAAAACATAGTAATAACCTTCTGAAGTTAAAATTTGTCAGCATATTGACCAGTTGCAGACACAGCTTGAGTTGAGTGTTCTCAATTATCATCCGCCAGTTGTTTTTGTAAACTAGAAGACATGTGAGAAAACCGTGTTAGTGCTTTTTAGGAAACTCAGGTTCCCCAGAAACAGACAATTGCTGAAGATGACAACTCCCAAAACAGCACTTCTGAACGTTTCAAGCAATAATACAGACTTCAAAATAGGCGCAAAAGCATTTCAATTTCTTAAGCAAACAGACAGTATGAGTCACTAACGAAGCTGATTTCAGCCTAAGAGAAATCTGAAGTCCAAGAGACTTCTTTTGCATAGGTCCAGGATCTGCCCTAGGCCACAGAAGTCAAGTATTATTTAAAGGGCCACAATACTTTAAAAAGGAATGACCACAGGGCATGGCCCTCACCTTTCCAGGTACTCCTTAACGTTGTTGTAGCCGTAGAACTTGGCCAAGTGGATGAGCATGCCTGTGGCACAGCGCCCGTCCCGCCGGCGGCAGTAGCTGCAGTTGCACACCCCACGACAAGGAGGACAGATCCAGGCCTGCAAGGGGGTGAATGTGGGAGCAGGGTAAAGGCAAGCCATGAGCAAGGTTATATTCACCTTCCTGTTGTTCAGACAGACAGAAGTATGGCTTCCCTACCGTGTGATTGTTCAGGGCAAGGTTTTAAAAGCCTCTATCAGCCAGCCAACCTTGTTAACCCTTTCCAAATTCTGCAGGATTAAAGAAATGATTAAGTACTACCCTGTTTGCTTGAATACTTCTTACTCTGAAGACTCAGGTTCTCTGATGTGCTCAATATTAATTTTCAAATAGACTAAAGGCATCTGTAATGCCTATTGGTAACTCATCCTATGCTAGGTTGACTGTAGTGAAGTCCCTAGAAGAAGATGGGTACCCACTGTGACAAGTTCCTTTGGCTCTGCCTGCTGGTGTAGCACGATTCCTGGGACTCAATTACCCAGCATGTACATGAATTCAGGCATCTCCCAGCTGCTCAGCAACTCAACATAGACATGTAGGTGCTAACAGCCCGTGTTACAGAATAGCAGTCATTGCCACGCTGGGTCAGCACATCAGAGCCATTAGTGCTTCACTGTCCTTCAGACCAGCCCCGAAGCCTGTCTCTAAAGCAGCGGTGGGGGACAGGAAGTCCCAGAACAAGCTGAGCACAGAGAGAGCAATTCTGCTGAGAGGTCTTTGAGTACCCAGTGCCTTATTCTCTGGCAGCAGCCTGTGCTCTCTCCTTGCTCAGTGCCTCAGGGGACAACAGAGAAAAGGGAACCAACCCCAAGACTTTTATGTATCCTTCTCTTTTTTTTCCTCATATTTAAAAGTTAGAATCTAAAGCAAGGAACCTTCTTTGCACGCCACATTACTGAGAGCATTAAAAAAAGGGTACATTTTGGAATTTTTCAGAAAGGGAACAGATTCCTTTCCTTAAAAGCTCTCACGCTTTCCCTCCACTATCTGGTAAGCAAGTGGATCTTCAAAGTCCAAAGATGGTGGATTGTAACCCAGGTCCAGCACCTTCCACTTGAGTTCTAACAAGATCAGTGTCCGTCCTAAGAGTACTACAGATCTTCTCATGGCAAAAAGCTTTGAACACCATGTTGAGTGTATACTCATCACAGCTTACTAACAAAACTGTATACGTTACACTTTCTTTCCAAGCCCAAGAAATGATACTTACTGGATCAAGCAGTGCTGATTTCACATCTTCCCCATATCGATTTCGAAGACATGGTCCACAAAACTGCCCCCTTACTCCTCCACAGCCCTGGTTGCGACAGATTGTCTTTGTATCAATTGTCTTTTGTCGACACTGGTGGCAAGTACTACCCTGAAGTTGGAAAGGAGGAGAAACACATATGTGTGAAGGACATCTTAAATGCTTGATGCAATATATCTGCTGATAGCAAAGCACAAACTTCAAACCAAAGTCAAATTCAGCAATGAGAAACTTAGTAAGAACTACCTGATGTTATGATAAATCATATAATTATCTGGAGAAATGCTAGGAATTTTACAGAGACACTGCCCAGCTTCAGTTGCACTGGGAGTCTCAAACTACACGAACCTCGTGTTGCAGTTCTGATCCTTTCCTCTTATCTAGGAAAAAGCTAAAACTATTCAGAAAATTACCATGTGACTCATGTCTGCAAATACAATGAAGCATGAAATATATAGTAAGCTGATCATCTAGATCTTTATGACAATAGTAGCCAAATCCAGTGAAGGAAAGGAAGGAGGAGTTCCATCAAGAGCTTTGGAAACTACCCAACCCATACAGAAATGTCATTTCCAGAGGGAGCAGCAGGGATCACTATTATTTAATGGTACAATCACCACCGCCACAACATTTATATTGTAAGAATGAGAGATAAAAGGGATGTCAACTCTCATCAGTGGTGAGTCATAGCTATAGCAAATTCCACTTAATAGCTCTATGGCAAGAAAGCACTTCTTTGCAGAAGCAAAAAGTTGGTGGGGCATATCAACCAGCACAGGCAAGCCCACAGAAGCCTGGCAAAGCTTTCAAAGTTTTGCTCATGTAATATAATAATGCCGAGCTGCACTCTCCAGCACCTCAGGAAAGCATACCTTTTAGCAAACACCACTGAACTACTAAGAGACTTTCAATTTCAAGTTCATCGACACACTAAAGAATACAGCAGCCACTTACTAGAACTTTGTCATAGATCTTGTCTTTAACAGTGATTGCAATGTTGTCCAAGTCCTCCTCAGTGATATCCTCTACTGGACGGTGAGATGAGTACTTTGATGATCTCCTCCTTTTGCGCACTCCACAATCCCCCTGCTAAACAAACTCATCTCAACACCTTTTGTCTGGTGTCATGAAGACTCTGTCACCAAACTTGGTGACAAATTCTTTCATTTATAATGTGTATGCAGTCTAGAGGGGGTGGACTACAGGTTCGTGGACCACTGGAAGAACAGGGAATAGAGTTCTCAAATCATCACCACCTCTTTCTCTCCCTCTCCTCCCTCATCTTTTCTCTACTCCATTTATTATTTGTTCTGTTTATATGTTCTTCCTTCCCATCATTGCTACTTCTATTTCCACAAATCCCTAACATGCATTCCCTGCACACTTCCACTGTACACTCCATTCCCTCCTTCTCAAAATAAGGAACTATGACCATCATCTGCCTTCCCATGCTTTTTTCCTTCAATCTCCTAGCATAATCTCTGATTGCTTTCTCCTGTGACAATCTCTAATGTTCTGCAAAAAACCTTTACTGAAGTTTTAGCTTACTCCTGCCATAACCAGCCCTTTCCTCTTATCCTGTTTGTTATGTGGAAGAGAGTCCTCCACTCACTATTAAGTGCTCTTTTTTTCCTTCCAATTATCATTCTCTTTGACCCCTATTCAGGTACCAAGTCTCATTTGATCTACAGCCTTCCCCCTACCTGACTCATAACACCTCATTTGTCCTTCACCCTAGACCAGCTCTGTTCTCTCCAAAATAGTCATTTACCAGCCCAGGTTCTCATTCAGTGCTACTCCACTTTTTTTAATAGCCGAGTTCTCTCTATAATGCTTCAACTATGCCCAGCACTCATTCCTACAAGCAGAACCGGGATCCAGCCTGTGCAGATGCAGACTTAAAGAGCCTTCCTCATAAAGGCTATACAGTAAATATAACCAAGACAAATGACCACCATAAGCTAAGGGAGAAAAAAACCCAGATTTTTAAAAAATGGGGAAGAATAAAACCTGCAACTTTTGAATGGCTAGCCAACGCAACAGCAGTTTGTTGGTGCAGATTCCTTCATTCACATTGGAGTGTGAAGGGGGGGTCGAGGGCATCCATCACTATCAGCTATAACTCTGCTATTTCCAGAGAAGGGTTTTGCTAATTTTTTCTGAGTCTGAACATAGAGAAGATCTGCTTTGCCATCTCCACCAGCCCCACTGCCCTGCCACTCAAAGGCCTTCTACATTGTGGTCTCTAGTAATTCTCAGATAATGAATAAATAATAAGACCATAAGTAAACTGACATGTTATGTTTGGATAACACAGGTCACAAGTAGAACCCACTTAACAGGTGAAAGATGAGGCAGGAAGGCCTGAAAATAACTTCTTCTGTAGCTAATTCCAACCAAAGGTTCTCGCTAACTTTCTGTAGGATGTGATGTCTGTTCTAAGTGCTGGCCAACAGTTTAAATGTTTCCTAATCCCTGACTAGTGGAGATACCAAAGTCTGGCAAATACCACACTGAGTCTCTTCTTCAAGAGGTTTTGTTGTCTATAGCTATGGAAGTGTTCTGCAAACTTGACAGCCGACACAGTAAATTTTTCCAAGGCAAATTTTTCTGGTGGACGAGCATTCCTGGTTGGGTTCATGCGACGTGCTATCTGGCCTTCAGAAAATGTCCTCCTTGGGATTTTCTTCTGTTTCTAGAAAGAAAAAATTCCAGTAACTGTCCTTTCAGTTATGCTTGTAGTGTTAAACACCAGAAATGATCTGAAAATGTCTGTAATGCACTAGTACTATCGTGAATTAATCAGTTCTTCTCACATACCTTATTTGTTAAGCCAAACCTCACCAATTTCTAGCATTCTTAAGTGTTCTCCCTACACACTGTACTTTTTTGCTCCTTTTAAATGCCACACCTTCACAGTCAGATTCTATTCCAATTAACATCACAGAACTATACCAAAATTTTATGTATGGCATATCAAGGTAGAAGCTAGCTCTCACTATTCTTCAGTAGCTAAATGTTCAGATTTTCCACAACCTGAATACACCTTCAAGGAATAATTCAAATTCTAGGTTATTTTGGGTTTTTGTTTTGTTTTGTTTTGTTTTTTTTAATTGAAAGGGCTTCTCCTATTTCCAGATTCCTAAGACCTGGACATTTCTAGGAGGCACAAGATACCCTCTTCATAATGTCACACCTGCCAATTACTGCATGATTGAATTCATGCACGGACACCTACCATAAAGGCAGCTACTAAATTGGACAGTATATACAAGATGTAGGAAGCAAGTCTGCTTGCTACCATACACTTTAGTTTACTTCCTTCAAAAGAGGTGAAAGGCACATTACAAGGAAACAGACTGGAAGTCAGAAACTAAGCAGATGAGGTAAATAGAATAATCCTGATGCCTTCCCCCTTCCCCAAGTAAAGATACTAAATAAATGTATCAGGCTTATGTATGTATTCAAAGGATAACTTTAATTTTCTGTAGCATTTAACTAGAGCTAGCAAGGTTCCAGCCTTTCAAAGACTGTATAATTTGGCTTCACTTTTTCACCTGACAAGCACCACACCAGCATTTCTACATGGGCTTCCCAAAGGCATGGCCCTTCCATTTTTCCTCAAATCTCTCCTGTTTATAATATATGTGGAAAAACATTATACAGAACCTAGAGGGTTAATACTTCTGTGCTTCTAGCCAAGAAAACTCAGTTGAAATAACTACAGTATCATTCGGATTCATGTTGGAGTGGTTCAATTTCATCAGCATTTGTGGGTTTTAAAAGAAAAAGCCTGCAAGAGGGAAATTAACAGGATCTAAACCCAAAGGAAAACTACTTCTCTTCCTTATTCCCACATACACAGACATTTGTCTAGCATCTCAACAGTATTTCTGGGGCACAAATGATAAAGAGTCACCTTGGTCTCCATATTTCTTCATAAATTTTCCATTTCCTCACATAACCTCTGGTACTTAAATACTGACCAATAGCAAAGCTACACAAATAAAGTGACCAAAACAAAAGAAAACCCAAACAAACTTGGTGAAAGCATTTCATCAGGAAACACATTAATCCTAAATCTAGAAAAAACAACTGTCACCTCTAGCCAGTACTAGAGACTTACCGAAGGAGTCGAGGTGGGTGTTTTCACTGGGAACAGGTCGGGTATGGAATTCAGCTCTGCCAGCAGCTGGGCAAGCTGAAATCGACAGTGATGCCACATTGAAAATTCACTGCAAACTTGTAAATAAGCAACACCTATCATCCACTTTTACATGCACTCCGAATTATATCTAAACACATGAAATTTCAGTTCATGAAACCTTTCTGGAGGCACTTTATTTAAGTGGGGCTCATAAAAGGGGTTCATTTACCCCTGAATGAGCAAAACTCTGCAGGCAGTGCTAACTTCACAGCTCCCATCTTACTGGGAATTAGAATTAGCTAGAATTACATCCAATCTTGTCAAAACAACACTTGAAGAAGCGCATTTCAACATGGTTACAATATCTATGACTGATAATGAGAAATTCACAGTTCTTATGACAGGAGGGAGAAAAGGAAGACAAGATGCCCTTGATCAGAAGGCTGTAAGATGTTCTCTGTGGGCTATTTTACTGAATGACTACTGAGACACCCGTGCTTTTTTCCAAGGAACTCAGCCCTTAAGCAGTGACACTGCAGCAGGGAAACTTTGCTCGTCATTTTTCAGTGGTTCTTCTTAGCAATGACTAGGAACATCCCTTTTTCAAACTTGACAGCTAGTGATTTCACAAATGATGCAAACCACAGCCAGTAATGCTACACACCCATTGCTTTGTGCAGATACACACAGATGCATACATGGGTACATGCTCACTTGCAAAGTCACAAAACAAGTAAGCCCCCTGGCAGTTCCCCTAACCATGGTGTATGCAGTATCAGAAGCACTTCAGCAGGATGATCTGTTGCACCATGTAGGAGATGTCCTGAAGGTACATTTCAACAGAAGCAGTGGCTGACAGGTCCAAAAAACTACTGACATGTTCTGGAAGGCCAGGATGAGGCTATCTTCTGAAAAGCCAGCAATAGTGGGAATGAGCCAGGCTGCTAGGTCTCTGAGACCACCGTACCAATCATGAGATTAAAAGCTGGATATAGCATTTCTCAGTATGTTAGTGTGGCATTTATTAAGAGCTATTTAATGTCATTACATTACCACAACTAGGATGGCCAATCAATTTCACAATGGTTGAACTAGAAGGAAGAGGGGAAGGTGAGAAGGGTGGAAGAGCAGCAAGACCAACACAACAGCAGTGAGGATACAAGACAGATTAGAAACACAGGTACAAAACTAAAGCAAGTTTTTACACGGCAGCTGCAGGCCCACACACCCAAGAGGTGTACTGGAGCCCCTAGACTGCTTGGAAGCTGTAACTTTTCCTGGAATACCGTAAAAGTGAAGGAGCCACTGAGGACCCAACATCAACTTGGATTTGCATGGCACCGTGGTAATTAAAGAGAGCTGGCAGCATTTTGGACAATAGAGGAAAAAGCGTTAGGGAACGATCAGTGACTCTCTCTTCCACACCTACATGCACACATACGCACCCTCTGAGTCGTTATATAGCAAAGCATAACTGTAAACACCACATCCCACTCAAATGAAAAATTACATTTATCGTCCTTTGCAGTTTTTAGCTGGCTTTTCAATCAGTAACTGCAGCAGATCTGTCAGACAAATGAAAAGTAGAAATTCTATTGTGCAAATAACGCCACAAACCACCTGAAGGGACCAGCTGGTTTTCTGAAATGTTCTGAATGTGACATTGCAACTTGGGCATCCGTAACTTTGTTCACAACCGCATACAAAATGTTTGGTTCAGCTCTGGTTTTAAACCTGAGCATGCTAATCCTACTTGAGGCTATTTTAGGGGTAAACGTCTGAGTGCTGATGATCCTCTAGGGTTTTGCCCAGAAGAAAAATTCAAACACAAACCACCATGACATTTTCCCAAAGTCCCAGCACAGCACCAGTGCTTAAGTGCGCTGAAGCTAAGTACTTGGATATAAATGTCAGAGAACAAACCACTGCTCCAAAGTCTTACCATGGCTTTATTTTCTTTAATATTCATGGCTCTCTTAAGCAGAGCACTGGAACTTTCCTCCTGTGTTTCTTTAATGTCTTCTTCAGACTCTGAAGCAGAGCCCTCTAGTTTGTCCCACTGCTTGCAGCTTATTTCTTTTGAAAGAGGTGTGAGGGACTCACTGTCCTTTAGAGGTAAGTTAGAAAAAGCCTGTTCAGGCACTTTTTTCTCGGACGACTTTCTGGCGGGAAACTGCAAGGCAACACGAAGGCCAAAGCTTCTTCTCTTGGGGGAAACTTTCTTCTTTGCCTCTTCCTCCTCTTCTCCCTCACTAGCTAATAATTTCTCATGTTCTTCATCACTCAGGTCCGACTCCATCGCCTAGAGGTGGGAAGAATCCCATGTAATATTATTGGCTATGACTCAAGAAAGGTAATTTTTAAATCACTAATTCTAGGCAGCAGTCTCACCACCCAAAGGTACTGTCATAAATTCACCATAATCAAAAAATTTTTAAAAGTTCACAGTACATGACTTCTTCCTATGCAGAGACCAACACAAAATCTATGTATTAATATTGTCTGGATACAGACATGGCTGTCTTCAGAGGAACAGTATTGTCCAGCACAGTCTGTCTACAAGCTGAGGAAGAAGTTCTCATTTCTAATATGTGATGTTACAGTAAATAAAGCTTTTTCTCTCTTTTAAGATAACACATATTTTTCTTCAGCATGAAGAAAGAACATCACGGTGTATCAGAAATACTCCTACTAGAACATGAGTTTTACACAGAAGAGACAGAAAAAAAGAAGCCAACATATACATTCTCGCGTAGGTGACTGCCTTTACCAGAACTACCTTCTTGTTTACATCCACCTCGCTTGAAGCGAAGCCTTCAAACGCTTCCGTTTCAGAGTCAGTGTCTTCAGTGAAAATCCTCCGCAGTTCTTCAGTAAGGTATCTGGACTGAAATCGAACCCCCTGTAAAAATACCAGCCAGTAGCCGTGAGAGACAGTCAGATACAGAGTAGTCACACAGTCACAATAAACCTGTTCTGAGGTTCAGGCAGGTACCAACTAGATGGCATATACTGCACTTTGCAGGCAAAGCCTGTCAAAAGAAAAAAGTAGAAGACATTCAAAGTTTCAGCACTGAGTTATTTTAACTTAGCAGATTTTTTTTTCCTCATTTTGAGCACAGGGCTTTAACGGAGCTGCTTCTTGTGGGGGAAACTTTCTTCTTCCCCTCTTCCTCCTCTTCTTCGCTACTACCCAATAAAAATAAATCAGTGTTCTTATGTGTAAATTATCATGTTGTTTTGTATGTTTTCTTCTGGATGTAAAAAAACAGGCCTTGAATGGAAGAAAATACAAACCACAACCACAGTAACAAAAAGCCCTCCCTTTTTCACTTAGCAGTAGAAGAAACACTCTCTTCTGGGCTTGCTGCAGCAGTACTCAAGGCTCCTGGAGATAGTCTGCTCCTTCTCATGCTATTACACCATGACTGAAGTGACAGATACCAACACAAAACCACAGAGCTTTGAACAGCCTGACTAACATCCCTCCACCTTCCAACTGCTCAACTCTCTGTTGTAACAGTGTGGTTTACTGTTCAAATGTGTTCTAGGGTAGTCAGATCCCAGATTTCTGCGTACAGTCTAGGAAGTAAAAAGTCAGCCCATGAAAAATAACCTAAGATCTCATTAAAACACTCTTCACGATATGCACGTTACATACCAATTAAACACAATGCCTTTACTAAATCAGAAATGTATTTCCATACTTCCAATCAGAATTAGTAGAAGACCATCTGTCAACTTGACCCTGTTAGTCTCTTGAAAAACTTGTCCATGGTAGGAACATAACCCATGTTCACACCACACCTGCCTCTTGAAAATCAGCAACATGCAAGTTTGTATCCCCAATTTTCCTCTGCCATTTCTTCCTCCCACACCAGATACAAAAATGACCTTTCATACGATACATTTGCTAAGTATCTTTATTCTTCCTTTCAATTCCCTCCCTTCCCTGACTTTAATTACACACTTCTTTATGTTAATATCTGGTGAAAAACAGATACAATAGATGAGTGCAAAAACTTACAGGGGAAGGGGAGGGGGGAGCTACTGCATATGCTGTTTCTTTACACTTAAACATCTCCTACAAATTATTATGGGTAATTGGAATGAGTTTTCTCTGAGCAAAATTACTTTATTCTTTTGTCGATAGCTGCAGTGCAGCTGCTTGAGAAAGGAACAAACACAATAGGGAAGTTACTTTCAAGTTAAATTGCATTTCTTGGAGGGAAGCTCAAGTTTTTATGCATTCTATGTTTTCATGAAATTCCACAATGAAGGTTAGGGGGGTAAAAATAAGCTGTTTGTTAGCTAAAGTGACTAAAAATAACACACCTACAGCTATGCTGTTACACCTAGAAAGAATGGTCTACACAAGTTAAAATACCTATAGGAGAAACAGCTGAAACTCAGCAAAAATGCAGAGATTATGGGAGTAGAATTGCAGAAAGCCCTGAGCAAAAGCAGACATGCAGAGGTCACTACTTTTTAATGTATTTACGCATCAGCATCCAAGGGAACACATGATGCACCAACATCTCATTCACCTTCCCGGCAGGGCAGCTGCCCTGCCTCCTCTCCCAATAACTGCAGAATTTTTATAAACTTCCCATCATTTTGCTCTTCACGCCAAAACCTTTTAGTTTTCTGCACAACAAGTACCTATGGTCTTTCTCAGCAACAGTGGTGTTTGGCATCATAAATGGATGGAACTCAGGATAAAAAAATTGTGGGTTTTTTGTACCATTTAGTGGTAAAGGAGTTAAACTCAATACTGATGGAGAGTTAAAATAATTCTCAGCCCAAGAGAAACACAGGAATGGTGAGGAAGGCTGCCGTGCCAGCTGTAAATTTGGGACAAGTCTCACTGGGATTCCCAGTAATGCATGTTTTACCTAGCTCTTCCACAGCATTTTTCATCAGATGATTTTAAAATGCTTTGCAGCAAAGATCATTATCATAATATCCATCTCACAAGTTGGGAAACCGAGGCAGAGAGGCCATTTGCCTACAAAGGCTCAGAAATAGTACATACTTGTACAAGCCTCATTCTGTGTCCCTTCCTAACACTAGTCATCCTCCTTGTCTTCAGCACCTCTTAACCAGGTACTGACCTGATGGACTGGGAAAAGGAAAAAAAATTTAAAAAGGTATTCTAAATTTTGTTATTGGTAGAATGGAGGCACCTTTTTGAGAGCACAGCTGACAGTGGTATCTTTTAGCACATTAGCCCATATCTATCAAGTATATAATTATGAAGCTTCTAAAAGACTAAAAACTGAATTTTCTGGCAGCCAGGACAGCACACCCGTTCTCTTCCTTTCCTGTGAATTCAGCTGGTACTTCCAGCTACCAAATCAGAGAATGAAAAATCATTATGCTGATCCAAGCTATTTCACCATTAAGAGAGCAGAGAATCAGCAAATCGCACAATCGCAGCAGGAGGAGCTGATGGTTTCTGTGGGTCACCACCACTAGAACATTTTTTTAGTGCAGAAACAGCACCAAGATACATTTCTGGAAGAAATACCCTGAAGTCTTCGTACTCACAAATGCCCATCTATTACCATGCATTTCCACTGTCTTATGTATCCAGAGCACGTCAGCCCAGGATGGTAATTCTCTCTTTCCTGTTTGCTATACTTACCTACTGCACTTAAACTCACCTTCTAATGAAACCCATTCTCCCTTTTATATTATGAAAGAGTGTTTAAAAGCATGAATCATTAAACCCTAAAAAGGATAGCAGGATTGTTTACATTTATTTTTAATATGAGGACTGCAGATTATGAGTTTTGCTGTGAGTTATGGCTCACGCAGCCTTGACACAGGCTCAGAGTACGACTGCACCCAAAGACTGTAACCAGGACACAGCAATCCATTCCTACCTTTTTTCCTGACTCCAGGGAATCAAAACTAGCATATTTGTCCTCTGACAACAACCTCTGTCTGGAAGCATCATCTTGGAACCCCAGAAAATCTTCATTGTCACTGGGGGCATTAAAAATGTCAGCCACATCCTTGGGTATCTGTTTCTGATTCAAAATGAGACAGAAGATAGAGTCAGACACACCAACTTAATAGGAAAACTCAAACTGGCAACAGTACAACTTATTTTTATACTCCTATGCAAGTACAAATACATATCACAAAATATGCTATGCATAAACTGTACCTCATTTAGCTGAACTCCAGGAAAATTCTGTACAGACTGTTTTAATCCCTCAATTCAGACACCAGATGTGGGGCTAGGGAGGGGATATGATATGCAGGGTGTTTAACTCCACAGAAGAGTACTTCTCTGACGTAAAAATATGTGTGTGCCTCATTTTGCAAGCACGTGATCAGGGCACCCTTTCTTTGTAGTGAAACCCATCACTGCTCCTCCTCTTACAGAGCAATGACAGTTCAGGGGTGAGGAACACACCTTTAAATATAATGCAATGCTAATCAAATACAAAGAAACCTTACCATTAGAGTGGTACCAGTACTTTTACATATTTTAGCAGACATTTAGCAAACTCCAAAAATAAAACCAATGCAACTCATTCTCCTTCGTCAGTACTGCTGCATAGCTTTTTCCTCAACACTTTCTATGAAAGTGAAAACACATTTTAACTGAGAACATTTCTCGTTTGCTAGAAGCCCACAATGTAGCCCGCCAGAAGGAAGCACTGCCAAGGGCAGGCAGCAGCACCTTCTGAGGTGACCAAAGTCACAACTCCAGAGTTTGAGAAGTCCAGTCCTAGCATGGAAGGAGACTCGTTCCACCACATCCAACCACTTCCCCTGGCCATGTACTTCACCAGGCACTTCGAAGAAGCCTCTCCATGTAACGGGCCATTAAAGAAGCCTTCACACAGCTCCCACCTAGGCTGCTTTAGGATTTGGTGCGTGGAAGGACAGGATGAACAGATCCAGCCCTAAAAACCAAGGCAGAAGGCATTTTGCCAAGCTTCAGAACACGCTTTTACACATCCCAGTATCACTTGCAAAACCATGCTGCCGTTCACAGAAATGCTCAAGGAGAAAAGCATCTGCATTGCTCACCAGCACCCAGACATTTATCTTCTACATCCCCAGGACCACACGTACATGTCACGCACGCTACTCCTCCTTGAAGCAAGCCTCTCTGCTGTTTGCTGTGTGCTAAAGCCACACGTGGATTTCCCACTCCTCTCATTATCTCTCAGGAACATGAGATCAACAGTTGCCTTGTGAAAAGGGCCAGTTCCTCATCCGAAGGAGGTCTCCAGCCCTGAACATTCAAGAGAACATCCCCAAGATGAACTCCAGAACAGAGAACAGCCTGCCCTTGTCCGCTGTCACAGACAACCAAGGTTGCTCATACGGGGCCCCATATAATGATTATTTTTAAGTATTATTTTATTATTTTTTTTCTTTTAGTTATTTGTATCAAGGCAAATGGCCCAAAGGAGGCTCATTCTCCAAAAATAATGTTGCTGACAAAATTCCATTTTCACTAAAAGAGCAAGCAGCACCTTGACCAAAGCACCACTCTCTGAAATAAGCTACAGTAATGGACATACATGGGCTTAATTTTATTCTTGCTCTGCTTTTATAAAGCTGATGTAGACTGATGCAAAACTGATTTACTGTTGCTTGAGCAAGAGCAGAATTCACCTCTGAAAAACTGACCCTCGCAGGCACATAACGGCACGACCCAATGCACTGCTGCAGAAGTCGTGCTGTCCGCATTTGAACCCCTTTGGATATTCCCTCACCCCCACCTCTTAAAACAAACAGTCAGAATCCGCCTCTGCTGCTGTGACAGAATTCACACAGTACAGAGCAGTGTTAAAAATGAAGCTTTATGCATTTTAATGGAAAAACATACAAGGAGCTGTGAGGCTCGTTGCTATGAAGAAATTGCTTCCAGGAGCCACTGCATTAGTTCTTGTGCTATTGTACAGCTGAGTTAGCCACTGCTGTGATTACTGTATGCCTAACTAATTTCTTCTTCTTCGCCTATTACTTCTGCATCTGCACCAGAGGAGCCATTATGGGGGTGTAATTACTGATTCTGAACAACAACAAAAAATTCTTTTCCAGTAGAAGACCTTTCTTGATCTTTATGCATTCCCCAATACTAAGGTACTGATTTAAGTAACTTACTGCAGAACTTCAAAGACTTTTAGTTTGTGACTTGCTCCCTGTAGCCTATGAAGAATACCGTTCAGACATTGGTAAGTCCCCATTTCACTGAAAAAAAGGACTTAAATTAATAACAGACCACACCTGACACATACAAGGCAGGCATACTCCAGGAGTTTGAAAAAAGCACCCTCCCAAGCAACCTTGCTCACCTGAAATCCAGTATTTCAACACCTGAAATCACAAATCAAATTTATTCCCAGCAGAAGTCCATTGCCCTCAGCAGACAGACATCAAAGGCGAGCTTGCACCAAACACCTCAGCTGTGATGGGTTGATTTGCTGTTATTTATTGTGTAGTTCCGGAAGCCACAGGCATTTCCATTTTTAGTGTTCAAATAAAGTACATTCACAAACTGATTTATAATCAGCATCAGAGCCTAGCATTTTAATTCTGTCAACAAAGTAGCATACACCAAGAAAGAAAATATGTATTTTCCTAAACACAAATGTCAAAATATTAATCTATTCTAAACACTTGAAAGATGAAGGCACTTCAAAAGAGGATCTTTTTGCCACTAAACCCCTAAAAAAGGCAGGAAGGCAGAGAGGCGATGAACATTTCAAGCTTGCTCAGGGGAAGCATTTCAACATGAAGAGACCACAGGCTCAGACACAATCGTCTGCTGAAATGCTGCAGAGATGTGAGAAATACTGTCTTTTAAAGATACCAGGTACAAAAAGCTAAGTACCGAAAATCTAGTGAAAGCTGGAAATAATTCACAGCTGCTGAGAAAGTCAAAGTCTTATTTCTAGTAGGACATTTTATTTCTATTGAGCTTAGTTATTTTTGCACATGAAATACACTTACTTGTTTAAACACCCACAAAGTACTTTTCAAAAGTAGCAGACAATATTCCCAGCTACGAACAGCACACAATCCTACAACTGCCAGAATAACCAACCTTAACTATGTTTTCTCAACAAGACATCTCTCAGTTTCACCTTCTCTATTTGACAAAATACCGCCAGTACACGCAGAGGTGCACCCACATTTGTTGGACTGCATGGAGGAGAGGTACCGTTCCCACAGAACTGGGAGCAGGCAGCTCATGTGTGCCCGTGGGGGCTGGCAGATCTGTCACCAAAGGCCAAGGGTGACAAGAGACAGAAAACAGGGCTGGGAGAGATGTCAGACCTGTTTTGGCAATGCTCCTGCACTCACTGCACAAGTGATGGGCAACGTAAGGCACCGAAGGTCCCCACCAGTCAAAACAACATTTTTCCAAGTGCCATCCCCACTTAGCCTTATTAGGCCAGGAGAAAAAGAAAAGCCTGGGGTGAGCTGTTTTACTTTCTACATCAACAGGAAGAATTCTCATGTCTCAAAGTGAGAACGCAACTTTCCTGATACCAAAGCCAAAACAGACACAACTTGCCTTTCTGCAAGGCAGCACCCTGGCAGGCTGCAAAGAGAAAATGCCTGCCTGCACGCACACCCTCAGCTTCAGTGGGAATCATCAGAATTATTTCTACACCACTGTCAACCATATGTAATTTTTTTAAGAGGTATTTGTACCTATCATTTTCATCACCAGTTGTCACATTAGCGCATTCTTCTCTGACAATGATGTATCAGGAGAACATACTGTGTGAGAAAGAAGGTCTCGGTTTTTCTATTTTTGCTGTTACCATGAAAAAAAAAATCAGCTGGGCTGTGTTTCCCTCATTAAAGTTTGCACAATGTGTGGACATTCCTATTTGAAGCAGAGAACAGATAATTTTAGTAACATTCAAACTCGAGTCAAACTGAAATAATCCCAGTTTAATCTCAAATGGATACTCACACAAACCAAACTTGTGCAAAGTCACACCTTCAACACATGCCGGAAAACCTCTTGACTTGTCCCAGGCTCCGTATGGAGGCAAGCCTGAGGCACGCCACCCAAGGGTTACAGGCACTGGATTTGGCTCGTAGCCCCGAAATCACAGCCGAGCAGGGAAGCACTCCAAGGCTGACAATTATGGGCAGCGCTACAAGAATAGAGGGCCCCAGACAGAATGCTGATAGGTGCCAAACCAAAAACCCAAAACTATTCAGAAGTCAAGATTCTGGTCTTTCCACTGGAATCATAAAGGCGAACAGCATTGTGTGAAAGCTTAATTTTAAACATCACAAAAACATGTGAAAGACGTGGAAGGCAAAGAAAGGCAAAGTCACGTATTACGGTGCAGAAGAATCACACTACTAGACACACAGTCAACAGGACTGTCAACACCATCCAACCAGCCTGAGACTCAAGGGCAACAATGAAGTCTAGGAAGTCAAGGAAGATCCCAGATGATCTCCACAATTTCTCAACAGCATCAAAGCACAAAAACCTGAAACCTTCTGGACGGTGAAGTACATTCCTGGCACAAGTGGCAGCAGGGTGAAAGGCAAGTGGGTGTTCAGAGAAAAGAAGGAACAAGTGATAAAATGAGCAGTCATCACAGTTTTACAATCTTTGCAGGGATACTTTGATTCCACCGAATGTGAAGATGGATTATGCCTGAGCCTGTAAATCTGACACAGCAACCACTCCTGGCGCTTTCAGGGTGGTTACCCTTGCCCCTGCAAAAAGTTTTGGCAATTTTCACCCCAATCAACCTACTGCTAAAGTCAAGTACACCATGAAATTTTAGTAAATTCAGCTACTTTCAGAACAGTAGGCTATGGTTTCTACATTGTTTTGTTTAAATTGGTAATTAAATAAACTAAAACCTATCAAGCTACTTTATCCTAAAATAAAGAATGCCCAACTATCATAATCACATGGTGACTCATGTAAAATGTTACCTTCCATAGGCAGCATCTAACTGGAAACTATCCCCTGCTCTTCAAAAATGCAGATAATAATGTGAATACCAGCATGCCAGCATATGAATGGAGTCCAAACGCTCTGTCAACTGCTACTATCTCTTCTTTTGTAATATCTAATCTCTTGCTGATCCAAACAGTAGTAACAGCTATTTCTGAATTAATTCTGCATAATTCAAGAGCATCCCTTTCATCTGTGGTGGTGCCTAATTACTTTCCGAGCCCCGGCGTTCCAAGCAAAACACTTCTGTACAACACCACAGGAATGTAATGTGTCCACTCTTCATGTCTGGACTGCTAGCATCCAGGCTTTTTGGGTGCTAAAGCTCTGTCAGCTCCATGTACCAAAACTGCTGTGCAAGGACCTGTTCAATTAGATCCCAGGATGGGAAATGCAACCACAGGTCTTGCAATTCAGAACAATTTTGTGCTGCTGACTTCCCTTGGCAATTGCTTTCAATGGGGGCATGTACTCACTCACAAGCTAATTCACCAGTCAGCAGTTGACCCGTGACTTCAGAGACAAGGAAACCTTCACCACCATGTCCTTCTGGCTCAGCCAGGACTGAACCCACTGCTCGCCAGCGTGCCGCAAGGAGGAGCAAGAGCCAGAAGAAGGCCTTGCTCAGCCAAAAACAAGCTCCCACCAGAAAGAGGAGAGTACTGAGAATAGACTATGTCCTTCTCTTTGCTGAGCCTTAAAATAAACGTGACTGCACGCTTTTAGCTGTGCCGTAGAAAGCTGACCAGCAGACAGTAAGTCACCTCCTTATAGCACAAGGTGAGATATAAGTGCCATTTGCTTCTGTTGTACCGTGTCAATCAGTTTTCTCCCAACCCATTTACAGCACCCTCATCTCCACTCTGCCAGTGGAGAACCTGAGGCCAGAGGCGGAAGGTTTACAAAGTTCCTGAGAGGACACAGGCCCTACCAAATGTCTCAGGGTTTCTACAACCCTCCTGGTTCCATAAAAACCCATGTAACTCCCTACCCTTCCATGAGCAAGAGCTGACGGAGATGCTGACATTCTCCTCCCTCCCTCCCACAGCCTGGGAGACTCACCACATCATCTCTCAAGACCTGAACCACACAAGCAGCTGACTGATGCACCCAAGCAAATGCCAGGCTTGGACCAGACCGCAGTCGGGTGCGCCGATCAAAGCACGCCTGCGTTTGTCCCTAAGCCTCCAACCTTACCCATACTCACATGTATTCAGGCGGCTCAAATACGCCTTTGTGGCATCGCGGCATTTCAACCAAAAAAAAAAAAAAAACAAAGGATAGAATTAAAAAAAAAAAAAAATTCAAAAGTGACATCCCCAGGCTCACAGGGACTAATTAATTAACAAAGCTCCTCCCCAACAAGCTGCGCGCGGCCCAATCAGTCTTTATTAGAGACACTGCAGGACCCAGCACCCCCGGAGTTTCCCCATACCGATGCTCGGCGCCTCGGGGGCCTCCCCAGAGGCGGCTTCCACCCCCTTCCCCGGCGCTTTGCAAGCCCGCAGCCGCCGTGCCACGTGGAGGAAGCCCGGTGGGGCCGCCGGGACCGTGTGTAACGGGGGGGGGGGGGGGAACCACGTATAACGGAGGGGAAGGTAGGGGGGGCGAAGAGCTGCCCACCGCTGTCGGCGGCGGCGGGCAGCTTTTCGCCCCCCCGCCCTGCCCGGCGCCGCGGGGAGCGGACAAAGGCCGCCGCTACCCCGGCAAGGCGGAAAACAGCCGAGCTGGCGCCCTTCCCCCGCGGCCCGGCCTATCTCCCGCCCGCTCCGCGCAGCCGGGCGGGCCGCCTCACCTTGCCGCGGCTGGCCACCGCCGCCGCCGGGCCCGCTGCCGCCGCCCCCCGCCGCCGCCGCCGCCGCCGGCCGCGCCGCACCATGGCGCAAGGAGCCGCCCGCGCTGCGGCGGGAGGGAGGAGGAGGAGGAGGAGCGGGAGGCGGTGGCGGGGTGGAGCCGCCCGGAGACGGCGGGAAAGGCGGGATGGGGACGGGGCAGCCCGTGCGGCCTGGCTGGGGGTGGGTTACAGCCATCCCGGGGGGCTCCGCCGGGGTGCTGAGGCGGGCAGGTGCAGCTCCCCCTCACAGGGCAGCAGCCGATAGTCCGAAAGGAAGGGCCTTGCCTGGGGGAATACGCGTTCACCCTGCAAAGCATTTAAAATGTTTACAGGTGCGAGGCGTAGGCCTTTTGGAAAAAGTTTAAAAAAAAAAAAAAAAAAAAAAAAAGGAATGGAGGTGGTGCAGCCTTAAATGCTTTGTGGGAGCCTTCCCCAGCTTCCCGACTCGACGGCCCTTAACCGCGAAAGTGAAACCTGGAGGTGAAAGCGATGGGAGGCAGAACTGGTTTCTTTCAACAGCAAGAGTTCCAATTTCAAAATGCCACAAGTGGTGGAAACTAAGTCATATTAGAGAAATTTAATTGGGAAAATGGGAACATATCGATTTTTAAAGCATTTTTCCTGCAAACAATTTCTTATTATCATCTTCCTGTCTTCAGCTGGCAGGAAGATACATGCACACAAAGACATGGAAACTATTTTTCTACTTTCCTCTGAATAACCTGTATTCCTCAATTAAGAGGTTTCATTTTTATTAAGAAAAATAATAATTATTAAAAACTTACAACATAATGCATGTCCCTTTATTAACCAAGGGAGATAGTACTAGATTAGGCACTTTATCTTATGATTATTCAGTGAGAAAAGCAGCCCTTTGAAAAGCAGAGACGTGCTCCCAAAGATGGCTGGTGGGGTAGGGTGGAGGTCCCTGCACAGCTTCCCCTGGTCCCGCTGATGCTGAATCTTCACTTCTCCAATGCAATGTGAAGCAGGTCTGGCAGAAACCTGCCGAGGTGGTGTTTTCCTGATGCAGCTTTGGTAACAGAATGTTGGCTTTCCAATATGGTGTTTTCCTGCTGCAGCTTTGGTAACGGAATGGTGCACTTTCCAATATGGTTGTAATTAAGTTCAGTCTCGTGATG
Source organism: Strix aluco (assembly GCF_031877795.1). Taxonomy (NCBI): domain Eukaryota; kingdom Metazoa; phylum Chordata; class Aves; order Strigiformes; family Strigidae; genus Strix; species Strix aluco. The sequence continues at coordinate 138,685,909 of NC_133931.1, forward strand.
AGGGCACATTTTATAAAGTTCCCTTCGCTTTTCCCATTCTTGCGTCTGAATGTTTCTCCCTTGTGGGCCTGATCAGCGTCCACCTTGGCAGTATTGCAGGCATGTGCCTCCTCCGACAGTGCTGCTGCCAAGTGCTCGACGTCCATCTCAGCAGGATGGCCGCTGCAGCTGGCTCCCAGGTAAAGAGCCCTCTCGGGATTGGCATGAAGTACCTTCAGTGTTTGCAGTGCCATAAAATAAATGTCTTTACCGCTCTCTCTCTGGGATTTGAGAAAATAGGAAAACACTGGATGGCTATGTCTGAACCAGGGGACATCGGGATAAGGTCTGGGGGCATGTTCCACACCCAGGTTTCTGTCTAGCAGCATGTGGGTGAGCTTCCACAAGCCCTCTAGTCTGGATAGTTGGACCAGGAAAACAAGAAATTCACTTGCCCACGTAATCTGGCTGAAATAAGCCCATGAGAACTGCCTTTATAGTTTTTGCATTAATAAAAGCAAATCAGATGAACCAACTGTGTTCCTCAGTAGCTTGCCTTCAAACCTGGTTGTGAATTGCCATGCTAAAATAAATTCAGATTGTTTTGACTGGTCTAATACTTTATGGATGCATCAAATTAAATGTTATAGGTATGTCTTAATTTAAGGGAGAGCTCCAGAATGCATTGTGCAGCCCGCCTGCCACGACAAGTTCCCAGGCCTGACTGGGTATTTTAAATACTGTACTGTAAATATTGACTTAAAATAAAAGTCAGAGAAAAGTAACGTTTTTGTAGGAAAGTGAAGGACTGATGAGAAATGGTCATTTTCTGCCACTCTCTGAACAGCCACCCTAAAATGTGGAAGAAGAGCCTCTCCGTGTACCATGGTATCTGATCCTCAGTGTAACACATGATGGACTGACTACCCATTTAAGTACTTCCAAGCCTTTATATGCCAGCCATATGGAGAGTATTTGTTAGGAGGGAATGTGAGGAAAGTAGTTACATGCAAACAAAGAACCGTTTAGCCAAAGCAGGCCATTTAAATACTGGTTTGCATTGCAATATCTGCTATAGAGGCACCTGCGGTTGTCACTCAGGCTGCAGAAATAAGAAGCTTTGGGGATGAGGTGGGGTGGGGAGGAGGGAATTCAGTAGAAGACTAAATGCGGGAATTATGTATAATATCAGCAAAATTGAAATGCAGACTTCTTAAAATACAAAAGAATAAAGATCTCTTGTGCAATACATTCTTGAAAGACATGTATTTTATGTATTCTACTGCTGACCCGGGGTTTGGTTCTTTCACTTGTCCCCAACAGTCTACGTTATGAAGCACTTTGTTTGTTAGAAGCTGTCAAGATGCTATCTTGGATTGTGAACAACAGATTTGAAATGACTGTGTTGACTTTCCTATGCTAAATTAGAGTGAATAAAAATGCATTCTGTTACAATAGAGATGTGCAGCTATTATGCTGTTACAAATACATTATGAACTGCCTCATAATATCTTTTGCTATTTTATGCAATTTCTTGCTTTGTTTCTCTTTTTTTCTGTTAACTTTCCACTTCATTTTGTACTTTTACAATCATTCTCCTTCCCAGCATTTTGAAGCCCTTCATGTCAGCTATTGCTCCTTATGTTGCTCTATTGGAAGTGGGTTTTTTTTAAAATTTCGTTAGTTTAATTTGTCTGCAGCTGTACCTCAGACACTTCTTAGTGTGGATTTTCCATCATTGAATTCCTGCCCATTTTCTTTACCTCTTCTCATCTTACTTCAAAGTTTGTTTTTCTAGCCCCCAATAGATTTTGTGTTATTGCCTTGTAGGCATGAGTAGGATCTCATCAGCTGCTCAGATGAGGTTCAGCTGGATTCTGGATACTCTTCAACTTCAGCCTTATATATTAAGCCTGAATTATTTTGCAATGTCTGCGTCCAGAATAGTTTCTGACTGTGTTCATCATCCCATGAGAGCATTGCTGATACTGTCTCAGCCCAGGTCTTCAGACTCCTAAACTATACAGTGAAACTCAGAAGTTCTGTCTTGGGCTCGGTGTGACAATTATAATCAGACTATAATTTTCCAAACAGAACAATTGTGTACTGAAGGAATTATGAGCTGTTCAGAATATGTATCAGGTATAGCAGATCCGTCCGTTTATGGGGATCACCTTGCTAACATGCTGATGCACAGTAAAATTACAGGATGGGACCACCATCTCTCTGAAGTGGCCTTGTAAATGCAAAATTTGTCTGCTACTAGTTTTGAATGAACAAATACCACTCTAGGTTATAATTCTGGACTTTAATGCTGTGAATTTAATGAGTTGGATAAACATTAAAATCAACCCTTGCTCCTGAGCTCTGTTTTCACGGCTCCCTCCAACACTCTCTTATTTGGGGACCATTGTAATCACAACTGGGGGCTTTGCTCCCATCTTCCTGCCACCACGTTTCTCTGAGACCTGTCAAGCATTTTAAGTAGCATGCACTTTCCCACACTTCTCAATGAATGCTGACATACCTAACTTAAAAGGATTACTTTCTGCTGAGTGGAATTGTAATCCTCTTTTCCTGCTCTGCAAATCCTCTAGTAAGTGAAAAAGAAAGGCCAAGATCTGTTCTGCTGTGCAGGGCAAATCACCATCTCAGAAGGTATAGAAGAAAACAACAGATCTAAGATTTACTTGTGGTCACGCTTGTCCAGGAGCTGTGTCCCTGACTATTAACTCATTGGCATCTTCCATCACTATTTTTGGTGCTTTGATATTTTCTGTTTTAGTTTCTAATAGCTGTATGAATACACACGCAATTGCTACGTGAATGGTGCTTAGGACAAAACACTTCTCTCAAAGGTGTCTACAAAGTGTTACAGATACTGAGTTGCCCTAACTTGAATCCAGTTTTTAATATTAAGTATTCTGTTAACAAGCCCCAGAAACGTACTTTTAACTTATATACAAAACCCAGTGTTTTTTCAAACTGCCTAAGGTCAATTTGGAAAGAATTTTCAAAAGCCAGCAGTGAAGGTGCTGCTGGTGGTGGTGGTGGTGAAGGTTTGCACTCTGAGGGTGGGGTGTCAGGGGTACCCGACACAACAACAAAAGTACAAATGTTCCTGCTACCTTGATTTCCACCCACCCATTTCAAAACCTTTCCTCACAATTGCAATTGGTTGTTGCAATAAATTGGCTTGTGGGTGAGGCTGAGTGCAAAGTTTGGGTGATCTTATGCTACCAACTGAAAATGAAGCCTCAGGTTATTCTCTTGCAAGAGTAGCTCAAATGCTAAGAGAGCCTTCCCTGTGCTCTCTCATAGTTCCCTTAAAAAAGCAGCAAGGAGGGGAAGGGATTACCAATAAAGCTTGCCTTGCTGAAAATTTCATTTTCTCATTTCATAATTGCAAACCTATATTTTGTTTCCAGTCATTCATAAAGTAGATGCAGGATTAGTGTCCCCTCTCCCTTTCCATTCCTCTTATTAGACAGCAAGGTGTACTCTAAAAGGTGGATGAACACCAGCTTCCAGCCTCCTCACAGGGGATATTTCCCTTTTCAGTACACTACTGCTGCAGAAAAAAATCCACACTCCAAATTTATGAGAGGATCCTTGTCTTTCTTTTCTTGATCTAATTCTGCAAGTCTCAGGTCCAGGCGAATAGCCATGTCCTTTGCTAATTCATCCTAAAATTTGTTGTTCATGTTTGGAAGTATCATGTATTTTTATTAATTCTTAGCTGTATTTCAGCCCACTCTGATGGATAACTGCTTCCAAACTGCCTTTGAGGGGACTGTGTTAGGTTTAGCTAATTCCTCCTTGGGTAAATTCTGCAGCAACAGCAAAGCTGGACCATTTCAGTTGGATATGGGGAATTCCCTTCTTTCCCCTGCCTTCCCAGCCATTCTTCTGGGACAAATGACTCTTACTGTTTCAGAGAAATGAGCTTTTCCCCTCAGAGGAAGCGTTGTTTTGTATCATCTGACCTTTTTCCTCCTGCTTTCCATGGATTAAAAAAAGGCTAGGAACATACGGCAATGCCCCATTTCATCCTCATTCTCAAGGTTGTTCACATCCCAATTCTTTCTCCTATGTCATCCTCTTAATTTCTTTCTGAAGCTGATTTGTCAGTTCTGCAAATCCTGCCGATGATCATCGTCATTAGCAAACTCCAGACTCACCAAAGTTTGCCTGGCATAAATTTCCTCAAAAAATCTGCGATGTCCCTACCAATTGCCAGTCCACTTTGACATCCGAAGCTGGGAGAGCAATCTGCTCTGACTTCTTGTACCCAGCAAAGTCTTTGCATTAGAGCTCTTCTCTTGTATGAAAGGTCACCCTTTGTGACTTCTTGGGATGCTTCAGGCTGCTATTTTACTTGCTTTTTGGCAAGTTCAGTTTTAGTTTAAATTTCAAATATATTAGTCAATATTTGAGTTTTGCAAGTACTTCTACCACCTGACATAAGACTTTCTTCAACTCAGTTACATCTTGACTCAATGGGTTTTTCCTCATGGCTTCTGGATCTGCCTTAGAAATCACCTGCATGATTTAAGCGATGAGTTGAAAGCACAGGGAATCACAGCTTCTTTCATTTAGAAGTAGAAAATGAAGATATGTACTAGGTATTTCTTCGGTGCATTCCAGTTTACTTACAATGTGCCTAAAGACCCTTTTCTGTCATAAAACAGGAAAAAGAAAAAAAAAAATTAGATTATTCTGCACTATTCCAGTTCATCCATCCCATCCAGTTGTCTTGTCTGCCCAAAACTAGAGTTCACTTTCTATCTTTTAGCTTCCATTCAGGCCATGTGTCCTCACGGCTTTCTACCGAAACCACTCAACATCTCAGTCCTGTGTTTGTATTCAGATTCCTGGGAAAGCCTCCCTTCTTTCCTCTGAGATAATTTTTGCACTGGCGTTTCATATGGCCAACATTTTGGCAGGTGGCCTCCATTGTGTTAGCTCATTTAATCCACAAAAGGCTCAATCACTTCTTTTACATAGCTTGCCTAGAAGCTGGCTAGTGGACCCATCAGCTTCAACCCGTATTAGACACACTTATTAGCAGCTAACAGTATGTTTCAGCATCACATATGGGGTCACTTGCTATATGGGTTTCCCTATGAATATCCCATCTCTACACTAGTGCTGAGAATATAATGAAAGGAGAAAGGAAGAATTTTTTTGCTGTCCAGGTAGTTTAAATTTCAGGTGAAGGAGGCAGTGTCTCCATTCTGCAGTCTGCCTCTTTCCTTCTCCTGACCCACTTTGGGAGCTCACACAGGAAAAATATTTAAAGTACACAAGCTACAAAGTAGTACTACGAATGGCACTGCACCGTCTCAGAGGGGATGGCATGAGGTGAGAGGTTCCCAGGACCCCCAGCTTTCCCTGCCAGCAGGAGAGAAGGGTGTCCAGTTATATTGACATTCTGCAATACTACCCCACAGGCCACGGCACTCTATTGTCCCAGGTCTCAAAAGAGGTAATGCATTACTTTTGCCTATCTGCCTAAGCTTTATTTTTTGACAGCTGGGCTCAATAAATGTCTCCGTGTGAGAGAGTCTTTTAGAGAAATCATTTTATTACTGGCTCACATATAATTCTAGCAACTGGGACTAGGGTGACTATAGTCAGCAGTAAGAAACTCTGACCCTCACCCAACTTTTCATATGCCTCCTAAATTAATTTACCCAGAGCACAGAAGTGGTACTTACTCTAAGGCACCTTCTCCTCCTTTTTTACCAAGTAAGATTGGACCAGATGATCCTTGAGGTCCCTTCCAACCTGGCATTCTATGATTCCTCATAGCCCAGTCTTGCAGGAACAAACCTTGTTTCCCCAGTTCTCCTGGATGTAGTCTAAATTCTCGAGGTGCATTCACAGCCTGATGGCACTAGTCTATAAAAGCAGCATCGCTAGCACTTTCTCCTTTTCCTCCCATAGGTTGAGCACAATCATCAAGTGACAGTCTGCCAGCACCACAGATCTGCTCAGGGCATCATAAAACCTTCAGCTGGATGTCTGCAATTCAAGCTGATCATCATGCCCTGAATAATTAGATGGTAGAAGACTACCAGCATGCAAAGAAGCTGTGTCACGGGTATTATTTCTTAGCACCTGAAAGTTGCTGGTGGGTAAGTGTCCACAGACTTCTCTCAACCCTCTGCCAACACCTGTACAGCATCTGAGTGAGGTCCTTTCCTCTTGCATACTCCAGAGAGAAGCAGATAATGGGCTCCCGTTTTGCTACCTTTTGTTATCTGCAAATGAACCAAAGCAATAACTCCCCTCAGCAAGCATCTGTAACTATGGGTTTAGTGGGTGACTTGCCAATTCCAAACCAATTAGCCAGGGACCTGTAACAATCTGGCCAGGCATCTTCTACTTCTTGCCCTTACCACCTGAGTCTGTTAGAACTGTGTGGGCCAGAACAAGTTCCTCACACCCCTCCAGAAGTACCATCCACTCAAAATGTCTAGGCTTATTGCCAGGCATCCCATGTCTTGCTGAGAGTGCAGTCTGTGACTGCGGTGTGATGGGCTTTTCCGTCAGCAAGGAGCGTTGCCTACGTCTCCAGCTCAGCAAGGAACCATATGCCATCCCTCAGGAAGAGTTCTCTGGAGCTATAGCCCTGAAAAAGTGTTTGCCACCATTTCTTGTGCCTTATCAGTGGAGAGAATGAGTCCTGTGCCAGTGCTGGCCTCTGGTAGACACAACTGCCTGTGTTGGATCTGTCTATGTTTTGTCACTGGCTGGAGCACAGATTGCAAACACAGGGCTGGAGAGTGCCCCAGTGGAATTAGCTTATTTGACTGAATTTTTTTCCTGGGCTTTATCCCCTCTTCAGCTTCTAAATGAGCAGACGAGTCTTTTCACAACACATGGGAAAAATTATCAAGAAGCAGTGCATTTCATTAGAAATGCGGGTTTGGGAAGCAGGTGTCCAGTTCCCTGCTATTATAGTCAACCTTGTCATACTCCCTCTTCCACTATGCTGATTGAACTCCACCATAAAAGGATTTTCAACACTATCTTCCTAGAATAGTTTTGAAATCTCATAGCTTTCATGGGAAGGAACATGTTAGATAATTTTATCCTTTGCATTTAAAAGTTGTGCAGGTCAAGAGAATTTATGTTCTACAGAAACCCCGGAAAATGTTGTCTACTATGCAAATTAATCTAAGTCTGGCTTAAACCCAGCCCATAGAGCTCTCTAGTAATCACTTTAAATCACTCCAAAGTGAAATCAAAAAGCTCTTGCAAAAACACATCAAAGTTCTTTGTTATTCTAACAATGTTTTAGGAGTAAGTTTTGAAAGATACTAACAGCACTGAATGCAAGAAGCCCCAACCCCTGCAAGAGCCTGCACTTACCTAATCAGTATCTGGTGCTGGGTGCTAGGGGGTAATTCTGTCCCTCACAGTCTAAGAAAAGGAATGTGTAGATGCAATAATCAATAAGTAGGAATGAGAGAAAGAGTCACAGATTCAAGAAATGTCCTGTATTTGTGTTCTCAAACCACATGATTTCCTTTTTGGGGCAAGGAGAGGATGCGTGGCACAAGGGGAATCTTTTGATACTTCTGTCACATTGCACCTGACTTTCTTTTGATCCCGAGCATGAGGTACCTAACCTGGGGCACAACTGCTGTTCACACTGCTGACTTTACTGGTGGGTAAGATCCTGTGGAAAAATCTGTGGATGCTTTCTTTGACCAAAACAAGGGAGTGCAGTGGGACTCTTCTCCTTGTCTTGTAAAGCACAAAACCAAACTCCCTATAATTAGTTGTGATTTTAAAATTTTTTCCTGCCCAATCAGTGTAGCACTATGGCTCAAGAAAGTCAAGAAGTAAAAATAGAGTCTAGTATAGGAATAACCCCTCTCCTTTCTTTTTATTTTTATGTATTGGTAACTAGAATTATCCTCTCCATTGTATCAGTGCAAAGATGCTCTGGATTACACCCTATCTTTAGTAGATGTAAACAGTTAATTCATTAGTCCAAAGACTTATGGGCATATCTATTAGAGAGGGATAGGTTTGTACTACCATACAATTAGGAGAATACTCTATACTTAAGGGTCTTTATGTCATTTGTTAAGATCTCTCTCTTTTTTTTTTCCTCAGTTGTTATAGGAGTGAACTCATTACAAATAAATCTTGCTCCACACTTCAGAGGAGGGTAAGGTAGTAATTAAGCGAATTGTACACACCTCTCACCTGCCCTCAGTAAAATTATAGTTCAAAGGATTGGTGAGGGAAAGCCACATCCCCCACAAACAGACGGAAGTTCCTGCATGCTGCTGGGGGACAAAACCTCAGTTCCAGGACTCCCTGTGCTATTGTAGCATCTCCTCTTCCTTGTGTCTTCTGTTGAGCAGCTGTCACCCACAGTTTGAAAAATACATCCCTTTCTCTGGAGGAGATGCAATAAAAGATGTAATAAGAACAAGGAATATTTGCAGGTTCAAGAGGTGTTGTGACCTCAGTTATGCTCTCAAACCACAAAGTTTTCCCCCATAGGAGCAAGAGATAGATGCATAGGACAGGGGAAGCCTTTTGATACTGCCAGTCTTTTCCCAATACTAATAACACTCAATTGTCCTCAGTGACCCCTCTCCCATATGCATGCATATTACACTGAATGTATTTTTGAGCAACTCATAAGGCAGCAGGTACTGGCTGAGTCTAGTATAGAGAGGAACAGCCAGAAAGGAGAACAGTTTGAGGGAAATTAAAACACAAGCAGAAATCCAAAGAGAACAGTTATGTATCCTTAGTAGTTGGCTCATGCTTTGCCTACATGTTATAGCATTACATATATCAGGTTAGTTAGAGAGCTCCTCGTGACAGGGACAATACCTCTTACGTGTTTAAGCAGAGCTTAACAAGATAAGGCCTCAAGGCAACTGGCAACACAGTTAAAAAACATGTATCCAGGTTGATTGACAGACTATGGAGAGACAGATCACTATGCTTAGATTTCTTTCGGGAAGCTCCTGTTACAGAAGTGGCAAATCAGTCACCAAATCCACTAAATCACTCAGGACAGAAGATAAGCTCTTTGCTAACATGCTGCAACGAACAGTAACGAGAGCCTGAAATTTTTCCATGGGGAAGCATGCCATGAAAAGGCTTGGCTGATCTCCAGGACAGGCTCTGCACCTATTCTGCTCGAAGAAAGCGAGGACCCAGGTGATGGCTGAGGAACAAACACTTCTACCGTCTTTGTGGAACCCAAACACGTCAAATATTTATTCTCAAATAATACCTCCCTTGGAAACATGCAGAAACACAAAGAAAAGAAAGACTAATTCCCTGTAGTCCCATAGAGATACAAGAATGGGCACAGTTTTGCATGAGCACTAGCTCTCTCCCTTTCCCTCCTTTCCCCATGCAGCTTTGGTCCAATTCCAGCTTATCTTGCCCTCATTTGTGTGGCTGGCAGGGCACTAGCTGTCTCCCTCGGAAGGACATGAAGAAAGTGGGGGCTGGCCTAGCCTAGCTCCTTTTTCCTCCCTCTCTCCACTGATCACATCCCCCCTGCAGAAACACATTGGCCCAGTGCCCCTTCCCTTTCTTCTCTCATGGGTTCTTGGTGGCAATTCTCCTTTCGTCATCGGGAGGGTAACAGATACAGCTGGACTGGGAAAGTGGGACTTTGGCAGACCAAGAAGAAGCTGAGTTCTCACACCCCAGCAAAGAGGAGGTGGTGACAGCCACAGCAGAAGTAATATATCTCAAAATGGCTTGGCACCAGCAAAACCGTGATTTGAGGAAACTCACATTTGTCAAATTTGTCTGTTGGGGTTGTCCTCGCTCACAAGAGAGCCCATCAGGAGAAAAGATTCCCTCAAGATAACCAGGTCATGAAGCAACCATCTCATCGTGCATACATTTTCCCCCTGGTCGTTGCAGTGCTAAGGTGCTTTTACAGCAAAGCTTGTTGAGCAGTGAGGGCATAAGGTGGTCCTCAATGGCAAAGCTATGTCATGGCTGCCTAAGACATTCAGCATAGACCAAAGAAACATGAGTTCCAGCTCTGCTGGAGCAGAGGAACCAGCTTGTGTGTGTGCAACTCACTGATTGTAGGGAAGCAAAAGGTACATTTAGCAGGATATTGAATAGAGTAGGAGGCATGAAGGTTTGTATTGGCCTAAATATAAGTGTTGCTAAAAGTAAAGTTGCACTAGTATTTTGACAGACATCCTTCAAGAATCTATCTGACTGGCCATCTCTTGGAGTCACATACCCTAGCCACCATCTCCATCTTCTGCCTCCTGCCAGTTTCTGGGTGAGTTTCACTAGTTTGTTGAACCGTACCACTTCTTTTCAGGAAGCATCATGTTTTATGTGCTTTTGATAACCCAGAAGAAGGGATGGCACATTGCAGTCACCACCACACGTTGTTGCATCTTCTCCCCTGGTAGGGGCCTAGGTAGGAGGAATACCTTCAAGGCTCTTACTAACGTGCTGTATCTCCAGCATTATTAGCACACAAACTTTTTCCTATGAAAAAACAGACTAGTCACTCTGAAACTAGTTCTGTACCTGTACTTTAATGCCTATACTTTGCACTGGAACATGGGTTATAGAGAAATGTGAGCAAAATGTATTTGCTTGTTTGGTCTAGCAGGCAACTACCTTGAGCCAAACAAATAAACCACATTTTTAAAAAAGCCTTTTGCTTCCTGTAGAATAACACTTTGTTTGCCATCATTGTTTGGCAAATAGGAAAGGGCTTATCTCTCCTTCCCAGAAACTAGTGCAGCTATAGAAGAGCTCCAGAAACTTGTCAGTCTTTACTAAGAAAAAAATATTGGTTTAACAGCCCTTGCCAGGAAATTATCTGAACCTTCAGAAAGAGAGAAGGTGTAAAAATTAGTTCACTGGGCTATGCCATTCTTTCCTGATTTTTAGTGTTCAGTTCCAATTCAAGGATCTTATCAGCTGTATTTTCAAAGGCAAAGTACAATAACCTTTAGCATTAGAGTGTTCCCATATTAGATATTTCTTGGTTAGCTGCAAAATTAGCATTTATCCCTCCAGTGCAAAATGTACCAACTTTTTGTTTAGATTAATTTGTAATTAAAATTTAAGCAAGTATGTCTGGTTTCTAGTAGCTGGAGGCAAAGGCATAGCTTTGACCCTAGTTACAGTTTTGTTTAACCCCCTCCAGAGAAACATAGTTACTGTGCGTTAATATACAGCCTTTCACCGCCAGACCTGTTAGTGTACATTATGGACTAATAACAATAATTATATTGTCAAACAATTCAAACTGTGTAACAATACAAGCTCCTCCGAAATGAGAAGCACTATAGGTAATGAAATCTACTTTTCTTTATACAGTCAGCTCAGACCTCTTTTTGAGCAATCTGGTGTTAAATAAATAATGGGCCTGGTTGCCCCCTCCTCCAGGAGAAACCACAGGAAGGAACAGAGTGGGAGGAAATCTCCAGGAAGTTTTGCCTAGTCCAGACTGTGCCTAAACTTTTGCCTGAGGGTGGAGTTGCTCATTTCTTAGGTTGCTCTCTCCTCCCATGCATGTGAATAGCAGTGTAAAAAGACACTCCACCTGGAGGAGATTTTGGTGAGGGTCTCAGGTGGGCCAGGAGAGGATAGGCGGGCTCTTCTTGGCATGGCTGTGGTGCTTGTGGTTCACTGGGCATGCAGAAAGGACAAGCTTGAAGCATGGCATCACTACTACAGCAACATCCATTCTTCTTTATAGGGGTTGTGGGGTTTGACAGATGTGCAGTGCATCCTCTTGGCTCTGGGACCATGGCCCAAGCTCTGTGGTAGGACATGAACCCTGTTTTCACTTTCATGTTAGTAACCTGCCCATTTCTAGATCACAGTTTTGTGGTTCTTTATGGCATGGATCAACTCAGTGTATCTAGGTGACTTGTTCTCACTAGCACTTTTTGTTAATTTAGTCCCTCATTGTAAACTAGAGCTGTGAGAGCAGGTGAAGCTCAGTCTCCTGCAATTTCAGTACAGTAGAAGCTGAAGGAATCTGGTAGATGTTTTCCTATTTCTGAGCATACGCTTGTGCAGTTAGTCCTATGAGCAGAAGACATGGGGTGCAATGCGGCACTGGCTTGCAGGTGAGTGCTGTGTTGGTAGTTCTTCATCTCTCACCTTTGGTCCAGAAGTTGTTTCTCCATAGATGAGGCGCTGCAGTAGCTACAGTCCATGCCAGCTCCCACAATCCGCTGCAGCCCTTGGGATGGCTCTGCCCTGGACCCGGCTGGGTGCACACACAGGCTCTGTGACAGTGGCTGCTAGGATGACAACCTCCAGCAGCAACGCAGTAACAAGCAGGCAGAGACAATATTGTCTTAAGCTGCTTCTGCTGCCTCGGACACCGCCGTGTGATTGAGGACACTATGGAAAGCTGACACAGGCAGACAAAGCAGGGTTGTCAGGAGGATATATCATGGGGCAGGAGATAATCCATTCATCCTCCTCGCACCACGTGGAGTGACCTATGTCAGATGCGAACCCGCTCTGCTCGATCAAAGCCACATGTGCAAGGTGTGGTACAAACCACAGAAGATTCAACTACTTTTTTCTACAGACATTCCTTAACGTTTTCCCCATGAAACCTCCCTCTTGGGTACACCCAGCTAAACTTGCTCTCACCACTCACGGTGAAATTTCCTGGTGCCTGCTTTTGGTTTTTGCTTCAGCGCTTCGGTCTTCAGACTCACCTGAAAAAAAACCCAACCCTCCTAGGGAGGAGGAAAAAGACAAGCCCTGTTTCCCGGGGATCTCCCACTTTCTGCTTGCGACTGGCGAGGGGGAGCCCTGGGGCGGGCCGCGGGCCGTTGGGTGCTGCAATGGTGCCATCTCCTGGAAGAGACCCGAAGAGCAGGGTCTGGCCGGGGTTTCGGGAGGTAGGTAAGTGGGCCGGAGGGTGTCCTCGCTGCCACCGCGGCCACAGAGCTGGGTGTGCGGGAGAACCCGCCTGCGAGGGCCCAGGGGGGCTCGGTGGGTGCCGGGGAGCGCCGGGCACTAACGGGCCCGGGGGGGCGGCCTGGGGCTCGGTGATGCTACAAACGGGAGGACCGAGGGGGCACACAGAAGACACTAGCCAAGGCAGATCCCAGGGGCGAGCAGGCTAGGTTCACCAGCCTGAAACTTTACCGAAACTCCTGTGAGGAAGCCTTGGATCTGAGATGCTCAGTTGAAAAACCCGCACCGCTGAACTCCTCTGCCATGCGCTGGTGTGACTCCCTGGGCTTTGCTAGACCGGGTCCTGTGAAACTGACAGGCAAGCTAGGCCCAGGGCAGACCACTGGAGTCTAATTTATCACACTGAGTATCTGTCTAAGCCATCCCAGCTGGGGCTGAGAACTTTGGTTACGCAGAGAAGAGGTTTCTGCATACCTGGCCTCTGGTCCCTGAACTCCTTCTCCCTCCTCGCGGAGTTACCTGTTGCCATAGCAATATTGCTTCAGGAAAGGATGGAAAACCTTCCAGGCAAACTAGGCAAACTTTCACTCTGCTCTTCCCAGTGCTAAGCAGATGGAACAATGATTATTAGTACTAAGGCAAGAAAATAACTGGGATCTAAAACATTCCTAAGAAAAACATAAAAGTCCCAGAAAACTGAAGAGACTTACTAGTTCATTCAGTCTGCCCCCCAGCAGTCAGAGAAGCAAGGAGCAACAATTTGTCCTATAGCACACTGTACTGTACTGTATGGGTCCAGATTCTCCTCCTACTTATATTGGTATAAATCAAGAAGCCAGTGGAGTTACATGGGTATAAAACCAGCATTATCAATTCCTGGGTCTCTTTAAATATTACTGAACCCTACTGCTGATTCTTCTTTGTTTGCCTGTTAGAAAAGATTGTTAAAAAGGCACGTGCATTTATCCAAAGTACACTGTATCATGTGAAGGGGTTCTTTTATTGGCTTTGATCTTTCTTTTTACTTTTATTATTTCTTTGACAAAATGCAGGATTATTACCTCAATCTAGCCAGCTGGCCTGCTGGGGCTCCCTTTGCTACATCAGGGGTTTCTCTTTTTTCTAATCCTCTCTTTATGGATAATCCTTCTCTACCTTCTAATGACTCTTGGCTAAGGAGTGTATTTTGTTATTACTACCTGTTGTTTAGAAATTCATTTTATTTGGTGTAGGTGTTGCTAATTGTTTGCTAATGAAAACCTTACTACAATCAATGTGGTCATGATTATGCTGGTCTTTGTGGCAATTAACCCTTTCTTCCTATCTGCTCTGATTTAGATTTCCCCATGCACTTTTCAGTTTTTAAATATCAAGCCTAATTCTATTTTTTGGGGCCCAAGGTAGAGGTTTCTGTGCACTTCCAGGTAGCACAGGGAACTTTTACTTCCCCTGAGAGATTTTTAAAAAGGCAGAAATTGGCATTTTTTCATCTGCAAAATGTTTGTATATGCAAATGCAGTGATGTCTAAGGTAAGTCCTAGAACAATATGTGTAGGACAAATCTACAGCTTAGGACAAGGAATGGAGATCATTCTGTTTTACAGAAATGTGGATAATCTTGAGGCAGGGAATACTATACTCTTGTATTCCTCTGTATCATACATGCTATTTAGACACAATATGCATCCCCTTTACACACAGAGAATGAAGAATAAACCCTGCTTTGAAGAATTTACAGTTTAAAAAGACAAAGGCAGATCAACAACATTAGGAAGACAAAGAGCAACAGCTGCACAACATAATAAAAATACAAAGCTTGTCGGTTACCATTCCCTCCTCCGCCTTCGTTTCAATCCCTCAGCCTGACCTTCTGTCTCACCAGTTGCCTTACAGCCACCTTATCAAGAGGAATAGTGGGTTCAGGCAGGTGATGCCCCAGCCCACATACTGCCCAAACTATAGGATCTCTGAATATTGAGGTGTGTACCAAGACTGGGGCCTTTAGGAGGAAAGTGTGATGCAGGACACATCTCCTCAGGCACAGACACCCAAGCAGCCTCCTGGCTCTGTCTATACTTTGGAGAGTGGAGTTTTGCCTCCACTTCCAAACTGCTGGAAAAAGGATGAAGATCTGGTGGCATAAAAAGGAATCTGTCTCTGCCACCATGCCTCTCTTCCTTGGGAAAGGCGGGGGGAAGGCAGCCAACAGCTAACATGCGTCCAGGTGCATGGCAGTACCCTTGTCTGGGGAAAAGCAGCAGCCAAAGCCCTGGTCCTTCAGCCTGGAAAACCCAGGGGACTCTTGCTGATGAAGGGTTCATAAATCTGTCTTCTGGCTCTGCTGAGGCCAATCGCAGCTCATCTGAGGCTACACATCATTCCACTCCAAGGGTCCTCAGGGCCTTTTTTGAATTCATTTTACCTCAAATGAGATTTGTTTTTAAAAACCTGAGCCTTAATGTCTTCATGCTCTGGAGTACCTCCAGTTTGAATACCACGGCTCAGAACAGTCTTTAACTTCATGCTTCGCGTGCCATATACTGTGTTAGCTATTGGCATGTGGTGAAGAATTCAGCACTGTAAGTGACCAAAGTAAAACCAGGAATGCTCCACTATTGCTACAGGTAACAGCTGGGACAAGCAAGGAAGAAATTAATATCGAAAAAAGAGAGGGAGAGAAAGGGTCATATCTTAAAGGTCTAGATAGCTTTTGTTTGCTTGCTTCAGTATTGTCCTGATTGCTGAATGCTAATGTGCTTTAACTTTTTTTCATCAGAGTCTAGACCTTTCTGAGTTTCTCTGACAGCCAAGGGATTATGGTACATCACCAGGATGTTATTCAGCCGATCTCTCCATAATAAAAATATAAATGTCTTTATTGTTTTTTCCAGTCACCATTGCCAGTTCTGCAGGGTGCCAGACAACCGTGCTACTGTGTGTGACTGATGGCACCCAGCCAGTCTTGTGTAACCATATTATTCATTTGTTCATTTAGGCTCAAAGCAAAAACAGGTTGGCACTAGCTTTTCAAAGCTGGCTTCAGCAAAGACTCCTTTCTTTGAGCAACCAGGGAGCAGAACGGGAAAAAAGAAGGGTTAGAGTACTGGGGCAAACCAGAATAAAACTGAGCAGCCCAGAGAGCACCATCGCAGCTTGCTCAGGTTAACTTTTTACTAGCTCTCTGGGAAAGCGAGCGAGTGAGAAAAATCAGGTAACCTGGATAATACAACAGACCTGAGCCACTGCTGTGGCAGCTTGGGTGATGCTCCTCATCCTCTCCCATACAGCTCATGCTTTTTTGGCTCAGGTAGTGGCACAGCATCAGCACAGGTCCAGGACCAGCCGAGCTGCGTGCTCTCTGCACTGACCCCGGTCTAAAGGCCGTCCTCGGAAGCAGGACTGCAGAGCGGTGACAGCCGTGTGCCTCCAGCCCAGCTGGTGCTGAGGCTGCATTGAGGCGCCCTGCCAGGCGAAAGCTTCTTACCTTGGGCCTGATGCCACACAGCTGCAGGTGACTGCTGGCTTCAGCAATAACACTGTGGCATTTGCACAACAGTCTCAGACATAAGCTAATGGGTTTGGTTGGACGTACACTGGGTTTCCCTGGAGTCATCATGAGTATCTCTGCACCCATGAGTAAGCTATTGTCCACTAAAAGGATTAAAAGTGTAAGGCAGGACACACTTGTTAGCATGAATAAAACCCCTTTGGAGTCAGAAGGGCTTTTAAAATCTGGGTAGAAGTTTTCTTTCATCTTTCTCTCCTTTCCTCATCATGTTCGAATCATCTCTCTTGCTCTTTTGCCCATTCAGCTCTTCATTACTGAGGGCAGATTCTTCTACTGCCTTCAGCCCAGCTCATCTCAGCACGGTTTCAGGGTAAACTTTGGAAACCAGACAGCGATAGCGACTGCCAGCATGCCCTGAGACCAGACAAACATCCTGTTTCAGTCCAACTGCTTCTAAGAGCAGAGGGCTTCAAAGGGCTTGTGGGGTTTTTTTTTTCTGTTACAGCTCAGGCCTCTTCACCTAGCTCAGCTGCAGCCAAAGCATGTCTGACAGACACCTGGAGCTGTGAAAGCTCAGTGAAGGGTAACCAGCTTGGTTTTTTGATGCAGACTGGTATTGGGGGACAAGGGAAAGGCAGCTCAGTGTGATGGCAGGGAGAAAACAGTAGCGCACAGAGCCAGAGGCAAAAGTTTGGGGTTTGGGTTTGTCTTTAAAGATTACTGAAGCAGCAAAATCTGTAGGTAGGAGGCTAGTTCAGGCTATCTTGCACACACTTCTGTATTACTGAAACTCTGTTTGCTTGGATGGTAATTTTGGCACATGAAACTTGTCTCCTTCCTCTCACCAGCAAAGCTGCAGACACATTTGGTTACCTCATCTCACCAGCTATACTTTTATGTACATACACCAGTGTTCTTGCATTAGAAATGAGTTGTTCATTTTTACCAAGGCATGATCTTGCTGGCAAGATGCTGAAATCTTGGGGAATTTGGGTTATTGTTTCTTTTTCTTTAAAGAACCCAGCTTAAACATATGATATGCTCTGCAAGGTGTAACATAAACTCAGCAAGTCACATCACATTACCACATATTTACTTTTAGCTTAAGTCAGTTCTGTGGTGTCCCTTATCATAGCAAAAATTGCTGCTTTAGCAGAAGTTGGTTTGATATCTTTCTAGCTCAGAGAATATGACCAAAATACTTTTCTTTGGGTGATCTCACAGTGCATTTGTCTGGATTTGAGTCCTTCTTTTCACAATTGATGATGCAGAGCAGATTTTGCTATACTCTACCTTATCTGTCAGACCTGAATTCTCATCTGCAGCTCCTGGAAGTCCACAAGTGGTCCAAAGAGGTATAATCCATTTCTCTGAGCATGAGTTAGATCTCAGACACATGACTAGTGAAATCCATGAAGCTTCAGCCCATGCACGGTGCCCAAAGTCTGTGCTTCACAGGTTCATATAAAGATACATTAAGCCCTTACCCTAGCACATTTCTATGAAGTTTGAAGACTGAACATGATGGAAAATTGTCACGTGCATGTACTCGTTCTTTTTTATCCTCACTCAAGGACTTTGAGGTGGAACATTTTGGGATGGTCCTTGGGAGTTGTCAAAGACAGTCCTGAACTTTGGGGTGACATTTGAGCTAGTCAGTGCCTTGAAGATGAAATCCCATGACTTTGAATTTGACTTGGGCGGAGCACTGCAGAGTGGAGGTGGGGGGAGCTTAGGACATTCATAAGTCTTTTGTGTTAGATCAACATTTCTTATGGATCAGTTCACTGCTCCAGCAAAGTTGGCAGTGTCATTAAGTTGTTTGCCTTGATGATCACCTATTTTTTCAAGTGTCTTTTCTTAATCTTTTGTTCATGTTGTAACACTGTGGCAGAGGGCTGTCTGTATTTTGAGATCTGTTGCAGTAGCCAATTTAATCTTGTGTACTCTAGAGGATCTATCCTAATTCATGAAACACTTTATTTTTCCATGAGGTCATCTGGCTTCAATCTTGCTGAGTTGTTAGTTGTTCTCATGAAGATCAGCCCATCTTTGAAAACAAGCATTAGTGAAGTTTTGTCTTACAATGGAAGACTTTCAATATGCTACATATCTTGTTTCAGTACAAGTTCCTTGAATATCCAATGGACCTCAAAATGCAGAAATTACTGAAAAGTAGAGGAAAAAACAACATCACCCTAATGTCACCTGTGTTTCCTTTTTTTCTTATCATATGTAGGTAAAATGTATAATGAAGTGATTCTCAGACCCCAAAAGGCTAAATGTAAAAGTCCTTTTCAATGTGCAGTTGCCTAAGCTGGGTTGCTGTTTTGTGTCTCTTTAGGTTTGCCTTGAAAGCATCAAACCCCCACCAGGGTTGAGAGAGTTGATCTTTTCTTCCTGGCAGCAATGGATTGAGGTTTTTGGAGTTCTAGTTAGCATGGTAGTACAAAATCAGAGATCCAGCCTAGGAGGTTGGAGACATGAGTTTAAGCTCCAGTTCTACTTAGTGAAAATCAGCCCTGGGCCCTGACCCTGGAAACAGGGATCATACTACTCCTCCCCTGCCTTGTCTATTAAGCTTGAAAACACTTTGGGGCAAGTACTGTTGCACTGGGCATTGATGTGTCCCAAGGATAGCTGGAGCAGAAAGCACAGCTGTGGTAGAAATAGTCAGCTTCATCAGCCATTTCATTAAACCCGTTTGAAGACTGAGACATGCAGCATTACGCTTATATATGCATCCATCACACAAAGGTGAAATTCAGTGTGGATCTCACTGGGTTTTTCACCTTGGGTGCAAAACCAAGAATTCACAGAGTGAAGCTGGAGATGCATTCATAAAATGTGATTTCCAGCAACTTTGGCTAGACATATGGAGACAAAAAGCCTAACAGCAGAGGTGCAGGAAATAAAATGTAGCTAATTTAAAATATCTTTTTAATCACATAGCTGGCTTTCCTACATTAACACAAAGGCTTCTGAATGGGGAGATTGTGTTTCCCATAATAGTAATTTTTTTTGCTATAAAATGCCTTTTTTATCCTTCTCCACTTCTGGACTAAATGAATGATGTGGAGACACATGAATGGCTTGGTGAAATCAGCCACTTAGCAACACTAGGACCAGATGCCCATGCAATAGAGTGCCAAAGCAGAGCGCTGGCGTCCTCCACAGCTTGGACAAATGTCTGGGTCTAATGACTCCATGGCAGCCTTGTCTGCAGAAACTTCAGGGGCACGATCACAGCCCATGGAGAGCTGCGCCCAGGGTAAAGCCTCAGGTGATAAATTTGGGTGGCTACTCTATATCATCCAACCGTTATTCTCGCAAAAGTATTGGAAACTTTTTGTAAGTGTCCTGGCAAAAAAAGCACAGGTTTTGTGTGCTTACCCTGTTTCACTAATGGTGACTATAAGCCCACAGAAGAAAAAAATCCAAAAGAAGCAGTATGCATACAGTCATACTGGTGACAGCAAAGAAGTTATGTTGTGCAACTTGTGCCTGTTCCATTAATTCTTATTTTGTCTTTGTGGGGATTTCAGTATTTACTCCATAACAGAAATCTGTTTCATATAGCAGCTCAATAGCTTAATGTGATTGCACTGCAAACCACTTATTTAAACAAAAAAGTAAACTTCCAGCCCTCCTTTCTGGGGAGAAAAGATTGAAGCTGTGACTAAATTAAACCCACATTTTCCAAGCAGAAAGGAAATACAAAAGCTCAAAAGATATGTTGTTTCCAAATTCATGGCTTTTAAGCTAAGTTCATGATTTTTGGTGGCTGAGAAGTGTTTCTTGAACATTTGATGACAAAACTTGTATTCAGAGCTAGACGTAGTGTTAAGAAAAAATATCATTTACTAAGAGTAATTCTTAGCAGTCAGTCAAGCAAACCCTTTGCATGGATGCTCTGGTCATCTTCTTAATGTTCATAGGCCCATCTATTCTGTAGTGACTGAAGTCACTTGATGCACTGAATAAACAACCATTTGATAACAAATCTTTGTCATGGATGCCCTGGGTTGATTTGAATCATAATCCACCTGGAAAGACACAGCCCATGTGGTTGCACGAATTTTTACATCAGTGTAATTTTCCAACACATGTTGGTTAAGGAGTCAAAGCAGCAGCGTCACCTTTTAGCTTCTGTTCCTGCTAGATGAGTGGAATAAGGATGGGCTTCATGATTCAAACCAGTTGGCTGGCACTGAGGAGATCAGGGCTGAATTTCCAGAATCTGCTTCAGATTTTCCTGCCTGTTGGTGAGCAAATCCCTGCAGGGATATCTGCATAGGAAATTCTTCCCTACATCTTGACAATGTGCTCAGTACTGCTGGTTTCTTTGACTCCATAAAATGTAACTGGGTGGCTAAATTGTACTTGGGAGCATCGTAGGAGCTAAGGACAACCCGGATGGGGCTGCAGCAGGCAGGGATCAGAACTGGAAAAGAGGTGAAAGCAGCAACTGTATCCAGAGCAACCTACAACATGGAAAAGATGGTGGATCTGAAGGTCAGGCTTCAGACATGTGGGGAAAGCTGTGAAGACGCACATTGTTGGAAGCTCTTGTTGCCACAAATGCTTGTCTGTCACTTATTAAACTGTGAGGAGAAACCTAAATTGCAGCTGAGCAGAGTTACAATGGCTGATTATAATACAGAACAAAGTATTTCTAGCAACAAAGGCCCTAAGCATATTAATTCATTCAGCTCATTACATTGTGTGTAATTCTTGCTTACACTTGCTGTCATGCAATAGAGTTAAAATTTACAATCTTATTGATGTGAGAAGATATTTTTATATATACTACTTTGTTAGCCATTTTGCTTCCTAATAATTAATCAAATCCCCAAAGAAGTATCGTGTTGGGGAGTGCGGATTTATTTGTGTTATTAAGCTATTCTAGCAGAGCATTTCTGTGTGGTAACAGCTCTGTTACAATATGGCCCACTTGTTTTATGACAAGTTACAATTTTCTTGTAATGTTAGCTGCAATTCATCTCAATAATTATGCTAAATTAAGTACTCATGCACATATAGAAATAAACATTAAATACATTAAAATAGAGTGAGAAACATAATTTAATCTCTCTCAAGCTAAATAGAGGCAGGGATTGCTTAGCAGTCCTTAACTCACCCATCTAAACCTGGCTGAAGAGCCCCAGGGCTTTTAGGTTTCTGGGACATGGAGGACACCATGGGTCTGGGAAGGACTTTGTGGGTCACTGATTTCTGCCATCTTCTAGCAAATCTGCAGCCCTTCCTGCTTGTGGTGGGCTCGAGCTCTGCCCTTATCCAGGCCTGGCTGTGCAGCCCCACAGCACCCCCAGGGGCTGACCCAGAGCCTTGGTGCTTGCACAGCTGAAGGTCTCCTTGACCTTCAGATCCAGAAGTCAGGAGATGTTATGGTCATGCCTCTGCCTGGGGAGGCTGCCTCTACAACCCTGGAGAGGTGGGTCTGGGGAGAGCCCCATGCTGCAGCCCAGGCGTTGCTGCAACTCCTGTCCCACTCTGCCAAGCTGAGCACTTGGACTGGGACTTGTGAAAGCTAATCAGAAAAACAGTGGTAGTGCTAGGGACTGACCTCAACTTCTTGGTAGACTCCATGTCCTCAGCCACAGGTCCATCCTCAGCTACTGTTTCCATTCAGTAGTAAAAACTCCTGGGGAAGGCTGCTGGTACTCTGTGGGTGGGAGGAGATATTAAGAACACAGGGGCTGTATGTTTGCCCCACATACATATTTTTTGTCCCTGGTACAGAAAGTTGATTGCAGAGGGAAGACAATGCTCTGCTTACTTTTAGCCAGCAGAGTTTTGGAGATTCCTGTTGCCACGACTGGCTAGAAAAATACAAAATATTGTGTCCTGTCAAGGAGTATGATTTTGCTCATCATGTCCAAGGGCCATGATCTGAACACTCCACAGGAGAGAAGGGGAATTGCAGGGCCACCAAGGTGATGGACCTTGTGTGGAGCTTGCAATTAGGAATTACAACCATCAGGATGGCACTGAGGACTACTAAGGCCAGTGCCACCATGCTAGACTCTCTGCAAAGGCATAGCACAAAGGAAGTCTCATGGAGTCTACAATACTGGCATACACACAGCAGCAGAGAACATTAGGCATATCCAGGAGCACTCACAAGGCATCAGCTGTGTGCTCAAGTCTTAGGGAGGCTTGGGCAGAAAGCACCCCTCACCCCTCTGTGCCTTCTCTTGGGAACACAGTGAAATGGCAGTGAAAGCTGTCTGACTGGGGAAAAGGGTGGCAAGGAACATGGGAAGGAAGCAGGAGGGAGAATATGTTATCCTATTGCTTTGAAAAGTTGCTTAGCTATCCAAATAGGAACTATCAAAAAAGCCTGAAGGTATTGAATCCACCATCAAATCCTTTGTAAATGGAGTGTACACTGCTATCTGTTGTTCTTTTTTTTTTTTTTTTTTCTCTCTTTCTTCATCACTGTTGAAAAGAGTTGTATTAAAAACACTTTCAGAGAGGATGATGTTCAGGATGACACTTCTTTAAAAATCCATCATGAAGCACACCTCTGCTGAGGGTTAAACCTTCGAACCATGCACAGTCTTTGGAAAGGTTCCATCTTCCCCCCCCCCCCCTCCCCCGAGAAGTAAGGTGGTAAGGGAAATGCACAGGAGACCCTCACCTGCAGCAGGTCTGCTATGAGCCATTTTAATGAACAGCATGTTTTTCTTCTCTCTCTTTTGAACAGAGAACAGGTTTCCCTAGAAACCATTTTTCTGGTAAATAAAGTCACTGTTTGTAGGTAGATTTGCCTAATACTACTGAAAATGCTTTAATGGCCTCAAAACATAATGACAGGTTACTTGCCTCTGACTGTCACTGTGGAAAGGAAACAGTGACATAAAGGAAATAAGACAAAGACCATTGGAAAAGCAAAATACTTGGAGATCGAGATTTTCCAGGATCTCTTGCTTCATGCAGGTTTCCATTGTTGGAATTACCCAGCTGGCCAGTGTTATACCTGTCCCCAGCATTAGCTAGAGAAACAAAGCCATGTGTAGTGACTACATGGTCACCAGTCACAGCAAAGCTGCATTGTCCCATAGCTATGACTGCGACTACACTATCAACCCATGAGCTGGCAGAAGACAGTGGAGGAGTGCATAACACGATGCTCTTTCCATGATACACCACCTTCTATCCGTAATTACAAGCTGACACATCATTATTATCATCCCAAATAAAGTAGGGACTTTGGGATAAAAAAATATTTTATAGTCATTCACTTTTCCAGAAAAAAAATCTAGCAGATGTCTCTCTGAAACACTTCTTCCTCATCGCCCTACCAAGCTGAAATAAGTGTTGGCTTACTCTATTTACTTGCCTGGAAGCCAAACCACCCCCTCAGATACAAAGTACCCTATGTTGCACAATGAATTATATAAACACATCTGCATGAACATGTACTGGCATTTTTCATTGGGTTTTTTTAATTCCTTTAAGTGGAAGAGCCATTGCCGTGGCTAAAAAAAAGACCTATCCTCCTTTTTTATAAGCCATTATATCACTTTGATTACATTTTGTCATCTAAGAACAGAAACTATCAAAGATAAAGCCTTGGATGACCTCAGGTTCATAAATGGATGTGATGTTTGAGATTGCTCCAGCCTGTGAGTTTGTATCCGAGCTGCTTTACCTGATTTATTCATCATCACCTACCAGGAAGAGACCAGCAGGTGTGTTCAACATCTGGGAATTATTCTTTGCTACCTAATTTTTACTGTAAATCCATATTCTGTATGATCTAAAAAATAAGTAACAGCATCTTTAAAAAACAGACAATTGCTTGGAGCCAGGATTGGTCATAAGGCACCAAGAGGTGCACACACGCTTTTGCCTACCTGTGCTCTGTGGCCATGAGCATTGGTATAATTGGGTTGAGAGTCAGACTGATTCAACACCATACCCAGAACAAAATCCTGCTAAATTCCATTTTCTTTCATTGCCATTCAAAAGTTTTAGATGTATGATGAGTTTGACTGATACCAGTTGAGGCAATGGCTTAATGAACCGCGTTATTTATTTATTCCACCCACTCTTCTCAACACCTTTTTTGGCTGTTTACCCAGGTAAAAGCATAATCTTAATTAAGACTGAATTAGGGGCAGAAAGGATTCCTGCAGGCTATTATACAGTGTGTGATATAAAGCAGCAAATAAACAAGCATGCTGTACACCAAGTCTGTAATTACTGTGCTCAACTGTATAGAGTAGGTGAATTGTGTTTGCCTTCCCCATGTCTGTTCTCTGTGGCATCCCCGCTCTCTTTGCTGCACTGTAGGACCTGGAAAGCCTTCCCAGGATGGGTGACTCACTTCAGGGGACTTCAATGAACATAGTTACGGTTGAAAGGTCTTTCTCCCTGATGACTGTACTGCGTGGGAGCTGGGCGATGGACTGGTGCCAACCACCAGCCAGCTGAGAGGACAACCCAGCCTGGCCAACAGGGAGAGCATGTGGCAGAACATATGGCACTTGTACATCTGTAAACCACACATCACCGCTCAGGGTGTCTCTTAGGAGTGGGAGTTCACCTACAGATACTACTGGTGCAACTGGTTTTGCTCCTGACAAATGGCAACTGTTTCACTCTTGCAGTTTGTGCACTCATCCAGAGATGCTGTAAGACCAATACTACCTCCCTGGCTGAGAATATTTTTCTATTTCACATTTCTGTAGGAAGCACTGTAATTGAGATCAATTGATCTTAATTGTTTTCAGTACAGCATATACCACACACATTTCTCTTGTAGAAGTTTCTTGTGTCAAATTTCATGTACTGCATAGCTGAAAAGATCTTCTCTGTGATACGTTGCTCTACAAATAATGACATATGTAATTACAAATATCTTATTGTCTTTGAGCAACTACTCAAGTATTTTCAGGCCCTGAATTCTATTTTCAAGATTGACCCTATTAACCACTGCTGCTTCACATTGAAGAATTCCTAAACAAGTTCTCAGATCACTCATTTTTGATTACTGAATTTGATTATTTTGTTTTCCAAACTGAATTTCACTTAAAATTGAAGACACCTTTGTCTTGTAGGTGTTCACTAGAATGGAACTCTGAAATGTTTTCAATCAAGTGTGTTTAGATTTGTGGTGAACTAGATTATTTGCTTTCAAAACTAATTAAATCTATTGTGAGAGGCTGAATTAAAGAATCTATTATCCTTTTAAATTTTCTGTTAGTGTTAACACTATTCTGAAATACTCTGTGCTTCCTAAATGCAGCTTGGGTATTGGAAAGTATACCAGTACCCAGAAATCCGTATTTCATAGAATCATAAAATCATAGAATGGTTTGGGTTGGAAGGAACCTTAAAGATTATCTAGTTCCAACTCCACTGCCATGAGCAGGGACACCTTCCGCTAGACGATGTTGCTCAAAGCCCCGTCCAACCTGGCCTTGAACACTGCCAGGGAGGGGACATCCACAACTTCTCCAGGCAAACTGTTTCACTGTCTCACCACCCTTACAATAAAGAATTTATTCCTCATCTACCCTCTTCCAGTGTAAGACCATTACCCTTCATCTTATTCCTACACCCCCTGATAAAGAGTCTTCCCCATCTTTCCTGCAGGCCCCCTTTAAGTACTGGAAGGCCGCTATAAGGTCTCCCCAGAGCCTTCTCTTCTCCAGGCTGAACAACCCCAACTCTCTCAGCCTGTCGTCATAAGGAAAGTGCTCCAGCCCCCTGATCATCTTTGTGGCCTCTTCTGGATCCACTTGAGTAGGTCCATGTCCTTCTTATGTTGGGGGCCCCAGAGCTGGACACAGGACTCCAGGTGGGGTCTCATAAGAGTGGAGTAGAGGGGGAGAATCACCTCCCTTGACCTTCTGGTCACGCTTCTCTTGATGCAGCCCAGGGTACAGTTGGCTTTCTGGTCTGCGAGCACACATTGCTGGCTCATAGTCAGTTTTCCATCCACTAATACCCCCAAGTCCTGCTCCACAGGGCTGCTCTCAATCCACTCATCACCCAGCCTGTATTTGTGCTTGGGATTGCCCCGACCCACATGCAGGACCTTGCACTTGGCCTTGTTGAACTTCATGAGGTTCACATGGGCCCACCTATCCAGCCTGTCCAGGTCCCTCTGGATGGCACATCCCTTCCCTCCAGCGTGTCGACTGCACCACACAGCTTGGTGTTGTCAGCAAACTTGCTGAGGGTGCACTCAATCCCACTGTCCATGTCACTGACAAAGATGTTAAACAGCGCTGGTCCCAATACCAGCCCCTGAGGAATGCCACTCGTCACTGCTCTCCATTCAGACATCGAGCCATTGACCACAACTCTTTGAGTGCGACCATCCAGCCAATTCCTTATCCACCAAGTGGTCCATCCATCCAATCCATATCTCTCCAATTCAGAGACAAGTGTCATGTGGGACAGTGTCAACTTTCCTTGAGAAGTTTAGAATGTGTTTCAAATGCAAAACAAAATAAACAAAACCATTAGGTCATGAGCCTTTAATGACGAGGCAGCTGTGAATTATTCTGATCTTTGGAGGCCAAGTGCAATCTCTCTTTCTCCAAAAAATAAATGGCATGTTGAGCTGCACACCAGTAGCTAAACCACCATATAGCGTTATGCTTCACCAGTCTGGAATATAGTAAATTGATTATTTCCAATGTATTTGAAAATGTTGATTGCTCACTACATATAAGATACTGAAGTTTACTATTTTTGTTGCAATATGCTCATTTCTTCAAGCTTTGCTCAATTATATTCATCTCCAATTCTTGTTGATGCCCACTGTAATGAAATGCCAAAAATGGGTGTCCAAATGCTTTTTCAAATACTGTAATTAACCCTACATTCACATCAAATACATTTGGTGTACCATCTGTTACAACACATATAGTGTCTGATGTATCAATATCAATTTCAAATTATCATTTGCACTATTGTTTCACAGACATACTCATCCTTTGCTGTCCTCAGAAGTTGTAGCAACTTTACTAATTCTTCTTTCAGTTCAGTGCAACTTTTAGATATTTTCATCTAGTCAGATGGAAGACAACTCACCTTTAAGTTATTTCATAGGTAATTTTTAATTCATCAGTCATGTCTAATTATTTATATTCCTGCTGCATAACATATATTTGACACATTATCTAATTTTATTTTTGTAATAAAAGTCTCCAAGTAAGAAATTTGCACAAAACATATTTTTTCTTTTATGTAATTACTATCAGATATGTTTTCCATAGAAAGGCATGCAGTGTGCCAGTTGATAGCATCCTGAAACAGTATTGTTGCTACTGCACATCTCCACCATTGAGGTACTGTAATGTTAGATATATAACTACATGATAGATAGATAGATAGATAGATAGATAGATAGATAGATAGATAGATAGAATAATATATCTATATGTGATAGATATGTAACTACAACTAAATACATAGACAAACTAAAACTAAATAAGAGAGTAGCTAATTTGCTTTTCTTCTTCCACTTTGGCATCTGACATGAAGGTTAAAAACAGAGAAAACCAGCGTTTACACGGAAGTTCTCACTAACAAAATTCACATTATACACCTAACTTCACATACTTTTAGCCACACCTGCATAATATGCTTTTTGCATCTAGACCTCAAAACTCCTCAGACAAGAGATGAGTGTTGTTGTTATTTCCACATGAGAGTGCACTAACTGGACCCCTGGAAGGCTGGTGGCAGAGCTTTGCACAGAAGTGAGGTTTCCCAAGCCCCAGCCATACTCAGTGGGACACCCTGCCCTCCACAAAGGCTGCAGCTCATCCCTTGGGATCTGCAGCGGGGAATAAAAGATCTGTCATTATGGTTTTCTCTAAAAGGCCTTACTTTAGATCTGGAGTAGCTTCACCGATGTAAAAGCTAGCTTGAATTTATGCTCCTACGAGTGCAGGTAGAATCAGACTCCTGCTGACTCCTGCAGGGCCCAAGCAGGAGATGAGGATGCTCTGGTATCAAAATCAATATTGACACTGCACAAGGCAGCTACCTTAGAGCAGAATAAAGACTTTTTCTCTGTTATTTCATGACTTTAAAACCATCTTAAGGAGGAGGAAGGAGGGAGATTTTTCTTTCAACAGATTCTTAAAGGTGAGAATTTAGACAGCTACAGAAGTAGGTCTTGTTAAATCAGCATAACTCTGACTAATGAACGAGAGTTAAGGAGTTTAATGATTGCTTAGCTCCTTGCAAGGCTCCCTTTCCTGCTAGGCTGACTCACAACAGCAATCCACCAGGAAGAATGCTGCCTCCAGGACCATTACAATGTAGCCATGGGATCCCTACAAACAATTTACTCTGTGGGAAAATCCCCCTCTTGGAACTACTATTCTTTTCCGGAGCCTTGTTTGACTTTTCATTGCCACAGCAGGGGCACCTTTTTTCCTCTCAGTTCCTTCACTGAAACGCTGCCTGTGAAAATGGAGAGACTGTGGCTGCAGAGGAGGCCATGGATGCTATTGCTCTGCAGCACAGAAAGGGTTCCTGTGATGACTGAGCTTTCTTTTTTGCCACTCCACCAATTTAGTTTTCACCACGGCGGATGTATAGGCTGACTCCTGGAGACATTGAAGAGAGAAGAAAGGTAAACTAATTCAACTGAACAAATGCAGGATTGGGACTGTGCAAATAGATTATTTCTTCTCTGATCAAACTTTCTTATTTTCCTCTCACTGAAACAAACAAACCAAAATTCACCTGGCTGGAAACATTCCTTTCAGCTTTTAATGAAACACCTTGGGTGCTCCTGAAAGAAAAGAAGGGACAGATTCACAAAAGAGGAGGAAACAGTATCTCCTGTTTTCTCAGGAGCTGTCACTTGTGCATTAATCCCAGAATAAAGGAAGCTCAAGTTTAAACCCCTTCTCATATCTCTGGGATTTTCCCCCTCCTCTCTCATCCTTATGCCTTAACCACTGTGCTGTAAGGTATTCTGGAAGTGTGCAAACTTTGTACCACTTTGTAAAACAACATTTATATTTTTAATTTTTAAAAATTAATTAAAAATCCTTAGATGAGTAAAACAATGGCAACTGTTGATTTGGCTTCCAGCTCCATTACCTGTGGCCTAAGGCTGCATAGATTGGAGGAGCACCGGTTTTGTGGGTTTTTTGGGTTTTTTTCTGGAGGTTAGGGTTGTTTTGTGTTATTACCAGGAACATTAAAGCATGTGTTAGTGTGACCTGTTTATAGAGGTATAGTCAGCCTTTCTTGTCACCCAACTGTTGGAGTGCAGACACTGAAATACTGTTGTCCCATCACCCAGGAAAGGACACTGGGGCAGAGCACCACACGCCTCTGTTGTTTCGTGACTGGTTTGTGTAAAGCACAACAGCTCAGGAGGGAGAGAGTGTGGCAGTCCCATTCACGTGGCTCTGTAGCTGTAACCCACTGGTAAAGAAAGACAAGCCTGGGAAATGAGTGAACGGCTTCAACCTTTTGCCCATTGGCATGGGCAAAAGAAGAACATCAATAAGGAGTGTTTTATCAGACTTGGAGAACTGTCTTCAGGTATCTGACAGAGTATTCCAGTGTCCCAGACAAATCTGGCATTTCTTCTTGCTCTGGTTCCAGTCATATGGATGGACAACCACACTCTGCTAAACAGTCCTTCTTCATCTCCTAACTTTTTCTTATTGTTCATTTAGATTTCTGAACTAATAAGAGACACAATTAATGACCACTAAAGCTGTGTTGACTACTTTGGTTCTCCAGATGATACTGTATGGACATCTCAGCTCCAAGAGCAGGGTGGCTCAGTTGCCTCCTAACATCTTGGTCATAAACAGTTTGTGCCACACAGGTTTTCTAGTGGACCACTTACTGACCAGACTGCATGATTATTAAAGACTTTCCTATGTTATCATAGGATCATACAATGGTTTGTGTTGGAAGGGACCTTAAAGATCATCTAGTCCCAACCCCCCTGCCATGGGCAGGGACACCTTCCACTAGACCAGGTTGCTCAAAGCCCCGTCCAACCTGGCCTTGAACACTGCCAGGGAGGGGGCAGCCACAGATTCTCTGGGTAACTTTATGGAGTTCTGGAGTGAATAGCTTCAGCAATGCTGGCATTTTACCCGTGTCTGGTGGACTCAGACTTCCCTGAGCTACCCAGTAGGATATATCCATGTAGCTATAGAATTGGACTGGATATAGAAATAATGTGTGTAATGACTTCTTATTGTATAGTACTTTCAATGCTTAAGAGGTTTATTCAAATACCTAATTTTTTTTCTAAAGATTTAAATTACGAGGGTACGGAATATGGAATAGATGCAAAATACACTAATGCTTTTAACTGAAGACAAAAGTGGCTTATAAAAAACAAAATGTGGCAGGAAGCACTGACAACCATGCAATTTGAGCATTGTACAGGAGTGCCAGCAGCAGCAGTATAATTGTTTTTCCAGTTTTTGTTTAGTCCCCATGCTGGCTCACAGTGTTAATCTCTATATGACTTTTTTCTGAATTCAAGTAAATAAAAGAAAAACAAGGGTCTGGATGTACACACTGGTTTTACTTGTTTCTTTGTCTAAATGCAAGAGGAGGATGGGTTATGGAGGGATATGTAATATACTGAAAGTTGATCTGAAGCTGTTTTGCTACTACTTGCTGGTAGGGGAAAAGAATGTCATTCACAGTTCCTTGGTTAGGAAAGTAAAAACAAGTTAAAAGCCATATAAAATGAAAACTTCCTTTTCCACCAGATAGCCCAAATTTTGCTGAATGCTAATAATTTTTATTAATTAAATAGAATATGTCTTTTCATTGTTTTAGTCACAGCAATTGAAATTAAGAGAAATTATGTTTCACTATTTAGTTTTTACTGAAGTACATTTTTTCCTTTACACATCTATGGCTTTCCATTTCTTCATCTCCCCCGTCTTTTTTTCAAAGCCCCTTTTTCTGTCCTATTTTCATGAACTTCAAAACCTAGTTAGCTCATTTTTATCAGTTTAATTTTCATATTCACACATTTTTTCTCTTCTTTATGATTCCTGAGAAACGGAGCTGAAAACCAGTTAGTTCCAGTGTGGCTGTGTCTACATTAATATGCTTCAATTCCAGAGGCCTTTCATGAAGCTCCAGAAATACATGTCCAAATTTTACAGCTTTCATGGTGTCTAGTCTATCTAACCAGTAAGTCACATTTCTAACACTAACAGTTTCCCTTGAAACTCACTCTGAACATTATTGACAGGTCTTAATGACTTTCTTTTAAAAGCAGAAGAATTAAAGGTAATTAAAATAGCAAGCCCTTAGAGAAAAATGTTGAGTGCAACATTTTCTAGAACATCAGTTGTAAAACCATCCTATATGCAGCCATTTTATTTTGCTGGCTGTCCCAGTGCCACGCTCATGAGGATGAAGACAGGGATCAAGGAAAGAGATTAATTTGCAAGTTCTCTTGGTTTGTAGGAAACAAAACAGCAGTGGCTATTTGCCTGACTGTCATATGAACAAAACTGATCAAGAAACGCTCATCATTAGGACTTCTGGCTATTTTTTCTGTCAATGTGGAATGTATGGCATACCAGGTGTTTGATTTTGAGTCCATTATTCCCAGAAAGCCAGGGCTTGAGCACTGGAGATAAGTTCCTCACATATTGATCATAAACAATTTTAAAGATGATATAGATATGGACTTTGAAGACTGAACCAGAGACTAACACAGAAATATTTAGAAAAAAAAATCCTGATTTGAATAGTGGACAGTTCCAACTGAACTAAGAACAAACCAGAAATATTTTGAGATCTGCTGAGTGCTTTGTATCGTCAGACTTGAAAGATGGGGACAGTGCACTGGTTTATTTTGAATTAAATTCAGATAAATTTCTGAATAAAGTTTGAAACAAGAACATCCAAATATTTTTCCTTGAGCTTTTTTTTTTCTCTCTTTGACTCCATATCATTTTTTTGTGATGAGTTAGCAGACAGCTTTGGTTGCTTCCTACCTGAATTTTGGTGACCATAAAAAGTGGTGGAGGAGATCAGAAGGGTCTCTCATGAGGATTTTGAAGATGCTCTGTAAATCCTGCAATATTTCTTTTGCTTAGTCCACTGCTTTTTTAAAGAAACTGTGTTTTTAAAAGGAACTCTGCCACCAGACATATTCTCAATTCAATGAGTAAATAAATCAACTGTAAAAACATTTCTTAAATATGAGTCATTATACACAGGCAGCTGTCAGTGTGAGTTTGTTGCCGTCAATTAGGATGCAGAGACTGCACCTCACCATCTGAATACATGAAACTCGCAAACTCAACATGAGCCAGCTTCTGTTAAATATTTTACAACTTTCACAATTATAACATTTGGGTTAAACGACTGTTTGGTTAGCCAGATTTTACAGAATTTACCTTGCAGTACTTACGAATGCGTGTCTTTAAGACAGACATTCAACATTTTTGTAAAGTAATTTTTTCATTAAATGTAGATAACTGAACAGTTTTTGGAGCTGTTTCTGAATGAAATGCTGCATTTCTTTTCCTGTCTCAATGCTGTGCTGGTGAGATGCTGCTCCCTTGCCAGTTAGAGACACAACCAGCTGCAAGCATATGCAAAAAGTTATGTGAAATTTCTTAAATTCCTGCTTTGGCTTCCACAGCAACTACTGGAGAACAGCTCCATGTGCCAGATGAACATGCACTGCCTTTTATTAGTTTTATAAGTCCTGTCTGACATTACTCCTGTATGGTAAGAAAATCAGAGTAATCTGCACTGTTTATGTTCATGTGGATCTCTTGTTTTCCACCCTGGCGTCTCTTTTCTCAGATGAAAATCTTGGTCTCAAGACTGGGATTTCTGCTGTCTTTCTCTACATCTTCTATTGACCTGTCTATGACTGACTAGGTAGCCAAATGGTGCCCAATGTCCAAAGCACATTTGTAGTCTGCAGAGCAGGAAAATGATAGTTTCTGTCTTGTTCTCAGTTCCTTTCCTAGTAATTGCTAACTTTCCATCTGCCTTCTGAGTACTCAGCTGTCAAAAGACATGTAGTCACTTGTGACCACTTGTCTAAAGGTTGCAGCATCTTCACGTTGAAGAACAGATTAGCAGATTGCCAGAAAACAGAGAAATTCTGCTTACATAAGCCTAATGAATTTGGACTGAGCAGAACTGGGAAATTCTGTAAGTCTTCAAATAAGGGAAGTATGGATCTACAATACCCACTGAAAAATTTTGATTCAAAGTTTCTAATACCATTATCAATTTTATGTGAAATTAACCTCCTCAGATATAAAGGTTTGCATACTGAGGTTAACAAACAGACATCCAGTAAGAAAACAGTTCATCATGATCTCTTCCCAAGTAGGTGCAACTTGTCAAATCCTGGAGATCTGGCACCTACTGCACTGGGGGGAAAAAGGTTGGTGGACTAAGACTATTTCTGTCCCAGCATCATAAAGAATCCTTCACTGCTGATAAACCAGAGGATGTGTTTAATGAAGTAGAGGCCACAAGCTGACAGGATTGTTGGAAATGGGTGGAGAGGAATCGGTGGATCGCAGGCAGAGTTGGCAGGCGAGGAGGCTGGCCATTAGCTGGGGGAAATAGAGTGGAGCTGAGCATTGGCTGTGGCCAGCTGGTGAGAACAGAAAGGGAGCACAAGGAAGTAGTAAAATCACAAGCTCAGGCAGGACAGAGTTTGTTGTAGAAACCCAAGTTACTATTGAAGCAATAAACCTTAAAAAAAAATAACCAGCCCTGCCAGCACCATATGTTATAGTAAGATGGTGAGACACAAAAACTATCTTGGCCTCCAAGTCCTGTAAGCAAGCACAGAGAAGTGAAAGCTTCTCCTGGAACAAAGGCTAGACATGAAAGAGGAGAGGAAAACCCAAATGCTTTTACAGAAGGACTCTGGGCCTGCATTTTCCCTGTTTTGCATTTTATCATCAGTTACAAAAAGTGAATTTCAAGTTCTGCTGAACAAACAGCAATGTGCATCAGCATAAACAGCCATGCATTTAAGAAATGATTGCGTTTTCCTTTTCAGTGCAAAGTTCCAGTCCCTCCCTCCAACATGTTTTTTCTCGGTAGCCTACTACCAAAATCACTAAAAATTACATAATTAAAAACTTCAGATTTTCCAGTATTTTTGCACAATGTGAAGCTTTGCTGAAGCTGGCAACAGCCTTGCCTGGCTAAGAATGAGGATACTTCAGATCCGTGAATTCTCCCAAGTTTTTGGAAGAGAAAACTAGTTCCTCTTTGGGAGTGATGTTCTCTTGGCTTGTGGGATTTCATGATTTAACTTTATAAAAACATGTGTCTTGTTGATTCCTGTTATTTGACTGAAGGAATCTGCATGCTCTAATCTCGCCTTTTTACCAATTGGAAGAGATGGGGTGACAGGGGGTGTGTGTGTGTGTGTGTGTGTGTGTGTGTGTGTATGCATGAAACAAAATGGATTATGAATTTGAAAATTGCCAATTATGTTGCATCACACAGCTCAGAGCACTGGCACAATGATGAACCACAATCCAGATTTTTCAGCTTAAATGGCTTTACATTCAAGCAAGCAAATTAACCATAAAATAAAGGGGGGGGTTTACAAAATATCCCAAGAAAGAATAAACTGCAGATAATAAGCACCAATCTGGTGTTGAATGCAGCCCAAGATACCAATTGTTTTAAGTCACGACAAAGACAGCTGAATGCTCATCTTGTGGATATAGAGCATGGATGATTGCTTGCCATGAGTATCTTCTCTCACAAATAACAGTTTTTTCGCTCTTAATTTTCTGCTAAATTGGAAGCTAACTGCTTCCCACATTGTCGTCGGAGCACCTGCAGCTGTGCTGGATTTCTGCGCACCATTTCTTTTAGGTAAAACAGCACTCCACTTCCTTGAGCTCATCATTATGTTTATGTCTTCCTTTCATTGCACTGCCGCACTAATGATTCAGGCAGGCTGGTCAGTCATTAAGTGACAAGCAAATGATACCATATGCAACGTGTGACTAATCGGTCTGAACAAATGAAATCACAGACTTGCTTTTCCCATCATTCATTTCACAAACAGTAGCAATGTGGTGCACAGCAGGTAGTTCAGTTAAAACCAGCCTTGTAAAACAAATTTCCTGCAGCCGTTTAAGTGCGCTGTGACGGATTCGATGCTTTAGCTGGTAGATGATGCCCAGGGGAACTAAGGATGGTTTGGGCAAAGGGAAGTAGGGAGGAGGAGAAATGCTCGGTACATACATTACAGTAATTAAAGGTTTAGTTACCTTATTGGTTTGGGTATTTTGTTTGTGTGGATCACAGAAATGACTACTGGATTACCAAGCCCAAAACATACATAACATACACAATGCTTATCAAGACAGAATACACAGCTCTTCAACTAAAGTTCCCCAAAGATGCATATTTTATGCAGATCTAAGCAAAATTATCTCTGATAGCTCTAGCGGGAAGACATACATATGCAAAAGTAGAATTTAAATCTTTCTTTTCTCTGTGTCCAAAATGTATTTCACTGATTTTAATGAGATATTTTTCTCAGCAGTATTAGCATTAAAATAGTTAATATTTATAGTATTTAATACTTGCATTAAAAAAATAGCATAAAAATTACCCCCAGTAAAGTCAAAGGTACAAAAATAATTTCATCTGCTATCATTAAAATTTTGCTAATGTTAAATAAAGGCCCTGAGTATCTAAAGCCATTTCCTAACTGGCTAGCTGAACTGTTTTACTTTTGTTATGGTTATATGCTAGCTCAGCGTTACTTGCTGTTTGTATCTCATTGAAAAGGTAACAAAAAAGACTTCTGAGCTCATTATATTAAGTTCTTGAGCATAGGCATGAAGAGCCCTCTGTCCTAAAAGAAGGTGTTTTTTCAGTCCTTTACTCAAAACTATCTTTTGGAGCTGAAAGAACCCACAAGAATAAAAAGATCTCAGATGAATCTAATTTTTTTAAGCTAAATAAATGAAGAAAATCCAAAGCATGGTAAAAGGCAGAACATAGATGCATTCACTTAACCTAAACCAAGATTTTGAGAAGTTACAATCATAGTTAATGAGGAGACACAAGAAGAATTTCTTCAGTTGCTCAGGTACCAGTGTTAGGATCCTAGATAGGAAAGAACTGGACTCATTCATCTCCCAGCATAAATATCACCTCACAGGCATTTCTTAAACCTCATGGAAATATTTGCGTAATTAGAATAATTAGAAAACCACTCTTAATGAGGATCAAACAGTCAAAGGGGACCCTCTTTTGACCTTCTATGTCAAAGCAGCTTTATGGGTTTCTGAGTCATTGACAATTCAGAGGTGGAGGATCATAAATACCTATGGATCAGTCATTTAACAGATAAAAACACAAAGCAGGTGCAGGTGGTACTTTTTACATATAGTGAATGACCACCTTCCACAGCATCCTTCTGTGACAAAGATAGTGCCAATTTGTGCTCATGGAGACAGGGCAGTTTGAGTGGTTTGCAAAAGAGGCATAAGCGAGGAATATACATTTGTATTTGTAAATCCGAAAACAAAATATGCAGTATGTCTTTACTGAATGGGGATTTGCTCTGGCAAAACACTAACTTAAGGTAAAATCTAGGAGTCCTGGTGGACAGTGAAAATGTGCATATCTTCTTCATTGGCAAAAAGCTAATGTGGCCTGTGCATATACCAAGAAACAGCTGTGACATAGCTGTAGAGAAGTTATATTCTGTTTTTCTTACTGAAACACTACCTACAGTTCTTCTGTAATTCAAGACCCACATTTAAAATGAATAAACAAGTGCCCTGCATTCAAATCTGCAAGAGAACACCGTCTACATATTCAAAGAGCAAAACAGATAAAAACCTAGTGTGTTACTTAACAAAACTTGTAAATACCTATAGGAGAACTACAAGAACAGCCAGAACAGATCAAAACAAACATCAGGTCAGGTAAATATCATCTCTCCAACAGCACCAGATGTGGATGTTTAAAAAAGAAGGTATGAGGATGGAGCAAATTTACGATACTTCTCTTTAAAGTCTTCTACCCCCAAACCATTTTTAGTTCATGGACTTTTCTCAGTCTCATGTTGTTTCTATGCATTTACCAATCCATGGATTTCTCTCTCACAAACACGACCAGTGCCCTGTAGAACAGTGGTAATAAACTAACAATCAAAGGCAATAATAAGATCTAAAAGCTGGAAGTGGAAGCTCAACACATTTAGAGTATGGATTTTGCAATTGGGATAACTAGGGATTGGAATGATGTGATGAGGATTGTGAACTACTAACAAATTTTACATTAATTTGATTAATTAATTTCTGCAAAAACTTCCACTAGTTCAAAGGGCTGTTCAGTCAACCAATACGCCAGGTACTGTTCTAAGTGTCAGATAAAATCAACACAAAATCCAGCCAATGACCTTTTAATACATTAATTTTACAGTTGTGAGATACCTTGCTACTATCCTTCTACAGAAACTTAAAACACTATGCCTTCAGTGGCATGAATTATTGCATGCCTAAGAGTAAGAAAGGACTTCTTTGTTTATATCATATTGTGGTTTGCTGCGTTATTATAACCTCAGTAGTCTCCACATGAGCTAATGACATAGAGATTTGGTCCTGTTTATTGTCAGTCTAGTACTACAGTTTCCACATGGTATCTAGCTAGTGCTACAGTTTGCAAAGATGCCTTTCAGGAATCAAACATTTCTGCAACAGGTTTTTTTTCCCAGGGTTTCTGTTCATTGTTTAAGTCATTGCAACAGGAAGGAAAAAAATATATTGTCTGTTTCTACTACATTTTGTCCTAATCATGCCATAATCCAGAAGCTTCTGGCACAGGATGTCTCACTCGAGTCCTTTTTCTTCAGAGAAAATAAAGGTGTGAGCATCCCAGTTGCAACAAATATGGGATTTCATAGGGGGCCACATGCATTCAATATAAGTTAGTGCTTATTGAGTACATGTTTATCCAGGCATTTATTCATTCCTAGTGCAGATTTACAGAGTATGCCAGGAAGTTGCAAGGCATGTTAACGATTTACCTTTTCCATATCTTGCAGCTCTGAAGAATCTTTTTAATCTTTTATAGAGTAGAGCTAAAGAAAAGAGTAAAATGGGACAACACAAGGTAAAAATAATTTTAAAAACCCTTCTTAGCTATTGCAAACTAAAAATCAATGCTTAGATATTTCCTAGTGACTTTTCTTTCTCTTTTCTCTTTTCTTTTAAATACTGCCATTAAAAAAAGAATTACAAAGAAAGATGCCCCCCATGGCTTTCTGTCAGATACTATCTTATTTGTATATACTTTTTCTGGTTTAATTACTCCCTCTGTTGTTTTTTTCCCCCTTGGTTAAAGAACAAGTCTCCAGATCTTTGTATCTATGCAGATTAGATTTGGAAATTAAAGAAACTTGCATCAGCTACATAATTAAGTGCATAAAGAGGTCTGCCACACTTTCTTGGTTTTCTATTATGAACAAACATATATAATATGAAACATTTGGGGATTTTAGGGTTTAAAGAAATATTTCCTGGGAAAGCCCTACCAACATCAAATTGTGTAAGTAATAAATTGCCACTTTAGTAGAAAAGCTTTCAGCATTTCCAGTCCCACTGCTCCTGTCCATTTGGCATTATACCTTCAGCCCTTCCACCT
Organism: Strix aluco; assembly: GCF_031877795.1. Lineage (NCBI taxonomy): Eukaryota > Metazoa > Chordata > Aves > Strigiformes > Strigidae > Strix > Strix aluco. The sequence goes on from NC_133931.1 coordinate 138,725,000, forward strand.
ACTTTAATGAAATATATAGCTATCTTTACTTATGGCCAAGCATCCCTGGAGTGTGCTGTACAAAACCGGTTATAAGCAGGAAGGTTGAAAAAGGAACAAAACAGACTGTACACCTGGGACTGGGAATGTCATATTGCTTGTTCCTAACTGTTATGAAGCCTTTCAATCCCCACAGAGGTTTTTAGGAGGATTTGAACACAGAGCTGCTATGGTACAGTTTGTCGTAGAGTTACTAATACACTAATCCTGCAAACAGTGAAGAGGGGAAGTCACAGGTTATTTGATTCGCCTCTCTTAATGTATGCTGCCTATCTACTCAAGGAGGTTCAGGGATGATAACTAGCCCGGTCAACACAGAAGACATCCTGCTTTTATGGTGAGTTCAACAGGGAAGTTGGCATGTGCCTCCTCCAGCCAGCCAAAAAAGTACTTGGATGAAAAGGTGTCTTCCCCAAAATCATTATAAACAGGACTTGTTAGCAATGCTAGGAAGGATTTTACAAAAATGTCCCCAAATTGTCAGTGGAAACAGAGTTGAAAACCTCAGTTATTCCTACCTGATTGCCTGCTTTGATCATTGGTTGCGTAGGAGACAACCTGGGTCACTACAAAGGAAACGGGTTTCAAGGCCAGCAGCACTTGAATGTGAGTCTGTTGCTACCCAACACAGCCCATCTTCATTTACTTTTCCCACCATGAAAACATCCTGCATTCTGCTCTGCTCACACTGATTTAGGGCTATTTCACCAAAAAGATACTGAAAAGCTGCTTTTTTTATACCAGAGCTCAGAAGGGCCAGCTGTTTGTGTGAATACAGCTCAGCCAGCTGTCACAGCCCAAACTCCAGCCCAAGGAGCCCCCTGAGCCCAGATACATCACAGGGGGGGCAACAAAAGGAAAAAGCAGAAATATTTTAGCACAGACTCAAATCCCAGGAAGACCCTGTCACTGTCTGACATACAGCTCACATTTTTCCCACTCCCTTGCCATGCTGGGTGTCTCACTGTCATATTTCTAAGCTGCTAATAAAAAGCTGAATACTATGCCCAAGAGATACGCTTTCACCAAGGCTGCCATTTGAGGAGAAAAAAGGAATGGCTCCACAAATGTACTTCCATGAGGGTTACATGGAGCTTTATCATTTCACAGTTTCCTTGTGCAGCACTACATGAAATCTGAAAGACTCCAAACATGCTTTTTGAAATTAATAAAAATTAAATCATAAATACATATGTATTTATTATCTCTCCTAGAAACTGCCTCCTAGTTTGCACTTCCATTGGGAAAGTACTAAGACTTAAAGTGCGTGTGGTATCATTTCAATTTTAAAGACAACTTCAAATGCATGTACAAAAACCGTAAGCTTCTGGATGGCTGTTTGGAGGAAGACTGAATTCCTCTCCCATCCCTTATGCCACTACTTTTCACCCTCATCAGACTTTTTTTCAGGACACCTATTTCTCTTAAGGTTTCCTTACATTACCAGTGTCAATCCCCCTGATTTACTCATCTATTTCCTTCAGTCAGTATGCCACCAGCAGTTCTCCAAATGCTCTTCATATGCTCACGTATCCACAGGGCTTGGGCTTCCCAAGCCATTTTAGTCTGGTTTTCTAAAGAAAGGAGACTGATGCAATCATACAATTCATTTACCGCTCAATCCCCCGATTTTAACTCATGAATTCTTCTGCCAACTGCAGTTGAACTTGACATATAAATTTATCATATATTTTCTGAAAAGTTGCAGCTGGAGAGAAGGGAGAGACCCAAGTTAACATCTTCCCTCTTCCCGTGAAAAACTGTTGAGTGAGGTCCACCCCGTTGTCTGTCAGATTTGTCCTAGCCAGAGTCCAGCCAGGCAGCCTGGCCATCACTTCCCCGATGGCTATTGGCAAAGAGCTGAGGGTGCTGCGCCCTGGGGGAGGCTCACGCCTGGGAGGGGGGCGGGGAGAATCAGGTCCAAGGACAGAGGGGAGGTTGAGTATAAAATGGGACATGGGGGGAAGAAGCAGGCTCTATTGTAGTGGATATGAAGAGATTGAAAGTATAGAAATTAACATAGAAATTGTCAATTTAATTAACTGAAAAGCAGGATTCATTAATTTCACTGTTCACAGAATAATATGTTTAACAAAGAAATTAGTATTCAGCATCTCAGTAGTTTTATAATAGTGGGGTTAAGGGGAAATGGAAAGAAGTTAATTTTACCCAAAAATACTGTATTTTGCTAATGCAAACCTGACTTCAGCCTTGTTGGCAGCATTGAAAATTTGCAGCCACATTTATTAAGGAAACTATATCCTTATGCAAAAACTGCAAGTCAAAGATAGCACTGCTGCCTAGCTTTAACCCCAATAGTCAATACTGTAGGTATTTTGTTAAAATTAAACTCTTGGAAGTAGGAAGAAGAACATAACCTGAAAAGTTTTGAATAAACTGCAGAGCTGGTTGTGATCCTATTGCACTCCCACAGAATATCTTGAAATCACTTTGCGAAAACTTGCTGTTTCAGTGAGGCGTGAGAAGCACAACCACACAGATGGGGAAGGAAAAGAAAAACCAGTAAGAGGAAAACAAATGCTCTTCCCTGTTGCCCTCCTTCCCCACAGGCAGGGGAAGGGCATCCGGAGGGTTGCCCTTACAGCTCCAGCTCGGTGGGATGAGATGAGCATAGCCCCACCAAGTAATTTGGTGCAGAGAGCACTGCTCAAAGGGGTGGGTAATCCCAGGAATTTTGACTTTCTAGTTTACTGGTAGATAATCTAATTTGTAGTCTTGATACTGTCTTTTAGCAAACTTGCTGTGCTGTGTAACAAACCAGTTCCTAGCAGTTCAAAAAAACCAAGTACTTATTTGATTTGATTCTTTTTTCCCTTGAAGATGTATACACGTGTATATACTGCATATGTATATGTACATATATACAAAATTCAGACTTTTGTATCACAGCATCTAATGAACAAAAATCAACTGTCTCTGCTGAAAACAGCCATAATTTTACCTAAATACTGCAGCATCTTCCTACTGCCAGTGCACGACATTTGTAGAGAGCAGCAGGTTGGATCTGAAAGCACATAACAGGATTTGTGCTGTATTACATATAGAAAACAAACCAGAAGAAGCAGTTCAATTTTCAGTGTTGTCTGCAAACATTACCCTGCCAAATTGCGTGGAAATAGGCAGGTTTGATATGCAATTCTAAAAGGAACGTTCCCTCCAAAAATTAGAAGTGTCTTTATTTCTTCCTAAAAAAATATGTGCCTTACTTTCCCTCTCCCCTAAAAAGATACCCTCTCTTTTTTTTTTTTTTTTCCTCTCCTGACACCCTTTAATTAATGCTCTTTTTTAGGTGACAATGCATACTATACGTTGTGTGGCTGAGTGGATGCCTACCCCTGCCAAGCGAGGCACCCTGCCGAGCACCAACATAAAGCCCCAGGGTCTGACCCGGCTGGGCTCCTATGAAGAGCTCACCCTTTCTTTATTAAGAGATGTGCAATCGCCTGTGTGTGCTGGATTAGGAGAGGGAGGAGATATACATCTAAATGTAAATATAGCATGCCTCAAGGAAATTTCAGAACATGATAGATGTTGCTTAGCCCCAAATGGGATTTTATTCTTGTCTGCGAGGTGGCCAATGTTTCTCAACGAGGGCCACCACCACACCAAAACAAAACAAGACAAGGTGCCGGAAGAGCCTTCAGGCTGCTCCTCAGAGGCGATGGGCCAGCAGTGCATGGGCCACATAGCCAGGAGGTAGGAAGAGGCTAAGTTTCAAAAACTAAATTTCTGCAGCGAAAGGGTAAAATCCAAAAGGTGCTGAAATACATATGTGTCAGTGATGTCAACAAAGACTTGGCCAGAAATTTAATTCACCTACACAAATTTAAATAGATTTGTAGCTAACGCCGTATTAAATTTCAGATAGCAGCCACTGCAATAACTTTCTCCTGACATTGCATCTGATATGAAAAACATGACATACCATTCAAATAATGCTTTCTTCTCAGTTTTCTTTCAGCTTAATCCTCATCATACTTGGTATACTGAAGGGAGGGCAGGTCATGGAGACAGAGGTAAAATTTGATTAATGCCGCCTGATGTGTGAAGTGACACTCGTTTACATGGGGCATGATGGGACAGAGTCTTTAAGAAGTCTAATACATATGAATAAAATAATTAAATTATCTACCCCTTAACTGTACAAGCCTCTCAGTTGCAGAAGGATTATGTGGAAAGTAAACAAAAAAAAAATCTGAACTAGCACTGCTGTAGTCAGTCAAGCTACACTGAAAAATATTCCTGAGGATATATGATGTGGAGCAGAGCTTGAGTTCTTAATTTTGCTCTCTTAAAATAAGTAAGCACTGACTGCCTTGCAAGAAGTTTTAGAGATTCTGGTCTAAACCTTCTGACAAGTTTCAGATGGAAGAAATGGTGTTAACAGAGCAGAGCTGCCCCTGACGCCTCTGTGCTGGAGGAGCTGCATGGTAAGGGTTGCGTACACAGGATTATACACCCTGCAGTCCCATTATACAGCCACCCCATATTATGCCCTGGGGTGTATTCACCTTGTAACATCCTGTAGGTAGCAGTGAAAGTATTAAACCTTTGATTTAACCTCATGATATCTGACAACGAAATGTGAAGGAATCTGGTTGATTTTTCCATTTTTAAACAGAGCTCTTCATGCTCTTTTCAGTAACCCAGCAAAGTGGCTAAGTGGCAGATAAGGACTTACATGATGCTTTACCAGAAAGCAGAGGTTGCAGAGGATTATTTCAGCATGCAGCACTGCAGCTGAAGGACTGATGTGCGGTAAAGGCACTGTTCAGGGTGCAGAAGTTCAACTCCCAAATCTGTCATACCCTTCAAGAGTGATTTGAGGCACATCAGCTAAAACCAGTGCCAGTAAAAATCCCATATGCTTAAAAGTTAAGGCTTGCCTCCCAAATCAGTGCTGGCTGTCACCCTGGCTGCCTAGGCAGGGTATCGGGAGCTCCAGACACTGGGAAGGGCAGCTCCAGAGCAATGTGGATGCTGACCACAAGCAGACCAGGAGGCAGAGGGCTCAGACATGAGACTTCTGTGCCCACACGCCAGCACCTCTCAGGCACCCTGCTAGAGAGCAAGCACCACTCTGCCACCCCAAATCCCCCCACAGCACCCGTACTCCTGTTTCCATCTTGCAAGGTGCTTTCCACCTTTCACCTGCACTGTGAGAATGTAATGGCTGGAGGGACAAAACAGGAGATTTGGTTTGTGTTTCCTTCTCAGCAGGAAGGAGATCAAAGCCATATCTGCCACCTCCTTGCAGCTTACCTGGCCCAAGTGGGACACTCCTCTGCCACTTCCCTCAATGTCAGAGGGAAAGGCACAAGGTTTGACTTGTGGTCCAAGTCCCTGGGCACCACTGGGGTCTGGGGAGTCCTGGAGGCTCGTTCTAGTCTCCACAGGACTTTGTGCACCTCAGGCTGGAGTCACTGAACAAATACAGAAAGAGCTCAGAGCACAGGGACCAAGTCCCAGACTCCCCTTGCCCCCTCCCACACAGCCAAGAGCCTTACCAGGATGCAGAGTCTGGCTCCCTCTTGTGCTCTCTCCTTTTAACAAATTAATTTAGGAAATATGATGCAGTGGAATATTTTTAACAAGTGGTCTAAAAGCATCTTTAATGTAGTGCTGGAGCCCTCATGCAGGCTGCTGTGAACTTGAAGCCATTTAGGTGAGGAACTCATCTTACCACTTGTTAGAGTTAAGCATGCTTTTGGATTAAAAAGAAGTGTAATAGGAATACCAAAAAGGGTTTTCACATTTCTAATCTTTTTGCAGAAGACTTCCCATTACTGTTAAGCTGTGGCTTGTGACCTGTCAGCTTGGGATGCATTTGCGCAGCCCAGCAGGGAAGCCACTTCTCCATAGAGACGCCTGCTTGAGAAGCTGTATGAGCAGCTCTCTGCCAGCATATAGGTTAGACATTTCCAAGGGCGGAAGCTGAAACGATAAGACATGATATTTCCAGTGTTCTACAGAAGGTGTCATTGTTGCGCTGCTCTGTTTGACAAATTCCTTACCAGTGTTCAGCACACCGCGAGTCACTTCAGAAAATTAATCTTTTTTCTTTCTCATTCAGCTACAGTCCATGCCATATTAAGCTCAAGATTAAATATTTCCTCTGACAGAATTTAACTATACATATAGACAAATATCACAGGCTACTTCTCCACTTCATCTCCTTGTAAAGAAGGTTAATCAAGTGTGTGTAATCTCACAGAATCTAACTTTAAATTTCTGGTAATAAGAGGCAATCTCTGCTTTAACCAGGTGCCAAAAAAAAAAAAAAAAAGCATGTTGGAAAGAGTAGGATCCTCATTATAGCATGTTACCTGCTCTCTTTTGCCATGTCCAGCATGCCTGTGCTTGGGAGTACTTTGATCACATCATGAGCAGTGGGAGTACAGAGGCTCCTGAGAACAAACGGGGTCCAGAGAACGTGTCTAGCAGCCATCAGGAACCTGCTGGCTACCCCTATTCATAGACATCACACCGGTTATCACAAACACACCAAATATCATGCTGCTCTGAAGAATGCCCTAATTCTTGCTCACAGAATTAGAGCAGGGAAAATTATTAATGTATAATGAGAGCCTAAACCATTTTCTGCTATGGTTGCTGAGGAATAGCCTAGGATGCCAAATGCCCATGTCTTACTGTGATGTTATACACTTCTAGTTTAATCATTACAATCCAGAGTCATTCCTGCCACTAGCATTGCTATAGTTACATTTGATATGATACCTTTGTTCCAGCACTTTTTCTTCAAATGAACCAAGATAACGGCGTTGCCACTTCCCCAAATCAAATTCTGCCATAGACACTCACCTCACCCACAAATTATTTTTGTCTCCCCATGTGCTTTCAGCAAAGCAAATGTGAAGCCAGGCCATAGAAATAAGAGCAGAATGAGGTGAGGGCCAGCTTTCCTGGAGATAAATGGGCCATTCAATACCAAGACCCTGCTGCTGAGTGGAGAAAAAGTCTGATCCAGCTCCCTGCCAGAACTAAGATCACTCTTTCCTTGTTTGTAGCCAGATTAAGGTGATAGTAAATACTGATCCACATGGTTTTCAGATGTGGAATTTAATTGAAATCTCCCAGGGGTCAGACATATGTGTCTTTTGACAGCGTGTCTCTATAATATTGTATAGTTCTCTCCCATATGATTAGGAGGCTGAGTAATGAACAGATATCATTCGTTTTGGGGACTGCCCTTGCCAAGGTGAGAGCAGCTAAAACGCATTGCAAACTCCCAGCTAGTGGGAATTTCGGCATATGCAATCCTCTCTCAAGCATCGGAGCCCCTAGATGGCACTGCGAGACTCCCCTTCAACTCGTCAACGCTGAGCTGAGGTGGGATCTTTTCTGCCTGTTTCCTTTTTGTACAAGAAAACCAACTAACCACTACCCAAACTTCAGTTCGCATTACTTTAGCTCACTTCCACATTACGTATTTGAAATCAAGACAGGAAACTTGATCTGATTCCTTCCCAACCTGCTCTAGCTAGAAACATCTCTTTATTGATTAAAAGTCAAGCCAATATGTCTTTGTCGTAAAGTACACTTGTACTATTATCTGCTTTGTGTAACAGCAGTTCTGCCTCAGGTTGGTGCCATTCTGGTATGTTCAAATTGTCTTGTTTGGCCAAACAACATTTAGGACCTCAGTGGCTCCTTCCTTTTGGATGTCCTGAAGAACTTTGCTTATACTCCTTAAGTGAGTTTCAGAAAAGATGCTGTAAGGTAGTCAAGCATTAATCTTTACATTGTAAAGAAATAGGACTTGTTCAATTTCTGCTCCCCTCAGCTGCTCCCTTCTCCATACTGGAACTGAAGACCTAAAAAGCAAGGAAGCAAACAAAAAATTACACCACCACCACCCAGTTAAATATCTAAAATGACACTGTTGGTTTTGCTTATAGTAATTGGTTAGGAATAGGGCAGGAGTAACACTAGGCTATCAGTGTCATGTACAGAGCTCACAAATGGTCAGTCTCCTGCCTGAGACACTAAGAGACAATTCATCCTGTTTGCAGGGTGTACAAAAAGGCAAGGCTGGAAAAAGGCAGGAGGAAAGGACTGTGATGTGGAACAAAGGAACATCAGCAGAAATTACTTGCCTAGGGTGGTAAAAGCAGGAACTAGATTATGGCCCTGGATCAATGCCTTGCTAGCACCACCAGACATTAAACCTCCAGGATGAAAAGCAAGGTGTATCAATGATACCTTGCTCAAACGTGCCCACATGCTGATTCCTATGAATTGCAAAATTTCTGCTGGGCAAGAGCTAATGTGCATCAGGCAAGAGCTGGCTTCCTGCTGGCCGCAGAGCACCATGGGGACAAGGAGCAGTGCTGCACCCTCCTGTTTGACTCGCCCTCGTCTCTCCCAGCTGCCCTCTGAGTTCCCTCATGGGCATATAATTATTTCTGAGACTTTTATTACTCTTCTAGATTTGATTAAAAATGTCTCAAGTACCTAGAAAGCTAACAAGGAATAAGACAGGGCAAGCTAGTGAGACATTTTTCTTTAGAAACTAGGTTTAAAACGCTGCTTCATTCCCCTGAATTGTATCAGCAGCAAATTCTTGCTCCCACAAGTACTGCCTGTTACTCCAGAAGTGACTGCTGGCATAAAGGAGAACAAAGCTCAAAAGCAGAATTTAGTCTCATAGTTCTCTCATCTGTCAATCAACTGATGGTGCAATCCTGTGCATAGAACAGGACATGATTTTCTAGGTTAAGTTACCTGGTTTTTGGTCACAATATGCTCTTGTTGGCATTCAGCCTGAGATACCGCAAGCTAGGAATACAAAAGTAACCGTCTTTCAGTGAAGGGATTCATAGAAAAAAAAAAACAAATAAACTAAATACTGGTGAATCCCAAACCATTAAGAGCTGGTTGTTATTTTGGCAGAGTAAGAGACCCAGGGAATAAACTACTGCTAACGGCAAGCCATTGAGAAAGATGCCAGGGGCAGACTGGAGACAGTGCCTGCCTGCAGCGAGCAAGGAGGCCCTCGAAGCAGAAACAGCCCCCAGAGAGAGGGCACTCCATGTCTACTGAAGCAGGTTGCTCTGAGGAGCCTGACAAAGGTGCTGCACCTTGCTCCAGCTTCCAAAATGCCCCCAGCACACCTGCAGTTGTGGACTGTGTCATCTACCTCCACGCACGTCACCTTCCCTACTCATAAAACAAATACAGTTTCCCAAGGCTCTTCCCAGCTGATGGCTGCTCTTCTCCAGCAGCCGTCAGTGAGCCATGAGGAGCGGAAGGGGCTGCAGAGGAGCAGCAGCTGTGGAAAGTTCACCGGCTGGGCCAGACACCCTGCTTGAGAAGGGGGTCTCTAATCCAGAGGGGTAGATTTTCCAAGTCATACCCGTTTCCTCAAAAGAAAGCGTGAAAAGCCTCAAAGTGCATGGACTGAACAGCTCACACAGGCAACACCACAGCTGCTGTGCCAAGTAGAAAACTGAGCAATTGTCTGGAGACAGGGAGGCGATGTGTGGCTGGCCGGGAGGAGTGGTCACAAGTGTGCCGTGCCCTGTCATGCTCAAGCTCCAAGTTGTCTCTGCTGGGCTCTCACTTCTGTTGCCTTCATTGGCTTTTTTTCATTGTATAATTGGTTTAGTAAGCAAGCACAGGAGAAGTGCCAATGGTCTGGAAGCACTCGAGAACAGCTGAAAAGCAATTGGTGTCCTAGCTCCATGTTACCTTGGCCAAGTGTCTCTGCCTCTCTATGAAGTTTCTTCATCTGTGAAACAAGAGACAGCAACTCCTCTCTGCCTCCTGGTGACTTTAACTGGTTAGCATTTTCTATGTGCCCTCTGAGTGGCACCAAATGAACAAGTTTTATTGACATTTCTTTTAGCTGCTGTTCATAAGCACTCTTCTTCCGAGTCCAGGGAAGAGTAAGTGTTAACAGTCCCTGTTATCACCCCAGACTGATCAGTGACTGTCACTGTGACCATAGTTACAATATCACAGCGACTAGTCTCTAGGGAGACCTGTAATGAACTGCATGCATTAGGCCCAGTAGTAGGATAAAGTATAATTAGCAAGTCGTGTGTGTATCTCAGATATGAGGTTTATTATGTAGAGGAGGTTTGCGTTGGATGTGAACATTTCCGAGGTTCACGATCTGGCTTAGCGTGCAGGCTCAGCAGCAGCTGTATCAACGCAGTGGTGGGAATGATTGACAGGGGCTCTTCCTAGTCCCAACTCACAGCTGATGTCAGCTCATCAGGAAGGTATTTCCTAAAATACTTCTGTATTAGTTGTTTGGAGCCTTTTGCTGAGTGTGTTTATCAAACAGCTACAGCTTAAAGAAATATTTGACTCTTTTAGATGCTTCTTCACAACTATATGATACATATGTGACAAATTTGCAGTCCTCCTCCTCACCAAGCCACACCAAAATCTGATTGGTTTTGACTTTCCCCAGAGTCCCTACAGTCTGCAGCTGTCCCTGACCAACAGCAGACATGTTCAGCTTTTCTGAATTTTGCTCCTTTTAGCAGTCATTGACTTGTCAACTAGCAGCTTATAACACAACTGATTCCCAAATGCTCTGCTGTCTTACCTATTTGCAGCTTCCCTGTGACAGCACATGGCAGCTCCAGCCGGCTGGCCCTAGCTGTGCTCATGGGGATACTGCAGATATGCAGAATTTGGGGTGGTTTGCTCAGCGTGAAGAGGACATGACCCATGATGGCACAGGGAGAGCAGACCAGCCCTAAAACCCCCTCCCCAAGTGCAGCACAATGCTCTGTGCCTGCTCCAGGATACACAAGCCAGCACAACAGCACAGCCTTGCCTCACACCCTGGTGACAGCAGCATGTAAGAGCTCTAATCTCCAGAGCAATCTGTTTGTCTTTCATAGTACAATTCATTTGCAGCACACGGTATTTGGGATCAAAGCCCAGCACAGCTACACAAAGCAGTTTAAGTTGCTCAGCTCTCCTCCTTATCAAATGTTGGGTGAATATAGCCACAAACTATCACCAAGACTGCCAGGAGCACATGTACAGCAGCACCTTCCAGAGAAAACCCGCTCCTTGGGCTCACAAAACTGTTGCTTAAACAGTGAATTCAGCCTCATGCCATTAACCCACCAGGTGGTTAATGGGATTTAATGGGTTAAAAGGATTTGCTTGCTTTTGTCAAATGCACCCAGACAACTCTGCAGTGTGTTTGGAGAAGCTAACCCAGACTAAATGCTGGGGCACTGCAGCCAACAAGTCTGGATGAGACACTGACTCCGGGGGCTACTGACAGCTGAGAAGGCAGCAGTCTTTATTCCCATTAGCATCTGTCCTAAGTGAATGCGCACTCTCATCATAAAGCCTGAAAATTAAATCCATAGGGAGACGTGAACAAAAAGGCTGAACCGATAACCCCATCAGTCCACTTAAATGGGAATCTGAGTCAACAAATCTAATAAACTGGGGCCAGCAGACCACGCAGATGACAGAGGAGCCTCTCACTGTTGCATTATGTCCTGCAGTCCCTTGAGATCACCCAGGCAGTTTTGAAGCAATAAACTGTCTCTCTGGGCACAGGAATTCACCACTAGATGTCAATTGTATCTGAGCTTTCGAAAGGGAAGATCTTTCTAAGAGCAGGTTAGCTGCTGGAAGTTTGTTCTAGCTGTCAGCAACTTTTGACACAACCAACCATAGCCAACCAAAGCCCTTTTCTGGGTCAAAATGATGATGGGGAGCGTCTCCACAAAGAGCACATAAGAACTCTGCCTGTCTTTTAGTAACACATGGCTCTGGTAGTTTCTTGTCTAGTTATTTCTGGGAAATAATGACTACCTTTGCCACGTTACTATCTCTCAATGTCCTCTGAAAATCTTAACATTTAGCCTAAGTCTTTCCTCATTTGCACTTGTACAAAGCCAGACCAAGTTCCCTGGAGTCACTCAAATTGCTCTGAGGCGTAAATCGAGTTAGCAAAAAGCAGGAAATAAAATTTGATTGGCTAAACTACATTAATACTCTTCAGCAGAAACTCTTATTTAAAAGTGAATTACCTCACTTAAAATGAAATAAACCTCATCAAATAAGCACTAAACAAGGGTGTCTAAAAGCATTTTACACACATGAGAATTTTCTTCAGAGTTGCATGTTATTTTCCCCTAACAGTCCTCCCCTGTTCTGCCTCTGCTATTTTGGACTTGTTCAAATCATTGCCAGTCATGGCTTATGCCTCTCTGCTAGCTCTTACTATCACATCAGTGTCTGTTTGGACTTAAAAAGTGGCCTCCAACCAGCAATGCCCTGAAGCTGGAACATGTAGCTGTAGCCTCGAGTCAAAGTCAGCACTGGCAGGTGGCATCAGCCACAACAGTTTTCATTCCTGTGAGTGACAGGGCACCCAACACAAGCAGCCCTGCTTTGTCCTTTTCTGGTGCTGCACCACAAGAGGTGCTGGCCTTGTTTGAAGCCCATCATCAGTAGCAGATAAAGCAGATCGCACTTATTTGCTGCTTTAAAGTGTTTCAAATTAGTCTCAGCAAGTACATTCAGTTTTGTAGCATAGGCAGGGACTCAGCCTGACAGCACATGCTTGAGCATGTGGAGTTTTTAAAACTCAACAGAAATCAGTAGAAGGTCAACTTGACTTCACAGTCTTTCCAAATGAAAGGGAGAGACACCCTTACGACAGGAACTGGCCTTATTTTGATGGAAGTTTTTCCAAGCTGCTTGACGTAACTTGCACACTTCAAACTTTTGAGGGATTTGCAGCTGAAGGACTGTCACCTGGAGCTGCTAAGCCGAATTCCTCAGCAGACACTTGTCTGTACTGCAGTCACCCCCACCAACCATCACACTTGGCTGGGGGCAAGTCTACACAGGAATCAGGCCCACATGGCCTCAGTAACAGCTTAATTGCTTATGACGCAACACAAACCTTCGCCTAGCATTACAGAGAGCTCTCACAAGCATTTGTCAAAAGCCTGTGTAATTTACCAGTGAGATGCTTGAGGGGGGGCTTGATCCTCACCACCCTTTATCATTTCTAGGTCTGAATCATCCCTGTTTACATTTGCTGGTGAATTCCCCTCCAGCAAAGCACGCATCTGCGCTTTCAAGCCATCTGTCATAGCTTGTAGTACCTCTCTCAAGGGGCACTTCACCACTTCGGTTAAATGGGAGAGTTCTACCACTTCTCCCTGCTAAGTAATACTCCTGTCTAACTCATTTGCCTGCAGAGGCGGCTCCACACTCAGCAGGGTCAATGGCAGGACTTTTCCTCTTTTTTTTTTTTTTGGTTGGTTGGTTTTTTGATTTGGTTTTTGTTGTTGAAGTGCCATTTACCTCATGCCTAATTATTGCAGCTTATGAAAAGACTGTTTGCCATTGCTACCCATTATTTCATTATAACCTTACCTGGAGCACCAGCAGTCGCTCCAAACCAGCTCTTCCTGTCACTGTGGACAGGAAAAGACTTGCACTGGTGACAGTGACAGCAGGAGACCAAGACAAAAACCCAAGCTGCTCAAGTTTTAGAGGCCCTGACAACTTTCTGCAAGAAAACCTGTTTCAAAGACCACACAATCTATAACCCATCTCCTTGCACAAATCATCATTTACGACCCATCTATTCAAGGCAGGCTACCCCAGTGACTGTCCTGCAGTGTGGTTTAGCTCATCTGGTTCTGCTTAAAAACATCTTCATGTCTTACATGCTTCTCTAAACTTACACTACTAAATCCACATTTTCATGCTAAAAAGGGTAAAGTAAGTTTGGTTTTCCAATTACATTCCACTCTAAACTATGCTGATTCACTGATTCTTAGGACCGCTCTGACTCCTTACTACAGAGATGAGAGCTAAAACTTTACAGAGAGGAACTAGTAGCACCGAGACCATACAGATCACTAAAGCCAGCCCACGGATAATCCTATCTACACACAAACCCAGCACTATCCACCTCTCCCTGCAAACTAACAACTTAAACAGGCAAATATCCAGGTGAAATCAATCAGACCCATGCAGAGAACAAAAAGGAAGAGCTTCCCTCTCACCTGCTCGGTTTATGTAACCTCCTGAATGGCTCTTCTCTTTGCTGATTCCAAAATGAGTTTTTTCCTAGGTTTTAATTGCCTAGTTTCTCTAGGATTGTTGTGTTTTTCTCAGTGGGGAGGTAAGGACAAGGATTGCTTTTACCCTAAGGATTCCCCCTGGGAAGAGGGACCTGGAAAGGGTCAGCAGCACCCTTTAGAGCAAAGGAAGGTTTCCAAGGCTTTCAAGATGATGCCCCTTTCCCTCCTCCCATAATCTGCCTGGGATAGGGAAGGGATGGAAAAAAACATGCTAAATCCCAGCCGGATCGCAAAATGCACGGATTTGCAAAGATCTTCATGCCTCTGCAAGTAAGTGGGCAGTACAGACCTCCTGGGGAAGACAACCAGTGCAACTGCTTACCACTGCAATAGGCAGTGAAAAGTAACATTGTGCAGACTATATAATTTCCATTCTTTGATCTCTTAAAGGATCTGAGGCTGGGCTGCTGCTCAAGCTTACTTTTGTTGGGCTTTCTGGACTTTTACAAGGGTCTTATGAAACCCACTGACTTTCCAGACAAGAGGGAATGCAGAGAATGCTTCTCCCCTTGCTTCAAAAATTTTTTATTTGGCCCATCTTTGCAGGCCTCCTCAGTTCCCCAGGTTTTATATTAAATGCATAGCACAAATCTTTTAACTCTGATAAAACTACAGGTATTTCACAGTATTATTGTAGCCACACATGTAGGGTGCCATCACACAACTCACCAGTGTGAAATGGTGGTCCCTGTAGGTGTAGAGGTAGACTTAAGAGCCAGAGGAAGATTTACCTTCTTTGGTTTTGCCATGTGTGTAACTCAGCTGCCACCCCACGGCAGAAGAGAGCAGGACTCTGGGGCAGATGGTCTGTGTGGCATGAAAGCCCGCTGGGATGTGAAACACAGCAAATGTTCGAGACATTTGTTTTTCAGGCTGAGTGGTTTTTTTCCACAGAGGCAATCACCTCTACCTAGGGTAGAGCAGTTGTCCCTATGCAGGTCAGTCCCACTCTGCACAGAGGACTGTGCTGGCTCCAGAGCAAACTGCAACTCCAGAGCTGCTGCATCTCACCTTCACACAGCTCCCACAGGAATGGCTCATCACAGGACTCTCTAACCACTTCAGTTAAATTCAGAGTCCATTGAGCATCTTAAATTGCAGGTCTTTGCTAATAAAGCTACTTTTGATTGACAGAAGTGGAGGACCCCTTGTCAGAATAGTTCAGAAAGATGGTCTGAGGAACAACACCTGGAGTGCAGCAGCCTCTTCTTGGGGCTCTTCTAGCACAGTTGGAGCTGTAAGGCAGCTATCCTCAGCTCTACACTTTCCCCTTTGCAAATTGTCTTAAAGATAGTCACTCTAGCTTCTTGTGACAACCTCCTGGCAAGGCTGATGGATGGAAGGAGAGCCCTTCAGTGCAGAGCTAGCTGCTTGCTTGCAGCCACATATGGCTTGAAGTAATCCAGCTGACTAACTGCAACAGGTTAGGAGATACTCCCCAGGTCTCCATCTGGGCTACACTGTGGGGAGCAATGATCTCCAATGAAGGGACGGTGATGAACATCTGGGGACACAGATTCTTCAGCTGGCACAGCTGGATCTGGAAAAGGATGTCTGTCTGTAAAGTACCTTTAAACATCATTATAGAGCTGTGTCAACAATTTGGGCTTGTACTGTTTTAATTATTCCAGTTAAAATTCTCCCTACCTGTATTAATATTGCCACAAACACTCTGTAGGCCAGGCTTAAGACTATTTAAGGTGCAGGCACTTAGAGAATTAAGTAGAGCCTATTCGTAAAGCACTTTGAGCAGGCATCACACAGTAAGTACCAAGTGTAATTTCTGTGTGAAATTGCCAGGTTTGGCTTAGTGGTTCTCAGGGTTTGCAGGTGGAAAGGGTGGAAGGACAAGACAAGCCTCAGCTGCATTACAGAGCACTTGCAGCCCATCATGGGTTTTGCCTTCTGTGCTGCAGCCCAGCTGAGTGGGAGAGGAAACGGCACCGGCAGGGATGCCTGACGACAGGGAAAAGCATCTGCTGTCCTCAGTAAGAGGATCAGGTGCCGATAAGCAGACTCTGGAGGATATGAAGATAAGAGTTACACCTTACCTCTCCCATGGGGACTTCTCATGGTGGCTCCAGGCCCCTCAGACTGCACCGTGATGACAAGGCACAGCTGAGACCCCATTAACCTCATCCCTGCTTCTGAAACATTGGTACCAGTGAGTCCCACTGACCAGAGATGGACGAGCAGCTCTGAACAGGGTCAGGCTCCTGAGCCTCTACATGGGTCTGCATCTACCATGCAAATGCAGTGAGGGTTTGTGGAACTACATGACTGGAAGTAAAATACTCCAGTTAGAACAGTAAGTACATGTGATAGGCATGAAGGCACAGAGCCCAGACTTCATTAAGGTAGTTTTTATATTTTTAAAAGCAATATTAAAAAACACTGGAAAATGCAAGATAAATGTAACAGTTGCTTCTACAAGTTTTAACCTTGTATTGCTTGGCCATTTTGACATATAAATTATTGCTTACTAGCTCTCATAAATACACGACACAATAATATGTACAGAGGCAGACAAGCATGGAATATGAAAAAGAAAACATTGGCAACATTAATTCTGGTAAATCAGATTATTTCATACATACCAGGTCTCATAATGGTGGATAACTACTAGCTGTAGTCCCTGAGAAGTTAGGTAAATACCTTGATTTGGGGTTTTCTATTTTATTAACTTTTAATGCAAGCTGACAGCATTACGGCACTCAGAGAGAACGGAACAGGCAGCTGTTCTTACCTCACCTCATTGACTTCATCCCAGTATTTAACAGTGTATAAGATGACAATAAATAGGCTATGCAAATAAATATTACTCTGCTAAAATGTTTAGTATTTACATTTATCTTTGTAATTTTACAGCAGCACATGTCTTGTTATTTCTGGTAACATCTCTTTTTTTTTTTTTTGCCACTGTCACGCAAAAGCAATTTATTTCTGAGATGGGGCTAGAATCAAAAAGCTGTGTTATAGAAACATCTAAATTTGATGCAACAAAATCCCAGACCAAAGAGGTTTAGAGTGACCCAGCTTTTTCCTTTGTCCTCTCTAATTACTGTTCCTAGCTACTAAAGAAAATATGCAGATTATTTAACCCCAGGTGTGATTCTGATAAACTAAACTTGCAAGATTCATGGATTTTATCCTATGTAATGTAATTGCCCTATTGAAGAATTTAAATTAAAAAATCACACAGTATCACCAGTGCTGGACCCTGGCAAAAGCTGTATAGTGTCCCCCTTCCCTTTCACAGTGTTTACTTCTAGTTCTCCCAACCACCACACCTTCAAGCTGCTTGCCAGCCTGCAGCCCAGCTCTGCAATACTTCACCCATTCAACAAAGACTCTGAGGGGCCTTTTTTTTATTAGACATATTAGCTACAGATTTGGGCTATTTGCCTTTTCTGTACGGTAACAGTTAGAAGATCCATATTTTCAGTGTGAAGTTGATGCACCCATGTTGGCCTTTCAGAACAGAAATTTATATCCAAGTTATACAGGCCACTATGAAAACTAGTTTGTGAAGTTTTAAACAGTAGTCTAATTAGCCACAACACACATAACGAAGTTAATGCTGGCTCTGTGCCTTCAAACCGAGTTTATGCCAGCTGCAAGGGGTAGACAACACTTCATTTATTATAGAGTTCCTACTGGTACAAGTTAACCCATCCATTTACTTCAACAATTTTGAACTGGCAGAGTGAGAAGCCTTCAAGGTAGCTCTAGTATGCTTTCAAATCAAAGTCTGAGCACAGAGTCACCTTTCTTCTTTTTTTTTTTTCTTTTTCTCCCTTCTTTAATTTCCTTGTCTTTTATTCTTCTCTGGCACCACTGCTGCTTCACCAGCAGTAACTACCAAAACTATCACAGAGCCAAGTGCAGTGAATTGAGAGAGTCCCACTTTCTCACCCTGAATACCTTCTAATGTTCCCTCTCCCACAGATTTCAACAGAACAACGTATGGACTAGTGTTACACCACATGATCTAAAGCATGCAGGCTGGTCTACATACAGGCTCCAAAAAATAATGCCACAATAAAAAATTTCACAAGGGGGAGCTCAAAACCCAGCAAACCACCCAAGTAATGCGGTTAGGGTGGGGATTCGGGGAATGCTGTAGCCAGAGGAAGAACTGCAATTACACAAGCAGCAAATTGTATCTGGTTTGTGTTCTTACACTGCAAAAAGGAGCCCATTGCAGCTAGTATCCTCATCTGAACAAGTTTTGGTCTGTTTGCACAAAAGAGTTATTTACAGTATGTGCAGTCACATCTACAGAATAACATAGGAAATTTTTACTCCATGGCCAGCAAGAGTTTATTTTTTTTTTCTTTTTACTGGGTAAAAAGAAGATTTTTTTTTCTAAAAAAAAAATCATATAGTATTTGATAATAACAAAGTACAAGCAAATACATTTCTGAAACATCTGTTTCCTTTACAATAGATCTATACAATATGTCACAGATGGGAAAACCGAATGCATTCTACAGATTCCCCCACAGACTACTTGTTAAAGCTGTTTTTTTTTTTTTTTTAAATCCCTTTAAACCAGAGATAACACAATGATGAAGAAGAGCATGCTACTTCAGTATTCCCACATTTGAGTAAAGGAGCATTTTCTTGCAAGTCTTCCTCATGTGGAAAACATACAATAGAGATGGGCAAGCAATGCAGTGTATCATCCCTGCTCTGCAAAGGGACTGTTACCGTGAGTCAGTGTACAAACACGTGCCAGACTGCATAACACACTGCTGTGGCACTCACTCAGTTATTTCAGGGCAACTTCTTAGCACTGAAAACCAGAGCTATCATAACGGTGGTGCTTAGATGTAGGTCAACTGTAGACAAGACTTTAGAAATGCTGCCTCAGTGCACACCCAGAAGTAGTACATTTAGCTACATGAAAAATGGCTAGGGGAGGGGTGTGAGAGGGACAGAAACAGTAAAGGGACCCTGATGCTGAGAGCCCGGTGTGTGTATACAGGTAATTACACTGGTATCCTGTAAGGTGTACCCTTTTGTTCTTTAAAAACTAGAAGTGTGTGCAAGCTAGGTGAAATTTTACCTGCTGGAAGAGTATTTCCAGGAGGTGTTAGGAATGCAGGTGGATCTAGGCATTGCCTCTGAATAGACACCATGGAGGCTGTAATCCAAGCAGAAAACAAAGCTCCTGCTATAGTAATTTATAACACATTAACTGCAGGAGCTGGTACTGTATCTGAGATAACTGAAAGGGAAGGAAATAACATGTTTTCAGTGTACAAACAATTGTGTCCATAAACTGAAACCAAAGTGGATTGGTGCTTACAGTGTGTTTTAGAAAGATTCTTAAGGGGCCATAACAGCATGAACTGTTTACTGCTGACCTCCACATCACGATGCACTCTTGAGTTTCATCTGGTACGCTGATCTTTTATATTCCCATTCTTGGTTGTCCACACTTATCTCAAATACGACTCAGGGGAGCTGCATGGATTGCACAGTATTTTTGGCAACAATACTTGGGCAACCTTGAACTAGTGAGGTACGTACTGCGGTGAACTGAGAACCAATCCCCTGTGGCATGTTGCTTGCTGAAATGTTTTGCTGCTGTGACACGATGATTTCTTTCATTCTAATACTGGCAGAATCTGCATTGAAAGCTACACTGGACCGAACAATATTTTCACAGAAACCAAGCTCCTGAGCTCAAAGGACGCTGCTCCACTCCCTTCCATGCTGGTGACCAGCGGGGATGGCACCAAGCTTGCCCTGCAACTCTGTGAGCAGCTCCTTTGCTGGCTCCTGCCTGATTTTCCTGCACATGTTGTATGAGCTACTGATAAAACTCAGTAAACTGTTCTCATATAGGGAAGCAACATGCTTGGCATAAACATTCACTTAATTCAAAGTGCTGCAGTTACAAGGTTATATGAAGCTGTGTACGCTCACACTCGCGGCTCTATCCTGTGAGAAAGCTCAAACAGAGCTTGCTGGTTGTCGATGACATGCAGGTGATGGACGTATGGCTTCAGCTCATGATGCTCTTTCGAAGGAACTTCATTGCCTGTAAAACAGGAGAAAGAGGATGGATCAGAAAGCTATGCCTTGTGTGTTTCTCTGTCCTTTGCCTTACCAAGTCCCAGCTGTGCCAACCTGTCAGGTACTAAACAGTCACAAGAAAGATGGCTGGTGATCCAAAGGACTTGCTGTTGAAGTGCAGTGCATGAGGCAACAGCTAGATACAGAAAAGGGGAGAAGAAAGAAAGAAGTAGGCAATGCTGGGCAGCCAGCATGCACAAAGGAGCTGACTTCCCAAGTGGAAGATTTACTCCTGCTAACAGTACAGGCAGTCCGTCCCCTGTAAGGATGGTTCAAGGTTTCCTTTGTGCAGCTCTGGCAGCACAACGGGACCTTGAGCAGCAGTGGGCAACCCAGCCTGTAACTTTTAAACAACCTTAACACAAATACATAAGACAGCAGGCCCCGGATAATTTTCTTCAGAGCAGGTGAAAGGTGACAGCGCAGCAGACGGGTAGGAAAGCTCTTCAAAGCTGCTCTGACAGGCCCACGCGTTTTGATCTGTTATGCTTTTGATTTCTGATCTAGTAAC
This sequence comes from Strix aluco, assembly GCF_031877795.1. Lineage (NCBI taxonomy): Eukaryota > Metazoa > Chordata > Aves > Strigiformes > Strigidae > Strix > Strix aluco. The sequence continues at coordinate 138,745,769 of NC_133931.1, forward strand.
AGAGACGAGAGTCATGCTGTCATTTCATGGGAGTTTACACGGCAAGAAGAATTAGCTGTGTAACAGACAAATTGAAGGGTGGCTTGAATAGCAGATGTTTTCTGTTACAAGCTTTGTGCCTGACATTGGCTTGTGTGAACTTGCTGCCTGTGAAATCCCCCAGCATGGCTGGTGACCACCAGAAGTAGAAAACGAAAAGCTAAGCCCATGGCTACGAGACCATTAAGACAAGCAGAGAAAGCAATGAAATATGTTTCCCACACGTTGCTGACTGCTGACAAATGAATGAAGGTTGGAGAGCTCCGTTCGAGTCCATGTCCTCAAGGAATTTTTAATAACATTACCATAAATTAAGGAAGAAAACCCCTCAAAATTCCCCTAACCAATCAGCTTAACTCACACATTCCCTCCCTCTCCTTTGTTTCATTTTCATCCTTTTCTCCATGCTCTCCAGCTACATGAGAAGCTTTCCAGGAACCGACCATCCCACTTGTTTCTGAAGAGCGCTGTATGATGCTGCGTAGGTAACACGGGATGTCAATGCAGCCAGTTCTGCGTGCAGCTGCTAATAGGGCTCCCGAGCAGCTGTTTTTAGGAGCTATTTCTGAGCAGCTATCTAACTTGAGAAATGTGGGAGAGAACAGGACAACATGACAAATTTGTGTCGGGATAGAGAGATGACCTTTTTTTCTGAGGGAATAGGATCCCAGCAGCTGTGCTGAACATACTAAAACACATTTGTATTTCTCATTAACACCTGAAATGACAAAAACTTGAATTATGTTATTTTCTCAGGCTGCTTTGCCTGGTTTTGAAAATGCTATTATTTGTTTTCAGGATTTAGGATATAAAAGTATTATTTCCATTAAAAAGGCATTTCAGTCTTGCTTGGAACCTAACTAGTTTCTAATCCAAAAAGATTTTGGCCTGCAAGCTCAATACACATGATACAGTTCATAAACAATAATAATATTCCTTGCTTAGTTTTGTTTGAATTCTTTCCTACAGTGAGATGCCTGCTGCTCTTAGGCCAATCTGGGAATTGATGCAGTAGAAAGATTCACGTCCCTGAGAGCAAAATAAGCCCACTAGAAAAGGAAACTGTCCATAAAGTCTCAATAAATATTCAGTGAATTCATTTCATGCCTAAACGAATTTAAGGAAAAAAAAAAAGTGCCTCCAGGGATGTCTGTGTAAGCTGCTTTTTAAATGCCAGCTTCACAATAAATCAAGTCTGTGGTAAAATAAAATAACAATCACGTACTTCAAACTACCAGATTATATGATAAATCTCAGGTATTAACCTTGGATTTATGTTGCAACACTTACAAAACCGCTTGGGAAAAAAAAAGGCAAAAAATGAGAAAAAAAGATTTGCAGAGAAGCTGGAAAAAATTCACATCATAAAAACGAACCAATGCTACATTTTATAATGCCAAATAAGAGACATTCTAACTTAGAGGCATGGTTTGGATTAATCAATACTTCCTTCAGTAACTGGTTTAACAGAATAAAAACAAAAGGCACATCCTTCTCCCTCTCCCCCCTCCCTCTCTTATGTATCTCAAAACAACACAAGAACCATAATACTGAGCAGCCTTTGTTTAAAAGAAAGACTGTATGTACACATTGTAATTCTACAGAGCAAATGTTCAGCAAAGCTCTTAACAGTACCTATCATTCTCCAAGGTACATGTATTTATACACAAAATTATTACTATTATTCTTTTTGTCAGAGTCCATGCTGACAGATGCTGAAAATTCAGCTGGAAAAAAGAAATTATTCAAACTCATTTTTCCCCAAGGCTGCAGCACAGTTCTGAACTTCTCTTTGGAAAAGAGGTTTTAGTGGCCTCAATAAATGACATGTTTAGTGGGTTTGGCTTAAAAACTAACCACATCCTAAAGTAGTGTTGTGTTTGTCCTCTTCCTGTGTTTAACCTCTGTGCAGAGAATGAGAAATGCTGAGAAGGAGAAAAACAAGGTTTCTCCTCTGTGAGTAGCAGAACAAAATGACATAGTGTCTTCTGGCATGGTCCCTTAGGGTTGGATTCTCTGGTGGCTAATAAGGTGGAAACACACAAAAGTCTTTTGTGCAGATGAGGCACTTGTGACCATTCCCATCAGCATAGATCCTCCAGTGTCCAAAGCAGGCAGAGCTCTATTTGCAGGCTTCCCCTACCAGAGGTACTAACACAACCCCCTTTTTTCTACCTAGTCAACTATCTTCATGAAACCCACAGGATCTTAGTATCTTTAAGACATCTATCATTTTGCAAAATGTCCTTAAGAACCCAAGCTAAGCAAACAATAGCTCTTGGTGAAAAACCAAGTGAAAAGCTGTGGTGATGAATACCATCTTTTAGCTACTGGAAGCCAAGACAGCTGTGAATCCATTACCAAAACACACAGACTAGCAGGAGACTGAGGTAACTGAGCTATAGCTGGGAAAGAGAGAAACAGCAGCGTACTCAGAGGCCTCCATTACTAAGTGCAGTTGGCACAGCTCTTACACAGTATTTTGAAGAGGCGATAATTTTTGCAGAAAAATAATTGATAAAAAATTTGGAAGCTGTTCCTACAAATAGTTTGTAAAGTAAAGCTTCATCCAACTGTGGTTACCGCTATGTTGATCTTCCAACAATGATGCCCCCTCTTGCCAATTGGTTAAATAATTGTTGACCATGTTTTGCTGCTGTAGTTAACCTGAGCAAGTGGAAAGAAAGCAGGAAAAAAAAAACCCTCAAGGCTGTACAAAGGCAAAATAGGTAGCAAATTTTGGCTACTCACCAAACTGGTTATTTCTGCAATGTCTCAATGACCGAACAGTATCTGCAATCATGTGCTGCAAAGACAAGATATAAAACATCAGTGCAAAAATCTGAGATGGATTCGGGCATTAGAAAAGCCTGAAAAAAATCTCCTTGCCCTACATCGTACAGCAAAAAGCATCTATAGCAAGGTATAAAACGAAGACAGCAGGAGAGAGACTTTGCTCTTTGTCTTAGTGATAATGTATCATGAAACAGGGTTAGTCTAAAAGGTTCTTACTGGTATCACACAGATTAAATGAGAACAACTCCCTAAGAGCCCATGGAAGGTTGTAATGAAAGACAGTCAAACAATTGCTTATTTTTGTTCCTGTGACTTTTATTAAACTGAAAGCCTACAGCAGGGAAGTCCCGTGGATTGGGTGGGTGCTTCTCGATTCAACCCCCAGCTTTAGTGCATTATCCAGGGCATTTGGTAGTCTGGAACCTCTCCTGATCTTCACATGTTGTCTAGCTAGACTGTAAGCCCCTTTGTAGCACAGACTACACCTCAGTGTATACTTGTATAACACCTAGAACAATCAAGCACCAGTATCAGATAGGCCTAAATGCTGCAGAGCAAGCACCCTGACATCTCTGCAGACTCATACCAAATAAGACTATACTCTTTTAAGAAAAGCTGGTGCTAGCAGAAAGTTTAAGTTTGGTTTCTCATTCAGACTCAGGTCTTCAACTTATGAAAACTGGAATTGTTCACTATAAATCAGTGGAATGTGCTCATTTTCACTAGATGTGGCCCATAAAGTTCTTGAGGTATTATTTTTATTTTATAGTTGCTTCTGTTGCAACTCTTCACCAAATCTAGTAACTAATTTAAGCAAATTGCAGTTAGCAGGAATGATATAATACCTCATGGGAACAGTTGATGCGCTTCTCACATCTCCCTCAAAAATAATCAGAGGCTGAAAGGATGAGCTGTCTTGAGCAGAGTATGTTTAAGACCAGAATGACATGGAACAGCTCATCTCTCAACATCCTGGGAGCGGCTTACAAGGCTCCTCCACAGAAAGCTTATCACAAGAGCACGTTTAACAGAAACTTCATATTCCCTGAGTGAATCAAAACAGTTTTTCTTGTTACCCGCTGTGCTTCATTTGCCATGAAATCCTGCAGTCTCTTGTGCTGATGTACTTGCACTGATTATAACGAAGTTCTAATGAGATGATCTAGATTTCATGATCAATAGTACAAGTACTGGGAACGACAACTTCCACCAGTGCTGCAGCTGTGATGCCCTGTGCATTTGACTTTCAGAAGAGAGACTCCACTGTTACACACACTCTCATTCTTTGCTGTTTCTCCTTTGTAGTCAGTAGTGTGGGGGTCCATCCCAACACTTGCTTCTGAAGGTGAAGGTCTGGTAACAGAAGAACCTCCTTCTGTAACGCTCTCTTAAAGCAGAATCCCAAATCTCCTGACTTTAGTAACATAATTAGGCATTTCTCTCTGTCTGTTTTTCAACTTTCTGGGATCCAACTGTAACACTGAAAATCAGCCAATTCATCGGCAAAGCAAATACTATTTCCTGACTGTTTAAACAGGTGTTAGTGTGATGAGTAACACACATTTCTTGTGGCTTTTCAGGCTAACAACTACCTAGGATCATTAACACTCTAACTGAGGACAGCAAAAACTCAGGCTTGGGAGTTGCACAGATATTTGGGGGGTGGGGGTTGAGAATCTTCAGCTGCATGTACACAGTCTTTTACAGCTGAATGTGCTAGGTAAGAAGGTGTTATTTAAAACGGTAACGCCCATTGACTTGTATTAGTTTGCTGGGATGTGGCTAAGACCAGCCATTGCTAAAATATTGATGATGGTTGACTGGAGAAAAAAACCTGAAGAAGCCACGTTTCAGTGAAGCAGCCCAGTAAATACGATGGAAATATCTTGAGATGCAACAGTATAAGACCATATTTTCATTTATTCCTTCAGATTTAGTTGAGGAAGTGGGTATGGTACTAAATATCAATCTAACACTATTCTATTTATCCAACATGGAGTTAAATAAACCACTGCGATCCTTTGAACTGTTGCTAAAACTAGGTAACGTTCCTGAGACAAAAGATCATTTCATTTTGTTCTCTTTGCAAATTCCCTTCTTTATATTTTGAATTAACTTTGTCTTCACTGCAACCATGTCATGTCAAATCAAATTCAGTTACGGTAAGATTGTTGAGGCCATGATGGTCAAAGAATATAAAAGAAGAAGGGATTGTAGGGAGAGAGAATTATCTTTTACTAAACCAACTGATATAGCTGGGAGAAACAATGGTTCAGACTGACAAGTCCTCCCTCAAGTGAGATGTTTAATGCAGAAATGAAATATTTCAAAATACTGATCCAAATGAAACCATGAGAAACCATCTTTGCTTTGAAATTCCTAAGCAGAAATTCTATGCATTTATGACACTGAGTAAGTTCCTTCCCCAAAGCAGTAATCTGCTATGGTAGAACAATTCTTTTCTTCTTTTTCTCCAACAGCAAATTAGCAGGTGAGGTTCAGTGGCTTGATCCAAACCAAGCAGGACTCAATGTCAATCCTAATTTTTCTCAGCAGAGGCCAGAAAGTGCTCAGCACAGTATAGAGCACCAAGGAAGATGTTCTTCCTTGAGACAAAGCCCCTATAATTAGAAAAGAAACATGAACTGATGTATACGTGATCATGTGTGATGCACCTTGTTAGTATGTTCATGCCCACTGACTAAATACCTTAGCATCCAAATGAACCAATGTAATACATGTACTGCCTGAGTTTCCACTATACTCATATTGAAATCTCTCCTAAGCACCCACTTCCTAAGCTTGCACTATTGCCTGCATTCATATGTACACAGGTCTCCGTGAGACAGCACATTCCTGAGGGCATGATCTGACTAATAATTTGGAGGAAGTGTCAGTTTGAACAACCCTCACCCCAGCACCATCACCTCAGACTCTCCCCTCCCCCCCCATTTAAAATGCCCATTATCCATTTGCATGGAAAAGGTGAAATCCTGGTTCACTGAAGTCAATTAGCAAAGCTCCCACTGCCTCTGGAGACACAACGGTGACAGAAAAGATAGGAAATCTTACCCAGCAAGCCCAACATACATTAAATATATACATGATTAAACAACAAACAAACAAACTAACAAGCTCTGGCTAAGACTGGAACAAGAATCAGATCCTACATATTCACTAAATAAATATATGGGCCAGGGGGGGGATTTTAGTAACAATTACTGTGCATCAAGAGCTAGTTTAATTTACATGTTAATTGGATGTACTTCCAAGAGGCAATGAAGAAGAACATGCTAATGAGTTTTATGCAAACACCTAAAGGTCAAACAGTTAATGGACTTGGGACAAGAAAACCTTTCATCAAATGCAAATCAGTGTTCTTGTAAACTCTGCAACAAGAAAAGGTAGAGAAATCAAATAGAAAACACAAAAAGAGGAGCTCAGGTTCAAAAGTCAAAGTCTACATCTGCTTGCAAGTTGAAAGACAACATACATTATGATAGGATGTGAAAATAAGTTCAACATCTGGTTCACCAATAACTCCATGGTTGCATGTTCATTCTCAAACAAGTATAAACCCATGGAGAAAATAGTTGGGAACAATTCACCAGGCACAGCCATCTGAACTAACAGTCCCGTGGCACATCTAGAGCAACTGGAAAGAACATTTTGCTTTCTTGATCAAATGTTCCAGGCCAACAAAAAACCCAAATGTTTCTCCACTCCACCACTGTTCAGATATATATAAACTGTGGCTTTCAGTGCTACAAAAATGTTATCAACAAAGAAATGAAATATGTAAATCAGATAACTCAAACCTCTATCAGTAATATCATGCCAGAGTAGATGTCATATGTCTAGAGTAGATGTGGCCAAAGATACAGTGTCAGTGAGTGCCCTTCTACAGTGGTATTTACTTTAAGTATTTAGTTTAATTCAGATTTTAGTCATTATTTTCTTCATCATCTAACCTAGAACAAAAATTTTGCTTTCATTTCAGATCCCTGGAATTAGCAAACCAGTGGCAAGTGATATACTAGAGAAACCTTTTCTTTAGTGCCTTGAGAAAAAAAAATAAACATAATTCAGAGGAAGCTGAAGCAGGAGAAATAGTCTACAAGGTGGTGCAAAGGCATAGATCTCACTGGGGAAAAAAAAAAAAAAAAAAAAAAGAGTAGACTGTGTGGCAGTGATGCTGGCCACCACTGGCTTAGCCATTTTACAAAGAAGTGGGCGAAGGAGTGAGAAGAGAGAGGAGCAGAGGAAAGGGGCAGGGGAGATAGACTGTTGGCTGGTTTATCCTGCTTGCTCTTTTTAGCCCTGTTTATTTCTTCCCACTCATTTCTTCTTGACTAAGCCAGAAGAAAACCTTTTTGTCTTACAAGGTAAGGAAGGGAAAGGGAAGAAGAAAACGTGAATCTCTTTCAAAAACAGGAAGGACAAAATTAACTTACCAGCTTTTCAAAATTAACAAGGTTATCCAGAAAAGTTTTATTTCCTTCATGGATGAATGTTACATCTGAAAAAAATAAAGGAAAAATAATTATTTTTCAGAGCTTCATTGTTTAAAACAAAGAAATAAAATGACTAAACAGCAACAAAAAGAAAAAAAGAGGAAAATATCCCATTAAGGATTGACACAATACCTTATAACAGTGGAACAAAAGCCTGGTATAATGATGACATGCAGAGATTATTAAATAACACCACTATGTACACATCATTGTAACAAGAGAATTTTCAAGTGGAAGATTTCTTACCAAACTAAACTAAATTTCTTAGATTTCTTACTAAACCTGGTCTGTGTTACTTCTGGGGTGCATATCATACAGAGGATGGCTGGGAGCAGGCAGGGGCATCCAGAGGGATGGCCCTGCATGGCATGCCTGCTCTCCGCACCCTGCGGCACCGATCTGACCACGCTGCCCCTGGCTGTGTCTGGGCTGCGGCTGGCCAGTTGCTGAGCCCAGAGCTCCATGGGGGCAAAGCTATCAGATGCTGGAGTTGACTCTGATACCCCTTCTTCTCTCTCTGTGGGACACAATGACTCTAACATCCTCTCCAGAGACACAGGCTACAGCAATGGCCAGCTGGGGAGGTTAAACAGAAGCCACCAAACTGAAGTTCAAAGCCTTGAAATAAGCATTATGGTTAGGGAAAAAACACTTTTACACAGTGTTGCTGGAGAGAATTTATAAAGGCAACAAAAAGGTCAGTGAGAGGAAAAGGAAAAGGTCTATATTTGGCTCCAGGAAGGGAGCGGAACACAGTGTAATGAACTGGAGCAGAGGAAATATCACGTGAAACAAATTTGCTAACTTAAGATTACAATTAAAACAGTAGTTTGAGGTCATTTTCTCCATTTTTATAATGCATATTATGACACAAAGTGTGACCTATCTCAGACATGAAGCATCAAGGACATGGATAGATTCCCAGAGGGGGCTGAAGCTCTGACTCTGATTGTGCACCCTCCAGGTTACTGAAAATACTAGCAGGAGCACAACCACCATGTCCCCTATCAGCTCTCTCCTGGATCTGTGGGTACCCAGTAGTACCAGGAGGAGATAGCACCATTGTAACAAGAAAGGACTCCTATACCATTCCTTCTTAAAAGTCACAGCTGTGTCTGCCAGCAGGCAAACGGCAACATTGGCAGAGGTGCCAACCCCCAACCCACCAGTCTAACTGTGCATCTCAGCATTTCTCCTGTGCTCATCTCTAGGACTCCCTCTGATGACCACTTGGTCTCCCTAGTTTCATGGGATTTTAGGACTGGGAACCTGCAACTGATGCTGGGGGATGCTTTGTCACCCCACCACCTTCATCCTCCCCCAAAACAGCCAACCTGATTTACTTCCTCTTGTTTCAAAGACTTGTTCTGTGCCTGAGGGGCATTTTGTAATTGCTTAGAAAAGAAATGTTAATGGCTTCACATACTGGTGGAAACCCAGGGCTGGGAGGCATTAGGCAGAGCTCTGTGTGAGGGGTGATGGAGAACTCCCGCACCCCCAGGGCAGCTGGGCTGGGGGCTGCCTCCCGGCGACGGCCACGGCCACGCTGAGCAAGTGCAGATGCCATCAGCACCTCCCTGCCCCTGCAGAGGATCCTTAAAATCCAGGGGAAAGGAGGGAGAGAGCCCCCTATACCTCCTCTGCTGGGCTGCTTTGGGGCATTCTGGGAAAGGGACGGGAAAAGGACACGGCTTCAGGACACAGGCATTACTTGTCTCTGTATCAATGCACTTAAAAACTGTCAGTCACGTCTAATAGAGAACTTCTACTGGAAGCAGAAATTTCCACACAGCTTTTTAAGTCAATGACAGCAACGTGTATATCTCTGAGGGTGGAAGGAACAGAAATTTGCTTTGCAGCCAACAACTAAGAGTCTAGATAAATTCAGCGGAGCAGAAAATTGCATCCGAGCTAGGTTGTAAGGGTATATCACAGTATTTTATTACACATTTGAAAAATCTGCCTGATTTTCAGAAGTTGTATCTGTGTGCTGTAAGAGAGCTCTGTATTTAATTAACTTTAAAAGAATACTCTAAAGTTATTTTTCATAATTAAAGTTTATTAATGATTTCAGTTTTTCTAGAAACTACTTCTGTTTCTCTTATGCTGAAATACTGTCATTTGTTGCATTACGAATGATTTCTATGCTATCCATGCTTATTTTATTGGTCTTGGAAATAGTGTTAATACAAACATGCCTGACATGAAGTCCTACATACTGTGCAATACTTTGGTAATTACCAACCGTGGCAACATCTCCTTATGGATCACTGTATTGAAGAAAATTACTGTAATAATGTGCAAAGTCTTCTTGCTATCTCCAATACATTTTTGAGACATGAATGCTGCTTACGCACATGTTTTTACACACTATATTGTAGTGCTGTGCAAACATCATTGCTACAAGTTACTTATTTATGTTTGCTGCCTTTGTTTGGAGGCAAGACATACTTGAGAACACTTAAAAAATATTGATTTTGAAGCCCTGATAATCGTATCCATCTGAATTAATGCAAACTCCTTTGATGCGTGCAAAGAGAGGAAGTGCCTGATGGCTCCCGAACTGTCACCAACTGATCTGGAGAACCATCTTCAAACATTTTAAACTCTCAGCAGCAGCAGGCTGGAATAAACAGCCTAAAGAGAACACTTTCAGAATACAGGAATAATCAAATGAATTTGCCATGTTCAAAGACAAGGCAATTAATAATTAATGACTCGAAGACAACGGAATATTTGAAATACCTGTCACTTAATTAGCTGCCCAGTTCTCTGCATTGAGCAAGTAGTTGTATTTTATCTTAACAGATTTTTTAAAATAATTTTTTTAATAGCAAGATTTTATTTATCTCTTTCAGACCTACAAGAGACTTGAAAATCCCTTTCTCTCAGGATAGACAGACAGGTTCTGCCTTCAGGGTGACACCAGGTAGGCTCACCCCGGCAAGGCAGGACAAGCATCTCTGAACAGCAGCATGGCTGAGGCCACCTGTGTGGATGCTCCCAGCACAGCTGGGCAGCCCTGCTCCGGGGCTTGCAAGGTCTCACTTCTCTATGGAAAAGGATGTGGCCACAGCATCGGCGCACTGCTCTATTCATGCCTGATGGGAAGGTACTGAAGTCTGAAAACCTGTGCGAAAATTCCATCTTCCCCCTATCTTAAAAGGCAGCTGTTTATTACCCAGACCAACTGCTATCTTGTAGATACTACTACAACTGCCACATAATTATCATAAGGCCACGTGAAGGAAAAGCCAGCTTACACTTATTTTAATTAACCACAATGAAGAAGAGCAGCCAAGCTTTAACGTTACCTTTCAGAAGTAAGGGCATGAAGGGAATTTTCGGAGATTTCATTTTCTTGAATGCATCTCTGTAAGCTTTATGATTCAGAGAAGGATCCTACAAAACAATTTAGGTAATAGAGAGAAAAATCAATAGGCTATAAAAAGAGCAATTCTAAATCCATTATAGGCTTATGATCTGAACATGATTTAGACATAAAAGGTTTCTTCAGGAAACAAGGCAGATAAAGGTTTTCTAAGCTAGGTGACTTACTAAACTGAACAGGAAACGTAAACAGTAAAAGGAACAAAAGCAATTACGTTCCTCTAGATGAAGCAGTGCTAAAATGGGAGTAAGCTGCAGAATAGATTCACTGGGACTGCTCTGTAATTTCCCCACAAACTTCTATTAGCAAAATCCCTTCATCTTACAATCTGGCACAAAATGTATCCCAGAATGTATTGTTGATTAATTTCTTCTTTAAAAAGCCAACCCACCAAACAACAAAAAAATCCCCACAAAAACTGCTCTCGGATCAATACAGCATATTGAAGATTTTCAAAGAAAATAAGAGAGTATGTTTCAGTGGTGTTGTGTAAGTAATTCAAAAAGTCATCTCAATTTCCCATATAAATGAATGTTTCTGTATACCAGCTCACACACAATCTTGAAAACACATTAATTTATAAAAGACTCCAAGTACAGAAGCGTGACAGCCGTTAAAGGCTGGATCTCATGTTCCCCGCGCCAGGCAGTGATCTCACCATGCACCCGCTTCCATGACAGCCAGAGGAAACACTTGTTTATTCAGCTTTGATAATGCTGACAAAGACCCTTAGCCTCAGATTTTGATTTTTTTTTTTTTTTTTTTTTTAAACTTCAGCTGTCCCCCTCTTCTCCTGATCCATGGCACGTTGCTTTGGATAAAGGCTGATTAACCACCAGAGCAAAAGAACAGCTTCCAAACTGATGCTAGGGAACCAACACCACATTCACCTCTCTGCCCTTTGTCCAGCTGTCAGGAATACAGCCTTTTTCCTTTTGTGTTTGGAGACCACCTCTGAGCTCTAGAGCGCTGCATGGCCTTCAGCAAATCACAGATCTGACATGACAAGTTCCAGCTCCAGATAATAACAAGCAGCCTCCAAATAAACTAGGAAGAAGGAAATCAGGTAAAGACAAGCAATGCCATTCTGCTGCCAACACCGTACTTACCGTCAAACTTTCAAGTTCAGTGAAAAGTTTCTTGAACTTCCCAGGAATTTTCTGAAGTGGAGAAAACAGGAAAAAAAGGTAAATTTGATTAAAAAAAACCCCAAACACACATAGGCAGAAAAATGCTGAGACATTTTTTCCCAGAGACTGCCATGTGTGGAGCATCTGCTCTAAGTACCAATGGGCCACTTTCTTGGACAGTTAACCTCTGCCCCTCAGCTCCAAGAGCCCTAATTACAGACCATGTTCAGTGCGATGCCAGTGAGGCACCAGACCCTGCAGCCCACCTCAGGGACCTGCATCCTTCTTTTATGGGAACTGCTTGTTAGCAGCTGTTTTTATTTTCTTCCCTAGCTTCCATGTCTGCTGCATTTACCTTAATATCCATATCAAGTTAGAAGCAGTAACACAGGCTGAGAATTCAGATACTGTGATTGCATCCAGGTTAAATCATTTGTTGCAATCAATCTTCCCCTAAAACATGGGTTCTAGAAATGAACAGGCGTAACACTCAGTGCTGTTTGATACACCACCCCAGGGCTGACCAGTGGTACTACTGGCACCTGTTGGTGCCAGAGAAAGAGAACCTTCCTTAAAAAACACCTTCCAAGGGAGCCTAAGCACAAACTAACTTCTTGCCCCATATGATAACACCCACTCTGCCCCACAAGCATCCGCTTCCTTTTATCTCTAAGATGCTTTAATAGATTCACCTCATTATACTCAAAGCAATTGTTCTTCAGTTTGAATGTTGCTGCTGGTATTTCAGACTTGAAGAATGGTGTGTGGACCTTAAAGCCTGTCTGCTTTTTCCAACCATACTAGTTAGTCTAGTGAAAGATATTCCCTCTTAATACAAATCCTGTCTTGTCTTTGGCCCTAGACCCTGACAGCCACAGTGACACTACCAAGAGAAAAGAGATTTAGAACAATTAAGATTAAGTGGATGTGCTGTGTGCTGAAAATGCTAAAATAACTGAACATGGAACTGCAATTGTATATGTTTAGTATCTTCAATCAGGGAAAGTTAGGGTTATTAAAACACAGCATACTGTAGAAAAAAAAAGTAGAAGAATATGCTTAGGAGTATACTACTTGTTTAAGAATTCAAGTGCAGAGCCAATATAATTTAGTGTCTAAACGGTTGCTTAAATTTAGGTGGTTTCATTTACATGTGTAAGTAATTATAATTAATTTATAAACATTGCTCTACTTTCTAGAAGTCGCATTACTAATGCAAATAACCTTCTGCTTTTGAAACTTCCCATGCAGTAAAGTTTTATAAATAAAAATATATGCACGTGACTTCATAAATATTTTACACACAGAAACGTGACATTTACAACAGTACATATGCAGATGCACTCCTTGTTCCGACAAGCAATATATTCTGCTTTTCCTGAGAGAAGTTCACCAGCAGCACATGATCTCCAGAGGTCTCACTACACAGCAGAGTTCTGTGTGTTTCTGTGTGGGAGAGATCTACAACATTGCCACCGGATGCCTTTGATGCAATACCTCATCCCTTCCACTCTCCTACCAAAGCCCAGAGAAATGGGATGAAGGCAACACCTAAGAGCAGGCAAGGGCAAATGTTCCCTAGAGGGACATTTTAGAAACAGGAGAGACAAGGGGTTTCTGTATTGTTATCCTCAGGTATGTAATTTTCTCCAGAATTTTTATTTTACCTTTATTTAAAGTTAGCTCCTCCTTGCCTATCTCAGTCCCTGTAAACTTCTCTCCACAGAAGCAGTCACTGCCCTTGCTTCTCTCTGTGCCAAAGCCACTGACATGTGCAGTGATGTTTCCATCTGCATGATTTCAGCTAAGAGGGAAGACTTTGCTCTGGACAGTGTTAGATCAGTTTGTAAGTCTCTGATGGCTGTTTGGTTTCAGCTGTTGGTGCTCAAGAGTGTCTTCATGGCAGGAGATCACAGCCATTCTCTGTCACTTTGTATTACAGATTGATATTTTTTGAGTACTGCCTGCTTGTGGTGTTGGGGACATGGGGGAGGGATAAGGCTTCACCCCATCACACTAAAGTACTCCTTCCGCAATTTTTGGTTCATCAGCAGATATAGTAAGCTTGCAGATACTACTACTCAATAATTTACTTGGATGGAAAAACAAATCCACAAAATAAACACAGATCCCAGTGGGATCCTCCTCTAAACATCCCATGCTCTGTCTAGCAACTGGTAGCTTCCTTAGCAGATAATCACTGTTCTCCAGTGTGCTCCTTATTCATGGCCTATTTCCTAACTTTGTAGTCAAGATGAGCAGCTGCAAAAGAGCTGATAAAGAAGAATTAAAGAGGGTTTATTTCTACTTTGCAATTTTTTTTAATTGAATAATTCCATAATAAGTTATTGCTTGTTTGAAGCCACCTGTATAAGACTTTCTGTTCTGACAACTACTTAAAATTCTAGGATAATTTACCTGATTTCTTTTTTCTTTTTTTTTTTTTAAAGAGGGTAAGGTCTCCTTGGTTTGTTCTTATTTAAAAGCTCTGGAAGGACATATTTATTTTATTTGAATAGCTGTGTATCTAAAGTTTCAAGTCACAGAGAAGTTTCTCTACCAACACTCATTCCATGTTTGATTTCAGCATGAAAAACCAGTAATTAGAAAGAAAAGGTAATTCAACAGTATACAACCTTTGTGAGAAATGGTTTTGACAGGGTCTAAAAGATACAAAGACGTATCTTACCTCCCAAGTCTGAGACAGCCGGCTGACAGATGCAGTGTTGAGACCCATAACAATAGCAAAGAACGAATTCAGATTTCTTTGGGCTTTACAGCTGTGGAATAAAAATATGAACACTGTATTCTGATTTTTTTGTACTCAGATAAATGGAATGCACAGGTATCCTAGGTTACTGAGTCCCATTTCAACCCTCAGCACTAACGTACAATCGTCTTTCACATAATGAACTCATTAAATATCCTCTCACGACCACCTGCAGTCTAGGTGATGGGGTGTCTAAGAATTTTTTAGCAAATGTTCCACTGTCTCATCACCACTGTTGTTGGCAGATTATTTTTTCCCTTTGCTGTCAGAAGTAATTTTCCCTTTTCAATGTTCAAGTTACTCTCAAGCTGTCCTTTACCATAGAGAATAATTCCTTGACCTCTATTCTGTCGTATTGTACATATTTTCATCCCCTTTTTCATCTTTTCTGTAAATTGTACAACATTGGTTCCTTCAATTTCTCTTTGTGGTCCTGCAATCTACTTTTCCTTCATTGAATTCTTTGCAATTTATTTTAACTTTTCTCTCATGTGTTTCCTTCTTACCAAGGAGATGTAGTGAGACAGTGGGGAGGGAAGGAGAAACATAATTACTGTTTAGGCTCTAAGTTCTTACACCTTTCTCCTACGCAAGTATAAAACAAATATGAAATTATTTATTTGGAACAGCATCACACTTTGTCCTTGCCCTTAATTTGTCATCTATTATCACCCAAGGACCTCTGTCACAGTACTGTTCTTTACAATCATGCATTTATTTCTTCAGTTAAGTATTAGCATTCCCCAACTGAATTACTTTGCATCTATCTTAAATTAAATCTTATCCTATTGCTGTTTGCACATGCCACTAGACTTCTTAGCTCATTTTTTTCTATCCTCCAATGCATTTGCAATCCCTCATCATTTTTATTGTCTGAAAATCTGATTAACATTCAATTTACATATCCCTATAAATTAGTTGCAGTTAGCACTGTTTCCAATACAGGTCCCTACGGAATTTGCTTGATACCTCTATTCTTTGACATTTTACTATATAAGATCAGACCCTGCTTATTTCTAGTCCATTAGAAAATTGGAAATCCTGAAATATTAAGTCCTTTTCAAACAAAAAGCTTCCCCTTTCTCTTGCAGGTTCTATAAACCACTATAAACATACCTATGTGTGTGTGTGAGAGAGTGAGAATCCTCTTTTAATATAATTTTAAGTACAAATGAATCCACTGCATTCACTGGGATTTATCATAAGGGAAAAGTATGTGCTGAGGCCTTAGACTAGAAACACGCCAGCGCTTGTTACAAGTTTTATAAAGCTTTTACTCATCGCTGTGTACCATCTTGAGATGGTATATTTCTCACTTCAGCTGACTTAAAAGTTAATCCTAACTTTGTTGCTTAGACTCCTTTTATCATTAGAGTTAGGCAGCTCCCAAAGGTAACTAATTCCAAAACAAGAAAGATGTCTAGCACAGCCTAGATAAGCAGTCTATTGGATGTGCCCATTTCTCACAAAGAACTGCATATAGAAGGTGCATCTTTTACAGTCAGCCACTACTTGGGAAGCAAGAGAGCTGCTGTTGTAACCCATTTATTCTAACCCTACGCTGTCCTATTTCTCTAAGTCCTCAACATGTTCAGTTCTAACAACACACTAATTCATTTTCTCTATCAAATCACTTGTTTTCTATTTTAGACTAGCTCATCAACAGAAGTGTAGGTATCTGTGTTTCAAAAACTCTGTCTCTCTTTTATGTATTGATACACTTGTGTAAAAGCCTTCCTTCGTCAGGTGTTCCTCAACAGTGAAGCACACAAGCGTTGGACATGAGATCTTAGTCCAGGTGCTTTGATGACAAGCTGAAAGTCAAGAGACACAGATTCCTGGCTGAATCTGGGAGCAGAGAATAGGGAGCAGCCAGAGCTGCTCATGGCTCCCTGCCTCTCTGCCTTCTATCAGGCCTGCTTGGCTTGTGCCTCATGATGAGAGTCCTTTACTTAGCACACAGTCCTTCCACCGTAATTATTCCTATTTCATCAACTCTTCCAGAATTGATGATATATGATGTCTTCTTTTAGAAAGCTGTCTTTCTGATTAAAAGAAGATCCCGAGCAAACTACACACTCACTTATTTGTGTATCCGTTATTTCACCACGTACATGCTATGATGATGGGTGCTTCCACAGTGCCCTGGGAGAGCCTGTCTTCTGTTTACTGAGAACTGTATTTGTCTCCACAACTCTGGCTTTTCACTTAACAGAGATGAAATTAATTCAAATAGAGCAACATTTCAGTTTGGTGACAAATATATCCCTACTCATGTGGAACAGAGATGAAACTTTTCCTGGAATGCAAATTAATGCTACTGTGGTGCAAGCCATGCACACAGATCAGCCATTTTTTTATGTAATTGGACCAAACTTGGCCATCAATACAGAAGAAAATGAATGTGTTACTGGATACCATACAACTTGCAAACTAAATTAAATCACATTTATGAGTTACACTAGATTAGATTAGAAGAATTCATTTCAGCAAAGGCACTGCTTCAGCAGAGAACAGTCCTTTCTATGTAAGTGCCTTGCAAATTAAATCAACCCTGTCGATGAAGGGAACAAATTATACATTTTCCATGAACATGCATATTCAAATACTGCAGAAGACCAACAAGTAGAGAGGCGAGGAGAATGGTTGCACATATTTAAATTGCACCATTTCCTTGGTTACTAAAATAAGAGTGATTACAGAGAAAAGAACTCTCTGTGTATAGTATATATCTGTATTCTGTTCCAAGAAATAAATGCCAACACTATTTAGTAATAGACCATTAAATCTAATTGATGAAGCATCCCACCTCCAATAAACAGACAAGCACTCCAGTGAGGATTACATAGGGCAACAGCTTACTGCAGCTAGTTTCCTCTTTAGAGGTAGGATCTTCAAGATTATAACAGAGTTTTTTGGGTTTTTGTAGTCTTTGGTGAATAACTGTGCTGATGCTCAAAGAATTTGTAAGACAGTCCTCAGGTTATCTCTGCTAAGAAAGGAGGTATCTCTGCAGCATCAGGCATTTTGCAGTTGATGCTGCAGATACAGCAGCTAAGCTGCTGGGGAAGATGTGAGCAGCATATACTGTACTACATCTAGTTTTGGCCAGTGTTTTCTGTTGTTATTTATGAACCGTTTCATCTAGGCATGCTTACTACACTATTAAAACATAGGATGACATTAGTTTTCTTTCTTTGCTTTTGCACCTACTTCTCCCCAAATAAAGCATGTGAATTCAAGGACTTTTTGTTACAACTTTATCAACTTACTGGGCAGCAATCTTGATGAACTTTTTGACTAGCTGTACACGTTTGCAGAGCTGGCTGCAAAGGAGTATCTCGGTGGCAACCCAAAGCTGGACCTCGTTGCATCTTTGAAGCAGAAGACTGAGATTCTCAGTGTTTTCAGCACTGCCCTGTCTGCTGAATGTGAAGTATATAAGCTCTTGCTGGAAGACATTGGCAACATTATTAGGGATATAAAAACAATTTAAATGTAAATGAATTATGAATTATTTAGAAGTATGTTTTTGAAACAAGACCTGGTTACAAATGGTTATTTTTTCATTATCCATAAGCCAATCACAAATGATTGAGGGTCAGGTTTGGCTTAGCAAAGTCTAGAGGCTTATTACAGTAGGCAGGTGGACTGGAAATCCTGAAAGACATGCTTTTCTTGTGAGATTTCCTGCAGTTCCACTTCTGGCTACAGCCAGGTACAGGACATAAACAATGTATATCTTTCTGTATTTTATCACTTCTGATCCAGTATGAAAAACCAACTGTATCACACCATTTCAGAATCTGAAAAATTTCCATTCAAACTTCTTCCTAAAAATGGCCAAGTTTTCATCAACAGAGGTGTGGGTCTTGATTTCTGTACAAAAAAACCCACTTGGCCAGCTCTAGATTTCAAGTGTCTAGCCTGAATAAAAGAACCTGAAATGAAAGATCAAGGAAAGCGTCTGATGAGAAGCAAGGGAATTTCCCATTTATTTTCTCAGAAAGCCAACACGCTTTTCAGTGAATGATATTTTTAAGTGACATTTTGTACTGTTAACTGTGTATTTTACTCAGCAGCTCACAACAGAACCTATCAAAGTCATTTAAACAACCCAATGGGCACTGAAGTGGGCCATTACCTCGTTTTATAAAGCCTGCCCAGTATTTTTTATCTCACTGAAACCTAACAAGAACAGTAATGTGACCATCTAAATTGCTGAAATAGTGAATTCTTTTGTGGTTGAAGTGATATCAAGGAAACCTATTTGTGGAATCCTATATTTATTGGAACATTATCAAGTGCAAAGGACAATTTGCATATATAACATATTCACACAGACAGTTTTTTGAGAATAATCCTGCTCTTCTACTCTCTTGAGGCAAATCTCAATAAAACCCATCAGGTATACAGGGAACATATGAGATGCCCCAGCACAGGGAAGTTACAAACCTTTGACAAATTTTTTCAGTTATCAAGGATTGCAACACATCTCTTGGACCTGATTCAATGCCACGACTACTGAGAGCTGCCAAATCATGCTGTCATGATGGTGAACTGAGCATCAAGGAATACTGATGCTCCAAAATGCATCATAATGGCACAGTGCTACATGAGAGTAATATACCTGGAAGTGGACATAGTGCTTCTTACCTCATGAATGGCATTGAAAAGGCTCCAGTCAAAGTTTGTTAGTTCTAAGGCAAGATCCCAGGTGTTGATTCCCAAAATTCTCACCGACCTTTGCTGCAACTCCTCATTTTCAGCAAATGGGTTCTAAATCAATAGCCAAGAGCAAAAAAATCCTCAGCAAATGCCAAAAGTTCTGCAATGAAACAACTACTGGACCAAGGTACCAAACAGAGCTAAGTAATCTTCTCTAAGTGCACTCTGTGGGTTTTTTTCCCCCCACTAATCAGAATGAAGGAGTTACAGCCTATTTAATAAATAGCTTGAAACAGGAAATGGGTCAATAGGATCAATGACTCTATGGGACTTGGCCTTCTCCCTCTCTCTCTCTTTCTCTAAACCTTGAATATAAAACACTGACCAAGCAGACAGCATAATGAAAATAAAATCCCTGAAACCATCAGAAAAATTAATCTAAATTAAGACGTCAGGAAATTTTTGTATTATAAAAGAATCATTCTGCAAACACACCAGATTTAGAATAAATACACACAACGTGCCCACCAATCCACCTTGACATATAACATAAATCCATACATTTGATGATTAATCTACTCTAAATGTAGTCACCAACAAACAGTAAAATACTGTGGGTCCTGATTCATAAAAGTTACTCAGCATATTACTGTGGAGTGCACTGGTACTGCTGGCATTAAGGGTCATTTGACATTTCCATTATTAGCTTGGATTTCCAAAGGTTTGCATTTCTCTTGGGTTTTTTTACTTCATCAGTCTGAAACTTGGCACATGAACCATCTGCCAAGATGAAAGATTATTCTTATCAGTTAAGCCATTACTTTGGTGTTACATTTCTGACAGTTACAGCAAGTTTTGCGATTTTTATTGTGTAACTAATGAAACTAGATTGGCTGTCACCTGTCTGCACTGGAAATCTTCCCTTAATATTCACATTTTTAGAGGTGGCTAGAATGCCACAGATAATAGGGGTGACAGATTACAATGATAGTGGCGTGTCAGCTCTTCAGGGCACACTGATCCAACAAAATGTAAATAGACATCTCTCATCCCTAGGATGAATGCACAGATGCTAGCAGCACTGACAACACGTAGAAGTCAGTTGCCATGTCCCTGCGCTTTCCTTGAAACAACTGCATAATTATCAGAAAACTACTGAAAGAGTAATTTTTTGAGTGCCTGACTGTTCCTGCCTCACTGAGGTTTTGGGAAATCATGGGTGGAGAGAGTTTGCAATCCCAGTTTGAGGACAGAGGGAATGAGAGATCTGCTGCCCTTCGACCCGCTCCCCTCCTCAGCACTAGCAAGAGGATGGAGAGACAGACAGCCAGACGGAAGGAAGGGGACAGGACATACTGCCAGTGATATATGCCAGCCACAGACTGACCACACGGCTGCCACAACACTGGGGTCCCACTGATGCCCAGTAATTTTGGTAGAACTCACACGACATCTATTTCTACATGTACTAATTCCATGGAGTTTGTCTATCACCTTGTATGATTATGTACCAGCCACTTTATGTGTTACAGAGGCACAGTGGGGGTGGGGGGAGAAGTTACGCAGCCCTGAATAATCCTCATCCCATCCAGTCCTGTACGAGCGCAAGTCAGCTTTTCCACGCTGATGTGGATCGAACAATTTAAGCTGTACAGAAGCTTTGGTCTATTTGAAATTGATAAACAAATTTTATTACTGTTCAGTCAAATGCTGTTAATGCAAGATAATTTTTTTTTCAGGTATAGAGCAGCTCAGCAAGCCTTACTAAGGAAGCAAAAAATAAATTCTGTATTGAAAAAGCCCTCTGAGACGAACATTAAGGTCTTGATCTGGAGTCAAACAAATAAAAAGTGGGAAGTATACAATACAGATCCTTACCAAAGAATCAGTCAGATCTTTTCGGTAGACAAACATACGACTTGATGACTCAAAAGACTTTGAGATAGCCAAGTCATTTGGTTGTAGTTCCTGTTTTTCTGTAAAAATAGAAGACAAAAGCACAAAAGCTTCAGAAAAGGAGTAAAAGCTGTATATAAATGAGAAAAACATTATAAATATATTTGTAACGCCACATCAACTTCTTAGAATGTAACTAAATATCAAATCCAGTCCCTATGGGGACCATCATCTCCACACTGTTCAGGCACAATAAAGACAAGATGTCTCTGATGCTGGACTAGAGCACAAAAACTTCCAGCATCTGCTTCCAACCTGGACTTCAAATAGAATAGAACAGAAAGAAACCCTTAAATCATCTAGTCTAACCCCCTAAGCATTACAGAACATTTCATTTCAACTCAGTGTATCTACTATAAATGTAGTGACTTTTGTTAGGGCAAAGTGTCTCTGCCTCCAGAGACCGAGCTGTTGTGTGTCACTGGCAGACAAGAGCAGAGATGGAGATGTCATCAGTAGCCACAGACATTCAACAGAAGAAGAAGTTTAAAGGATCCCAACACCATGAAATGCACCTCATGGAACAGAGCTGAAGAGTCCTTTATAATACAGTATTTACAGAAATACCTCTAGACCTAAAGTAATTAATTTAGGAAACATCTGAGTAAAAGAGCAGGACACACCAAACTGGTAGCAAAGAGAAAGGACTTTTTTTTTTTTTTCTTCTTCACTCCAGAGTATTGGTTCAGCTCTGAGCAACCTTAGATGCACCAGAGAAAGGTGTGGGGAAAAATAAAGCAAAACCCAGAACACAGCTATTAAAGTGCCCTAGGAAAACCGTCTCTTCCTGCAAGCTCCAAGTAATCTTCTGGAGACCTGACACATGAGATTTGATTACAGCAACTGTATTACACAGACCCAAAAGCACTACAGGCATGTTGATAGCTACCCTGGACTTTTCATTGCCCATGAGGAAGGAGTAGGACCAGGAGGAGTCTGAGTGCCAAACATCATTTCAGACTGTTTTCCCTTATCCACGCTCATGCTGACACCAAGATACATTTATGTTGAACTACAGTATGTTTTTTCAAGGCAATTTTCAATAAAAAGAAGTTGTTTGGTCATTTCAGGAGTACAATAAAAACACGTTCTCCAATGCTCATACTGCTGCCCTCCAAGTGGATGCACACAACAGTTCAGAGTCATGCAAATAGCAAAAAAACAAAGAAAAAAGAAGCATGGCAGGCTGGTGTTTGTAAGAACAAAGATACTGAAATTGTGGTATCTCCAATTAATTCAGGCAACGTGACTAAATAAAATTTTAGGGGTTACAATGGTCATGTACAAATGACAGTCTTATTGTACCTCCATTTTAATTATTGTTTCTTATTGAACAGCCAAGTGGCAACCACTTCTATTCTGTGGCTTTCCTGGGAACCAATGTGGTCTAAAGATAATAGTATGTTTCATTATTTATGAATTGCTGGTTTCCTTTAGCTAAGTCGGCAGTTAGCACCAGATTTATTGCTATCAGAGCAAAACTTGTCCTGCTCTTGAACAGGAGCGCAAGACCTGAAAAACAGCAGCAGCACAGTGATTTTGCAGTGCTGTAAAATGCACTGGAGGCAAGTTTGGGCACACACAAGGGTAAAAAGAACATGCCTGCAAATGATGTAGCCAGCTGGCCAGGACACCTATGTGTAATGCTCCCATGTGGCTGCTCCATGCCCAGGCTCTCAATAGCCGGAGCAGGGCACCATCTCCCTGCCACCCACACCGGTGGCCTGAAAAGAAATGGTTATTTAATTGAGCTTGGCGTGGGGGAGAAAAATGTGACCTTCCACTTCTGAATCAAGTACATAAACAGAACAAGACAGCATTTGTGTATATTTCATTTAACTAGACTGACAAAGAAGTAGCAATGAGTTCTATATCTCTAAAAGTGCATCCTTAAATGTATCAGCCCCAGGGGATCAACACCAACTAATGTTATCTGAGAATATGGCCAAGATATTCTGCACTCTTAGCCCCTTTTTGTAGATCCAGCTTCGCATTTCTATGCACCTAGTTAAATTCCTTCCTTTGTATTACCTAAGAGTACATCATACACCACAATGAGCAAAACAATCTGAGCAAAGAGCTTGAGACCTGCCAGACACCAAAGAAAATCTTGAGGATCTGGCTGATCCCTAGTATCAGCCTATGATCAGTCTGGTCTTCCTTAAAAAAGACAATAAGCCTTTCTGTTCAATGAGAAACACTAAAATAATGGGCAAAAAATGTCAGTTGTAAGCAAGACTGCTTCCAAAATACTGCTTAGATTGCTCTCAGTATCTCAACTGTGCAAATATATGTCTCCCTCCTTTCTGCTGGAGAATATTCATTACCCATGCCATAAATGAGGAAACAGCCACACGTATATTTGTTATTCCCTTTTATATTTTTAAAGCAAACCACGCCTCATTGCCTTCCAAATTAATTAAATACAAAAGTAGGAGATTCATCTGTTGGGAAAAAATAAAATCTTGCAGTACTGCTGGAGACAGAGTCCTTTGCACTCCCTTCCCAGAGAGGAGATGCCATATCCGATGGTACCCAAAAATGAGCTGTTGCCATGGAAACGACTCTCTGGGAAGCAGCTCCTCATTGTTCCCGTGGTCATCCAGCTGTGGGCTTGCACAGGAACAGCTGTATCCTTGTAGCAGAAAATGTCAGCCCTCCCTTACATGATGCACTAAAAGGTAAGTAATCAAATGAAAGGAAGTTATTTACCACCAGAGAACGTGACTGTCACCAGTGCCAACTCCTCCTCCGGGTACTGGATCTTTTCTGCTACAATCTTCAGTATCTCCTGAGCTGAAGCGGATACTTGAGCTTTCACACTGACATAGGAGTGCTCTGTTATATACACACGGCAGAAAACTGCACAAAGGAAGACAGACACGCTCAGCAGTAGGCAGAGACACCTGAACAGCACAGGGGAGAATCTCACAGCCCCAGCCATGGCAGTGCCTCAGCTGTCTGGCTGCTGCACCTGCAGGAAGGGCGGCTGCTGCGCCCTGACCCACAGGGACATGAAACTAAGCATAAACATCACCATTTTCCCCCTTCCCACCTCCTCTCCCTGGGAAATGAGAGTGGCAAGCAAATGGAAACAGAGATCCCCACAGCAATACCTATTTAAGGACAACCTCCTCTATTGCCTATCTTCTTTGCAAACTTAGCTGTTGCCATCTTTTCTCCCTTCCTTTTAGGTCCAGATAAATCATCGTGCTTTCAGTATATTCCATATCTGCTGCAGAAATTATTTCAGACCTCCACTTGCACCTGGAAGAAGCTTTGCAAGAACAGTGCTCTCCGTTCTTCACCCACTCCTGCTAGCTTATCTGTCTAGACATCTAAACTACTTGCATTGCCAGAGCATTTTAGCACTGTCAGAGGCTGCCCAAAGAGCAATGCAATTAGTTCTGACAACTCTTTCCCTGAATCACTTGCAGCTCACATAAAAAGGGACTGGTTTGGAGAAATTCCCTGCTCTCATCACTTCCACTGAAATCCATGAGTCGGTTTGGCTCTGGGAGGGAGATTCCCAGCAGTAATGCTGTGGTCAGCTCAGCTAGTACTTTGTTTCTGCTACAAAAAGGGATGTACTCTTGCTTGCCAGAATTTTAGGTTTACATCTTTTGTCGAGTTTGCTGTAGCCAGTTCTTTGAAATACAGCTGCCATACTTAAAAGGGAAGAAACAGAGATAGAGATTTGCATGAATATTTCAAAAATTACATCTGCTAATGACTGCCACAACTCTTGGGTTCATATTCACCTCAATGCTTAATTAAACTTTCCATTTCCTTCTACTCTAGCACTTCTTATTGCAGACAGGCTGCTACCATGTCAGCATAAGATAAAACTTTTCTTCTCCAGAAATGCTGTATTTTTTTTATTATTTTTATTGACAGATGTATGTAGCAATAGCTCTTTGCTTGTCCTACAAATCTTCATGGCTTCAGGGCGCTTTCATTAACAGAGACCATGCCAGAAGCAGTTAAGAACTCTATCCTCGAGAATATCTTTTTTTTTGTGTTGTAGAAAAGAAAACATGAAGTTGAGAAGGAAGGAGGAACTTAACATTTAGCCTTAGGGAAGAAAAGCAATTTGATTTTATAATTTTTTCTTAACCTGTCTCTGCTGACAGACAGTAAATCAGATGATCATCCTATGGCAGAATATCTCTTCAGAATAGGTATAACTCATGAAAAGATAGAGACATCAAATTGCACTCTAAATTACCAGGTAGAAAAATAAATTTTAAAAAATCTGACAGGAATATTTGGACTCCATATGCAGACTGCGACACAATTTGCTTACAGTGAATTTGTTTGAAATCTCCTCCTCTCTGTTATTTGGGAGGGCATGATGACAGCAATGTTAATTTATAACCAGGCTATTGTCATATCCTTTAACATTGAACTAAACCAACCCACAGGTCAGGTCCTCAAGCACAACCATCGTACTGACTCTCCCAAAGCCTGTTGCCACACACACCTTTCCAACATCCTATCTGTGGTATCTATTGGCATGGACCATGCCATCTCTTCCAGGAGCCTGTGCTGCTCCTCCGTGAGGTGCAGGAGGGAATGCCAGTGGGAGGAAGCAGTCATGGGCTGCAAGTCACCCTGGCAATGCCTACATTAGGGGATAAAATGCCTCTGGTCAAGTGGCACGGTGCAGCTTGGACAGACCCATCCTCCACAAACACCATCAGTCAGCAGACCTCCACCACACCAACTCAGATGTCCACCCTCAGCATCTGTCTCTCCTCTCTCCAACTCCACTTTTGGTATTTCATTCCTTCAATCCATCATCTCCTGTGGCTCATGCTCTCGGAAGAGTGAGAAAAAAAGCAATTTAACCCAGTTGCGGCTGACCTTGCTGGCTCCTGCCCTTCCTGTTCCCATGGCCACGCAGTCTGTCCCCTCTCTGGTGCCAGAACACTTCCCTCCCCACTCACCCATGAGCTGTGTCCAACTTTTTAAGAAGAATGAGTGTGAGGGTTCTCATCTGGAAATAACATTTTTAGATGCAGCCGTGATAACATAAACCTCAAATAAACCTACATTTGAAGAACGGAAAGAGGATATTTATCAGCAGCATGTATTGTGCGGGAAGACTTGGCATTGATGGAGCTCAGTTTTTATTCTGGCACAAATTAGCACTAAAAATATACTGACTCCCAGTGAACTTCCGGAGTTTTGTTCCCAGTGAGAAACAAAGGTATATCATCAAATGATGAGACCCAGGTAGGAGGTCCTTCTGCCTGTCCCCTGCACACAGTGTTACCCTTCCCTCTGCCTCCTTCCTCATACAGGCACTACAGGAGGGTGACAGCCTCACTGTGTTATTGCATTAGTAGCAAGGAAGGGAAATTGCATTTTGAAACGGTTGACATTAAAGTGAAGTGGCACCTTGCACTCCACACAGAGACATTTTCGAGGAGAGAAGGAACTAAGGCGGGTTCCCAGAGTTAGCAGATCCTGGCCCATTTCATGTGATAGGCATATTCATTCACCTTTCACAACCAAGATCCAGATCAAGAGACCAAGAGCATGAAATGGAGCAGGAGTAATGCCTGGTGGATGGGCTGCCAGCCATGCTGGGAGGCACACAGCTCTGCTATAGGGCTGCTGGAGGAACCAGACAGGACAAAACCCCCTTGAGATACCATGTCACTGTTGAACCCTGCAAAGTAGGAGGCAGGAAGGTAACCTTACTAAGTCAAATCTTTCTTTTTTTGTGTCCCTAAGGTCCTGTTCAGAAGCTGTATGTCAGTTTAAAAAATTCATATTATAGGCAACCCTTGAGAAACAGTTCTGCTGTTTTTCCTCCACTCTTTCAATCACACTTACTTTCTTCTGTTTCATTCATGGTTCCTCTGTGCTGCAGCCAGTTCTCCTTTAGACTGAATTGGTGGAAAAAGGTTTTATTCTGTGAGGGGTGGGGGTGGGGGGAAGAGAGAGACAACAGTGATTCTTTGCATCCCTGCCCTTTACAAAGCAGTAATTCACAAAACATAGCATTCAGCCCATACGTCTGGCCAAAAAGGTTTCTGTATAGGAAATCCACCCACCCTTTCTTGGATCAGTAAACTAAGAGTTGCCTTACTAAATAATGGCCAAGGTGGGGATTTTGGAGGAAACAGGACATGCCAAGGCTAAGCAGTCTACATGATTCAAGGTTCTCTGTAGTCATGTTTGGAGCCTATTTCTTATATATTTATACACGTTTCCTATGTACCAATCAGCCTATTTAGCAATTTCACTACAATCTCATGTTCTGCCTTCCACATTTCCACAGGAACATTTTAAGCTTATTTCACACTTCAGCTTCAGCCCAGTAAATTTGATGAGCACAGCAATTCACCTCTGTGCAGTTTGTACACCAACTTTCTCCGGCTGCATCTTCTCCATCCGGTTAAATAGACAGATTCATGTTCTTCTCTTTCTTTCTCTGTCCCTGTCACAACAAATCCCCCCTTTGCTCTACCTACTTGACATCCATGTCAATGCCTGTGCTCAGCCTGGTTTGCCCAGGGTGCTACATCTCTCCAGCCTGGTGGGGACATGCTCCCAGGCCTCCCCTGAATTCTGACATCCCAGAGAACCTTGTTAAGATGCTAATACTGTCACAGCCACTGCAGCTTAGTTCACAGAGCTGATATCCAGGCTGCACTGGCAGGAAAAAAAAAAAAATCCATAAGCAATGTTGCAGGTCTAACCTCACTGATGTATTCTGTCATGTTTTTGGCCACCGGTCACAATCAGTTGAGAAGCCAAGAAAAGAGAGGGAAGTGGGAAGGGGAAGAAAGTGAGATAAGTTATCTAGCAACCAGCAGCAATCAAGTTTGCGTTACCTTTCGGTGAGGTGAATACTCATCTACAGTGCTGAAACAAAAAGGAAAATCCAAATTACTCTTTCCAGCCAAAGCTTAGGAAAAGCAAGTTCTAGCCATACAAAGTTTACAAGTTTTTAACATTAAATGGTCACCGCAGAATGGCTGTAGAACTCCTTCAAGGAAAGCTAAGGGCATCTGGCTCAGCCAGAATACTTTTCTGTGACTTGCACAATCAGTGTAGTGAAAAGCTATGCTGCCAGCCCCTAAGCTGCCAGAGAACACAGCTAGGGACACAGCTAGGGCCCCCTGGGTAAGCAGTCAGCGTCACCCTCAGGGACACAGCTCTTTCCACTTCCCCAACAGCCAAACCATGGAAACAAACTCCATTTGTTGGAAAAACATGCCAAGGAAGTATCTTTTACAAATACCATAATTATCACTAAAATTATAACACTGAGACAACTATTGCAAAAGATATTTACTTCTCAGTACTGCAGATTGCAGAGAGAGAATGAGAATGAAGGTACCATCTGAAGTCACAGACCACAACTTCTGAGGGAATTTTTGTCAGCTTTTCTACAAAGTATCGCTCTACTTGCAAGTCATCCCAACTAAAATTGATGGGAGTGACTGTTGAACCACACACACTACCCAACAAACATTAGAGAAGATTGAATAATCTAGCTTTAGTTTAAAGAAGAGATGATTTGCAAAAATGACTATATACTTGTATCACTCATCACTTTATCTTTACTGAATTACAGCAGATGATGACAAAAATAAATTACACTCTAAATAAAAGGAGACTTGATCACAAATATAATCAATACTTACTGACGACGATGCATCCCAAGTATCTTCTGAAATTCTTTCAGGTCCTTCTCAAGAATGGGATATTCATACACATCATCTAACACATTCCTGTATATCGTCTACAAAATAAAACAGTATCTGCAAACATCTGACAACTCAAACATAAATCTTAGGCATCACATCAGCTGTCTAAATCAATTCAGGCACTAGCCTACTAAAACAAATTTCATCATTACATTTATACAAGATCCATAAGGAGAGAATGTTCCTGTTTAAATTTCCAGACTGGTCAATATTCAGCTTGACTTTGGAGAAGCACTCTTTGCGTATCATCAGCAAGCAAGAGGGCAAAATATTGACTCTCTTTCGTCCACAAATGGGAAGATTTAAAACAACACTCATGGCTGTTACATGAAATCTAGGTTAGGTCAGAAGAACACATTCTGAAGCAGGAGGACACACCACACCATCATCACTTATCCAGAATGATAACAAACAGGTTCATTTGATTAAGACTTTTAAAATAAAGAATGTTCTCCTTCTCTTTTCCTCATGTTTCCACGCATTTTAAATTGAGTTTAAGTCTCTCACAAACAAGTAACAACATACTCCTAGTTGTAAACCAATAAATAAATAAATAAACCTTACTTTTTATTTTGGGGGCAGGAATTATCTGAATATCATCAATCAGGAACCTCAGTTAAATGTAAAAGACACTACCTCAGATAAGAGGTAAACAAACTGAATCGGCTTTCATGATTGAAATTATGGGAAATATTTTCTGTATGCTTTTTCAGAATCTGCACACAGATCTTTCTCTTTCCCTTCCAAGAAAATGAGGATCACATGTATGAGCTGAGTCATCAGGTTTGCTTTAGCCCAATTAACACTCCTACATTCATAAATTTCAGCATGAATGATTCTGGCCTACAATCCTACATATTGTTTTTGCAAGTGTAACTTCAACCATCATTAATAACACTGCTATTTAATATTGCACAGAAGCCTTAAGCAGAGAAATTGTGTGACAATACACAGCCACACACCTCCATGGCCAGAAAGACAAGCCCTGCACCAAAATAGCTGCAAAACTAACTGATGACTGGAATGATGCCCCCTTTCCAGTACAGCACCACACATCTAGTACCAAACAAAAAAATTCTAAGGTCTCTGCTTCCATATGCAGTGTGTCCTACTCCAAAAACAAAACAAAACCAAAAAAAAAGGAAGCTCAAGACTTTCTCCAAACTTAGTTCAATGTTTCATCCCTTTGTCTTCAGTGAATGACTGAAGAGAACTAAAAGGCCCATAGGAGTATCTCCAGTTGCAGACAAGTAGTCTCATCAGGAATGGTGGAAGATCCTGCTTCAAAGTCCCCTAAAATAATTTCATCTTTCAACCACCAGGGGAAAAAAAAAAAAGTAAAATCAACAACCAGATGGATCTTGGGTCAGAGATGACATGACTATTTGCAAATTTAGAAGGGAATTATAAAAGCTTTTTGAACTCATTCAGAAAGATTAGAAGATCACTGCTAATAAGTAAGGACATAACTTTATTTATTAAAAATACATAAAGCTGTGCTGCTCTCCATGTGCACCTGACAAACGCTGTGGAATAGCATTTCACTCCTCAGTCAAATTAGCATCTCTTACAAGGACCTCAAAACTCTCTATTTGTCTGTAATCTGCTGGATACTGACTGTAGACCCTGTTCTGGCAGACGTTACAACCAGTGTGTCCAAGGAACCTCCACATCTTTGTAGTTTTATTTCTTCCTAACTTTTCCCATTTTCTAAAAAGCATGGAGTTCGATAAATTTCATATCTGAAAGTAATGTTTTTGACATTGAATGCATTGACATTAGATTTTCTGTCAAACAGACTATCTCTAAGGCATTCAAGGAAGACACATGTAAATAATTTTATATTATAGATTTCATGGAGAAAATTTAAGTATGAAAAGTTATGCTTTATAGATTTTGTTGTTGGGGCTTTTTAGGCACAGTGTGTTTATTATGCTGAAATGCATCAGAAAGTGTTTCAATACCTTTAAGAATTGTTTTAAATGCTCATCTTCATGTAACCAGTCTTTGTAGAGAGAAGTCCACTGAGACACCAAATGCAAGACTTTTCGTTTCCTACAGGATACATCAGTCTCATCTTCTTTTCCTTGGTGGTTCTTAGCACAATAGGTACGGCAGGTT
Organism: Strix aluco; assembly: GCF_031877795.1. Lineage (NCBI taxonomy): Eukaryota > Metazoa > Chordata > Aves > Strigiformes > Strigidae > Strix > Strix aluco. Next base: position 138,776,881 of record NC_133931.1, read on the forward strand.
AAGGAACAAATAATAAGGTCTCACTGAAACTTTTTTTAAGTGATGGAAAAGACTTTGCAATCATCTCATTTGCTAACGAACGGTTTTTTCACTACATTCCTCGGTTTTAAATATTTTATCCCATCTGGAGCTTTAGGAGTTTCATCAACTTTTTGGAATGAAATTCTCAGTAATAGAAATGTCAGTTCATCCCCTGTGTCAACAGGATTTTTTTTCCTTTATTGATTTGAGAGGCAAGTCTATAAAAGTAAAATCAATTCAAAAGGAATTATACAATGTTGAGTCATATCTTTTCTGCAGAACTGGGAACAAACCTTTGTCCTGCACACAGATGCCAACATGAATGGAGGACAATGCATCATTAACAACAACAAAAAACCCAGGCAGAGGTAGTCAGTTTCTTTTTCCCTGCACAAATTACACTGTCTGCAGAAATAACACTATTAAAATAAAAAAGTAAAAGAATCTATTTCCACTATTGTTCTCTATTCACAAAGCAGAAACACCAAATGACAGAAGATACCCACTTTGTACATTGTTCCTGTCCCTTTGCTATTCTTTCTTTTAATAGGTAAAAAGATGATGTTTTCACCACAAAAGATAAAGAGGAAGAAAAAAAAACAAGGCAAGTTCATTTTATAGCTACAAGTCCATTCAAACAATGCTTCATAGCTTATGGAAGTAATTGGAAATACAAGAAAAAAATTCCTTTATCTCAGAATGAGTTAGACTTATATACTGTATCACATGATAAAAGGAGCAGAGATTGTAAAATACTTATTCTTCATTTCTTCTCTTCACATATTCTGAAATGTATTACACAGATATAGGTATTCTAGGAATTAACATATAAGTCTGGATAGGTTTTAACCCCACTTTAAATGTTATTTTATAACAGTCATAAAGGTTTATTTATCTTTAAACAAAACCAACAGACATAAGATTGCATTGTTGCTATGAGTTAGGCATCTGTTTCAATGTATCTTTCAAGCATTCTTGTGAAGTATGCACATACACAAATGTGTATGTTTTGGATACAGTTTTATTCAGAGGCAGCTTTAGCTTTGTACATTCGACTTCAGAGCAGGAATTTTCTGTTTATTAATTCCTCAGCTACACAAATTCTAAATGTTTTAATAGGTGAATGTGTATATCTCTCTATTTTTACAGGCACATGCCAATTAGGGGAACTCATATCCAAATTTGGACTTCGTGTTTTCAGTTTGAATATTTTCCTCCATAACCCATTTGAGTTATGAAAATAATATAACCTGAACTTTGGGAAGCTACAGATGTGAACTGAATTCCAAGTATCATAAAGCCTTATGAAAATTGGACTGGAGAAGAAACCTTGAAAGATCACCTAAACTAGTCCATCCAAGTCCACCCTAAATAGTCTCTAAGATAGGCTCAGGTATACCCTGTGTTATCTATCTCTGGAATATATTTTCTAGTTTCTTCTTCTTAATATTCTCCAATATCAAAGATTCTACTGTCTCACACATTTTCCACTCCAGTGGTTCTTTTCTTAATGTAAAAAAAAATTCCTAGCATCTAACACAAAACTGTCTTACAGCAATTTAATCTCACTGCCTCTCGTCCTGTCTGGCATTGAGATGGGAACAGATTCTTCCCTTCCTCTTTAGGAACATGAAAGATTCTCCCATTTATAGTTTCCCTTTTTTCAGCAAAACAATCCCAATTCTTTCAGTCCTTCTTTGTAGGTCTTTTTTTTTTTTCTAGAATACTGGTAATTCCCATTGCTTTCTTCTGAAGTTTCTACTATTTGTTCATGCATTCCTTGGGGTGCCAAAATCTCAGTTGCTGCCCACCTTCTAAGCACACCATAGTAAACATTAGACAATTGTACTCTTTTCTCACCTTTTTTATATGCAACCTCAAAATAATCATGCAGGCTTGTATTTCAATAACACCAATATGCAAAGAGCAAAACTAATTATCCCAGGCATGCAATTTACTACGTTTGATATAAGACTTGACAATAGATAAACCTAGGTGTAATCATGTGACTCCTGTTAATATAACACTTAATAAAAGGATATTGCCTCAGAAGTGCCTGGCACAAGTCATCAGTCGTCATGAAGACTGTGTACGTGAGAAGGAAGTCATCCAGGAGAGTTTCTGCAGAGGAAGACAAAAAAAGCAATACATTAGTGAGAGGAAGAAGAGAGTATCTACTCCTGTTAGTGTGCATGGCAGGAATAGGACCTCCTCCCAGAAAAAAAAAAAAAGGTCCAAAGTATACAGAATACATCAAACTAAGTGTCAAGCAGTTAACAATATGTTGACACTGCAGAGATTAGATCCTTTATTTTAAAAGCACATCCTCAGCTCTCAAGGAACCAACAAACGCAAAATAAGCCACAGTTCAGGAATCAGTAAGGAAGAGTCCTTATCGCAAACACCACCATGCCAGTTGGCTCTGCTGCAAGCAAAGCAACCTTTCCACCAGCTAAACTGTTTTGAAAATTCAGAATAAAAGCTTCTAGTAATAGGAAAGAGAAAACTGTGATTGCCATGTACTGTGATAACATCTATGCACAGTACTTGAGAACCATGAGATATATTCCAATCTTCAGCTGGTTAGTCTTGTGGACATCACTGTAATTGCTCGGAAGTTTTCTCTAAGGTTTATTTAATTACAATACAGAAGGTTTTTTTCTCCACCTGGTTTCTGTCAGTGTTACAAAACGGGCTGAAGATACTTACTAACAGTAACTCTACCCACTGCAGTTGTAGCACCTCAGGCTGTCAAGATGAACGGCACTGCCAGTTTGGATCTCAGTGTCACTTTCTCATTCCTCTTTCCCATGCCTCACTAGTTCTAGGATTTTTCCAAATCTTTACCACACACAGCAGGTGGCCGAAAGGTCTGGGTTTGCTCTAGGATGAGAGGGCTCAAGGGTAATCTTATGGTGGTCTTCAACAACCCAGTGGCAGAGCAGGGATAAGACCAAGCCAGACTTTTCCTGGAGGCACTCAGCAAAATGATAAGGGGCAACCTTCAACAAAAAGATTGTAACAAAGGAAAATTTGTCTAGATACAAGGGATATTTTTTTTTTTTTCCCTCCTGTAAGGAGGGTCAACCACTGGGACAGGTTGCCTAGACAAGACTGCAGAATCTTCACCATCAGGTGTGTTCAGGGCTTGCCTGGGCAAAGCTCTTGAGCATCCTGATCTTACTGGACCTGCTTCCAATTTTAGTAAGCTACTCATATATGATGTGTGATCTAGGAATGAATTTGTATTTGGTTCATAAAAACAAAATCTTCAGTTTTCTGCAAACAGACAAGAGAATTATATTGGTCTTTTTAACCTCAAAATAAAAATGTTTGTGCTTGGTTTTTTGGGGTTTTTTTCTTCCCAAAAGTGGTAAGATTTTCCTCAAGTTTTGAGGAATTCCTGTTCACTGTATTTCTTTGAATTCCAGCAGATATACTGTGTTCCCTTTAACAAGAAAACAGGTTTGCACCACCTGCTTTATCAGATAAGAACAGGAACACTGACAGAGACTGAACAATAATAGAAGTAATTCTGGTTATACTGCAGAGCAAAAAATACTTTACCAGTACAACGAGTCGTTACTAGTTAGTACCAATTACACAGTTGTGATTTAAGTGGTGGATTTACAACTGCAAAGACTAAGGGCCAAACCATACCTCACATGAGAAAGATAAGGCTGAGCCTTGATTTCTATATCCTGATCTTCTCACTACTTGTCTGTGATCTGTCCCTGTCCAAGCTAGTGCTTATGTACGAGTGTGCAACTGAGAGCATACCGGCAGCTTTCCATGCCAAGGCTGCAATTTCACAGTAATTTAGACCAATTTCAGTTACAGCTGCCTTGGACCTCCTTGTCAGTAAATTATTGACCCATAGCTGCAGTGCAGGATGGCAGTAAGAATTCATCCATATATCATTCAAATCCAGGTATTATGTGGATATCACATGGATGGATAGCTAACGTGAGCTGTGAGCATGGGATTCAAATACCTCCATTGTCTTTAAAAAAAAATAAAATCTAGCTAGATCAATCCATTTAACACAGCTGGTCTAGAAAGAGTCCTGATCTAAAGATGCATTGCTAAAACCCCTTGCATTCAGAAATGAAACAATTAAATTCTTTATATTTCATCAACATTGTTAAAAACGGTGGAAAGTATTATCTCTGCACAGAAAGAGTATTTTGTCTCAGTAAATGAAAAGACATTGTAAACATTGTAAACAGCTTGTTCTCTATCTGAAAGGTCATCTATTCATTCTGTGCACATCTTTTGGATGATACAATGCAGCTATTAAAGTTGGAGGTTTCACAAACATTTATTTGGAAACAGCTGATCTTGGAATCAACAACCACATTTTAGTTCTTCACTAAACTATGCGACTGTGCAGTGATACTCATGGAGTCACAGAGACATTCACAACAGATTATTTCCCCAACTTTCTACTCTGTATAGAGTTTCAGCAATACATAGCCATGTGTTCAGAAATTAAGTACTAGCTGAAGCAAAACTGCAATGCTTATCAATGAACTTCTGAAATTGTTCAGAATAGAGTGACTTTATCATACTAACTGGTGTTAAAATACCACCTTAAAAAGTTTATTTTCATTACCTGATCATCTGCTTTCCAGATGCCTATCTTCAATTATTCAAGCATCCCAAAGTGTTGGGGTGGGAAAAAAGGCTGGTTTTGCTATGATTTAGTGTTTGCCATTTTGCTTAAATTTTTTGTAAGAACTATGCTACAGATACTGCTAATGCCCTTCACTATATTTTTTTGCTATCAGATTAAAACTGTATGTTTGTTCAGATAACTTACAATTGGTTTTAAGCCCTCTGTTCATCTCCCTCTGCATGCTCAATCATACATCCATTCAGTCTCTGGCTTCTAACAACCTCATCAAAACAAGGTATATCACTCAGCCAAATTAAAGTTGCACATATGTATACATAGTGATTCCTCTTTTCTTCTCAATGCAGATGAAATGCTAAGAAGAAGAAAAGTTCACAAATGACAATTCCTGTAACTTGTATATAGGCTGGATCTCTTCAAACTGCCTCTGAACTTGTTTAGAAATTTAAAAGCTAAAGAAATGTTTTGAACAAAAGAAGTCCAGATTCTACATGTGGTTCATTAATAGCCTCACTCATCTGTTAAACTACTTTAACAAGTAAGCAATGAAAGTGCTTTTCCTAGATTAAATATCTATTACCAGGCACCACTTAAAGATTTTAAAATGCCTGCACTAGCTTGTAGATATTTCCTTGATGTCTACTGTTCACTGTAACTATTTTCTGTATTTTCTTCCTAAATGTACTGTAATTTAAAATCATTCCAGAATGTTTTTTCATGCCATAGCAAGGACACAAAATCTGAGGGTGTACTGATTCCTCAAAAATAATTTGTTCAAAACAAATAATTGCATACTACTCAGATACTTTTGGACATTAACACATGCCCACAAATAATAATTTGCTGGTCTTAACCTGCATCAGAGAGAAAAGTTAACCATGAGAGAATTTATTCACAGCAAATTATTCATTCTGTTACTAATGGCTACTAAGAGCAGTAAATTTGAATGAGGAAGGGCTCTAAGTGTACAATTTGGGCTGATAATTATGAACAGAAGTCTTTCTGGGGTTTTTCTGTTTAGTCACAGTTGATTTAAGAGTTAAAAAAAAAGGCAATTCCAGTCAAATCATGAATTATTTACAGTGCACCAAACCCCACTCAGAATGGCAGTGAAATGCATACCTCTGTTTTAAAATTTTACACTGTGTCCCAGTTTCTGCATAAATTTGTGACCATTATTCCCATAGAAAAAGTTTTTCTAGTATTTGTAGCAAACAGGGAGAATAAAATGCACAGTAATATTTGGAAAAGAAAAGCTCCCATTGGAAGGTAAGTCTTTGTGCAAAAGCCTGTGATGCTATGCTATTTTTTTAAATTTCTCTTCTTCATGAATTTTTTATTTAATCATTTTCTTCTAGCCATCAATCTAATTTTTCTTTGTTCCTCCTTTATTTGGCTAAGCAATTATTACAAAGTATGCAGTTAGCTTGCAGCTATGGAGTATTTCATTTCAAAGACAATTTCAAGCATTTTAAAGCTTCATTAAGACATGCAACAGAACCAGCATGACTTCAGTGGGCTCCTGTTCTTGCAGCTCTTTGGGGGCAGCCTTAGGCAGTAATCTCACCGAATGTGCACGAGTACCATAGGCATAAAAATAATAAAAAAGCAGGCACTGTGCTTGTTCGCTATTAAATAATCAATTCACACCAGCTTCTGCTGAGACAGTTTCTCACAGGTTGTGTGCGTCCCCTCCTTTCCCCAGGTGAAATAAGGCAGCACGGATACCAGTTGGGAGCAGCTAGTACCACTCTTCCCATCTTTCTGCGATGTACAAGTCCTTCTGCAAGACACATTCAGGGTGGCTGGGGGGTGGAAAGAGCAGTAGACACGGGATGTGACATGGGACGTGAATTACCCAGGGAACTTTTGCTTTCAGTTGGTAACTAAAGGATTCAGCAATACATGAGAAGTTGCAACTGTATTGCATGTATGTGGTGATAACAGCCAACAGCAATGACGGTGTATTTGGTGGGGAAGGGGGATTTAGAGTCCCAGAGACAATAAATGGTCCTATATTTGGATAAATGACACATCATATATTCCCATGTACTAAAAAAAATACAGAGGATTCCCTGCTGCTTTCCATGTGCCTGCTTACCTCTTAACCAGATCATACCCTTTCTCTCCGAGAGGGCAACTCTACAAATATTAACTCAATATGATGGCACAATTATAAATGCCAGAAGGGTAGAACGGGGTTCTCTCACAGGGCTTTACACATCAAAGTTGATTTTTCAGCAATTTCTTTTCTTCCTTCTCCACCCTCTTCTCTAGGCAGGGTATCAATTACTAAGCCTTAGGACAGAAAAGAATACAGATCTGCAGCAAGAAGTCATCCATGATGCACATTTAACAAATCTGGACAGGGAGTACACTGCACAGTAAGCTCTTCTCAAACTTGAGCAATTTTTTAAACTATCACAGTGGTACAAGGCATCAGGAGCATCAGGCATCACACTAATAATTTGTTATATAAACATTGAAAGAGACTTAATCTAAAGGAAATGCCTTTGTCAAGTGGAGTAGAAGTTAAATTCTTTTTATTAAATTAAATACATTTGAGGACAGTTTTTAAAAAGCAAATATTTCAGTTTAGCTATCACACAGAATGAGTAAAGAAGGAAAAGTAGGGAAATATTCCAGTGTTACAGATAGATAGACCTCTCTAACTACCCACCTAGCAATTTGTATGTCCACATATTATTTACTAGTATGCATGTGCACCAACCAGTGTCTTTAGACCATCACAGCTAAAACAACACTGTATACACATTTACATTACAAACATGTTCAATAGCTCAAACTGTATTAAGTATTGCTCTATCGCTAATATTAGACATCCTGTCCACCTAAGCCAAATATAATTATTCCTAATGCCAGCCCCGAGTCATTAATCCCTTTACACCCACAGAAGAGGTAACTTGAAGACAAATTCGAGTTTGCCCTGATTTTCTGATCACCCTGTTACATCCTGAACAGTTTTAGTTTTGCTGTTTCTCAGTAGCTACCAACAACAACAACAAAAAAAAAAAAGGTGAAAAATAAGCCAAACAAGTCCTCCCACTTTCAGTGACAAACTGTGATTGCTGAGGTGACAAGAACCATTCTCTTTTTCATATTGGACTATAAACAGCAACTTTTCAAACCCTATTCTTCCTACTCTATAACATTTCTGTTTCCATGTTCTTTCCATTACATGCTTATATTAAGAAAAATTAAAGCTATGCAAAACAAGGCAACCAACAGGATTTTAAATATGCTATGCATCAATCTTTTTTCTTCTAACTGCATGGTTTACAAAAGATAACTTCCTCTATACAGAAGAGCATAAACATATAGACTGTGCATATAGACTCTCCATTCCTTTATCTGCAGATCTGCTATGTCACATACTGTTAGTTGGGGACAGGGTACTGATACTGACATCTGTTAAACTGCAAAGAAAAACAAGTCATCTGTTTGGGTTTCTTTAAATTTATCACAATTCTGAACCCAAATCTCTTCCACTTTGCACTGTACAAATCCACTGTGAATGGTTGTGCAAGAATTACAGAAAGATTTAAGGGTTTTTCAGGCTTGTATTCCCCACTAAATCGGATTATAAGAAAATATAGATAAAGTACTGGAATGCAAGTCTTTTTCCACTTTATGCAAAGTAGCTATTCAGCTTTCTCCAAGGATTTGCTGGAGGAGGCCAAACCTGTGTGGAGACTGGGGGTAAAAAAAAAAAAAGGAAAAAAAAAGAAAGATTGCCTGAATGAAAAAGCCACTGGAATTCACAGTTAACTCACAGGTTAAAACTACTCTTACAGCAATTTTCTAGTGTCAGTTTAGCAATACTTACTCATGGTACACAGCAGTTGTGGTTTTTACTATGAGAGAATTAAACTACCCACTAAAGTCTCTGCTTTCCAAGCAGAGGCAACCTCTAAATGCCCTTACTGCTCAATTTATCTTTCAGACACATACCAAACAGAAGGAGATCATAAGATCATCTTCATCCTGAAGCACATTAGAACTTGAGTATAATGTATTGGTGAGCAGCACGCAGGATCTCCAGCAGCATGAAACATGAATGGGAGCTACATATTGATTTTCCAAACATCAATGCAAACTCTGAATTTTGTGCTGTAATGAGACCTCTTTGGTATTTGGGTGGGGGAGTGGGAGACTTTTTTGAGAAAGATAGGGAGAGAAATGTATTTTAGACAACATACAACAAATTCTAAAACTCTTCAGCGATGCCATTTCCCATTTGCGATTATGGCAAAGACAATGGGATGACCATATGGTCAGCTCCTGACATCACCTTATATTAATACACTTATCAGCATTAGCCAGAATTCTGAATTTAAAAAACACCAACAACTTCAAAGTTTGCTCTCCTTTATATTCACTGCATCATCCCTACCTTGCAGGACCAGTCACTTCTCTCTAACTTTTAGTGAGGCTCATCCTCCAGAGTATATTTGGGGAAAGAAACAAACCAAATCAACTGAATGCTTTGGGGTTTTTATCTTCCTGTGTATGACTGAAAAGCTGGGCTCAATAACGCTAATACACCTTGTGACTTCAAAGCACGTTCCGGAAATAATTTTTTTCAAATAAAATATTCACTGACGGGGTTAGCAACACCACATCTGCTCAGAAATAGTTAAAACTTGCCTTTCTCACAATCATCAAGAAAAGCAGCCCTATGAGATGGGGTTACAGCTGGTCAAACAGACAGATGAGCTCCCTGTGTCTGAGTAAAACACATGCTGATTACTTACTATTCTATGGGGAGTAGACATTTTTTGCCATTTTAGATAGTCACTCACTGAGTTCAAATTAAACTAAATGAGGGCTACAACATAGCATTTTCAGTTCTTCAGCCTCTCTGTGCTGAAAGCTCTTAAGCTTAACAAATTCTTGTCACCCCTCTTACTCCTTTCCATAAAATGAGAAAAATTATAATCACACCTCAAGGCAGACACTGCTACATTTAGATTTTTTGCATGTTTTGGTTCACATAATACTATGCAATGCTCTGAAACCTTTCAGCAATGCAAACGCATGTCCAGAGAGTTGTAGTTGTAATCAGAAAATTGCTTTTTCTGCAGAAACGGAAAAACGATTTGAGGGCAACTCTTTTCAAAGATAGGAGTTTCTCAATCTGTAATTCCACAGCAGTTTACTAAAACTGTCACGACATCTCAGAGTACAAACACTAAATGCAAACAGCTATCATTACTATCTGCTCTAGCAAGATATTGGCTCACGTCTGAGTGGTCCCAGATCTCCCTTGCATTCAGCAGATGGCAATGGCACTCAGGACCTTGCAGGATTAGCCCTTAATTCAAAATCAAATCCTCTAATAATGCTATGCCACCATGGACACAGCATGAAGCAAAAAATGAAAATTATGTTGAGAAAGAAAGGTCAATGGAAAAAAGAACATCGATATATAATTTGCTGCTAATGTATTAAAACAATTATAGTAGTTATGTCATCTAACCACTGAAGCACCAAGAAATCAATGCACAAAGGAATAAAGAGAAAGCCATTTATTTCTGGCACTAGGTTAGGAAAAGAAAATACATAAGGGCAAGATATTTAACCTGTACAACCAGATTTATTAGAGCACAAAAGTCAGAACTAGGAATAATTTCTAAGGTCATCTCCTAGAAATTTCTGGCAGTATTTTAACATCTGCAGAATGAATCAAACACATTCTGTCTGGTAAGGTCAAAGATCCTCCTAAAGTTGCATTCCAGTTGCTGCTATCACATGTATTGGAGCAGTTTCGTATTTTGCTTGAAGGACAAAAAGCCCTGAAACCACAGGCAGAGAGCAAATGTCAAACTTGTCTAGCTTTAATGAGGCACTAATTTTTCCACATAGAAATCTGAAGCCCTTCCCCCCCCTCCACCCCCCCAGGTGGGAGGGAGCCCTGGTGATTAATGTGCAGCTATAATGGTCGGGGTTATTCGAAATTATTGGGCAAATCCACTATGCCTTATTCATTTTGAAGTATTTATTAGAAATATTGCCTATAGCAGTCACCCTAAGACATTGCTACTTTTTGTTAAAAGAAGCCCTTGACTATAGCAACTAAAACACTCAAGCCTTCCATGCAGTGAAACTTCACTTGACCGTAAACTGAGGTATTCTAACACACATGAAGTGCTCACACAAGCCTCACTGCAGAAGGCAGCCACTCCTTGTTCACTTCAGGCATCTCCCAAAGTACTTTAGGAGAAAAACCCATCCTACCCATCCTCTCTTTCCATCAATTTTTTAAAATAAGCCAGCCAGGCCAGGATTGCCTGGAGCAGCAGGCAGAAAGATAAAAGATTTAATGGTTCCCTTTCACCCTTCTGCCCGGGGTCCAGCTGCCATATGGGGCAGAATTGATAGGCACAGTAACAAGCAGTAACAGCACAGCATGCTGCTGGGCTTTCACCTCCAGCACGCACGCTGCCTGGCACCCCTGTCACTAGCGTGTCTCTGTGAAAGTCGTATGAGCAAGTGCAAGGCAAGTTGCTACTTCTCTGCTTCTGTCTTCCACCTAGACTTCTTTGCATCCCTGACATCGCCCTCTTCTCCAGACACCCAGAGAGATGCAATGCTCCCTAGACCCCACAATGACACAATTTCAGGTGCCACAGAGAGCTGTCAGTGCTTCAGTGGGGCCAGCAGGACCTCTAGTTGCCTGGTGGCAGCACAAATGTCACACACAGCCATCCTTCAGCGACAGACAGCACACAAAAAGGGTCTGCATCACCTGCTCCCTCTGCCACTGCAAGCCTGATCCTACCAAGTGGGTGCTCCGAGGTGCACCCCTCCGAGGCTGCTCAAGCCTTTTCCCGGGTCCACCAGCTCAGCTCACATTTGAGTCTAAAGGGAACTTTAAAATTAGACTAGACATTTGACTTTCAGAGAGTTAATATAACGGAAGATGTACTTACTTTTCATCTTTGCTGTCCAACACTAGTATGGCATTAAAGAAGAACAAAGTTTCAAGTTCAGCATGTCTTTCTCATCACCGAATTGGGAAATCTACTCCTAAGAAACAGTACTCTTCAAATCTAATATTATATGTAAAAATATCATCACATCTTCAAAAAAAGATTGTCAGTTCTTCATTTCTGGGTTTTCAACCAGACACACTTTAAAAGAGCCTACTTTTCAGTGACATTTCTGAGAACATGAAATCAAATTTTCTGTTTACAACCCCAAAATAAAATATATATATATTTTTTAAAAAAATCTTAATTAGCATTATTTTCAGATAAGTTAAGACTATTAGCCCAAAAGGTTTTAACTTCAGTACCTTATGACAGGCTCCAAAATACAGCAGATTACAATGACTACAGTATAGTGACCAGAATACAGTCCATACTGTACATAATATGGATATAAAGGACAGGTCAAACCACACGTGGCAATGCCACATCTAAAGCTCTGCAGGTCAGGTGCAATGCCTACACTTCAGTGTGCAGTGTTATCCCCATCACCTGCTGCTAACTGCTTTCCATACCAACCAGAGGAATAGGTCCCTTGAGGGAATAGAAACGTATGGATCCGCACTGTGTATTTTTAAAAGTGTTTAGTGAGAAGCTTTGATCTATTATTTTCCCCCTACAAAGCAGCAAGGGGAAATTTCTTTGTGCTTCGGCCTGGGGAAGGAGATATAAGAAGAATCTTGTTTGCCCCTGGGAGCCAAATTATCATAAATATGCTAAGCAGTGCAAGCTCCCCAACATGTGGCACTGGAGCATGTGCAATAAACATCACAGCATCTCTTCAGGGAAGCCTAGCACAAAAAAGCCTCCACTGGCAAAACACTCCTGGCTTCTGTAGATTTGGCAGAACTGCTTACAAAGGGAATGATGGCATTTTCATCTGAGCAAGAACTGTTGGATTTGGTCCAAATCTCTGCATAACATGGCAATAACATGCACTAGACTAATGTACAGACCATGCACTTCTTCCAGAATGTGAAAGAGCAATGCATTGAGTCAAGTGGTGGGACATTTTTGGTGTACTGGGTCACACACAGTAGGTTAGGGTCTTGCACATGCAGCTGTTGCCCACTGTCATGAAACCTCAAAAGCAGCAACTCACTTGTGGACATCTTCTGACATATGGAGGCAAAAGGCCCAGCAAAGGTGCTGCATGGCTGCGATGTGTTACAGGCTCTGGCTGGGCAGGGGGCAAGGAGGAGGAGAGAATACATCTTGCAAACCCCATAGGAGACCCAGACAGGCATTAGCACACTACAGTGTCACTGCATCGCTGAAGGATGACACTTCCAGCATTTCACCCCAAGGTGTACAACACTTCAGGCTGATGGGCACACACTTCTCAGATACCTCTGAAATAACTTATGCAGTATCTAAACACCTACAATGCACAGCAGAGACCTTCTTGTCCTGGGAGGAGGATGGCAACAGGGACACAACACCCAAAAGAATCCAAAAACCGAAAACAGGGCCGTACTTGCATCTTACATTTCCACACCTGCCTTCCTCCCCACTCTCTGAGGCAGTGAAGCATGGCTTCACAGCACAAAAACAGAACAATTGTCAGAGCACTCATAAGGAACCTGCATTTTGCTTCCCCGTGTGGTGAATGGGTTCCAAAAAAACCTGATGAATTTCCTGACAGTGGAGTTAAAACAAATGTTACATTAACTGTAGACTTATTTACATGATATATGTCCTTAAATTATGAACCTGAAATTGTACTTGCTATACTGAGACACGCAAATCATTCCAGTGACAAGTTAACATGTAATTTAAGACAGTTTTTCTCATTATTACAACTTAATGGAAGACAGCAATAAAAAAAATGCCTTGTACACAGTCTGTGTATGTATTAAGAACATCTAACAACTTCAAACTATCGGGTTTGTCAGTACAACCCTATTCTGACAGGAGAATGAAAGAAATAACATAAGTTCTTGCTTGCATGGTTAAAGATCATACAGGGGTAAGACACAAGGAACAGACATTATCCAGAGTTCAGCTGCTTGTGAGTATTAAAATACCTGTGTATTTCCCTATGGCAGCAGAACTGTGCTCTTGTGCAAGGACCTTTGGCTGCTTGCAATACACAGTAGTTCAATGTTACACTTTTGAGAAAGAACACCTTTATTCTGATAATTTTCAAACTGTTTACATTCATTGGGGAGCTCACCGTTAGACCCTTGGTTCAGCTGTACTGTAATTACTCAGGGATTTTATTTGACAGCCTTGCTTATCTCAGTTAAATAAAGCAGGGATATTAAGCAATTACTGGATGAAAACCCCAGTGGGGTAATTTTCTAAAGGTGAAAAAATTCACGTTTGCCATTATTTTGATTTTTAGTGCTATTTATTGATTTAGTCACAAAAAACACATGCAGAATACAACTCTCAGGCATAACTTTGGAGTGGTATAGTCTAGCTTTCTTCTTTTGCATCTTTCTTTTCCAAGTCTTATGAGACACTATATCTTTCATGCACACACTGGAAAACATCTAATGCAAGAGGTACATTCTGTATCTTGTAAAAATTGTTTGTTCAGTTTTCACCCCTTCATCAACACTGCCAGCTGCTCCTTGGACTTCCAAAGGGCACAGAGAAATCTCCTTGGCCAAGATGTACACCCTACCTTTCTGCACAAGCATACGTGAATCCAATGCAGTGTTTAGGATAAAGGTAAAAAACACAAACTGCAGTAACAGATAGGATACTGTATTAAACTGGGCCTCTTGGCTTATCTGCTCCATGACCATGTTTCACCACTACACATAACAACATCTGGCTGTGACTAGCACTTGCTGCCACGTTTCACCTCTATAGCTCTTTTTGGCCATAAGTGCCAGCAGTTTTTATAAAATGTGCTTTATTTTTCCCGTGTACAGAGAAAGGGAGGCAGACACGAGCTCAGCAGAGGCAGGAGGTACCTGTAAAGGCTGAGAGTACAAACCCAGTGGCCTCACTCTCATTCTGCTCATCTCTCCATAGTCCCATGCAGACAATACCAGTGCATTTGGCTTACTGCCAGTGAGGCCAACACTACCAACTGTGAGATTCAGATGGTGATCCCACTGCAAATCACCCATCCCTATTAAATTTCCAAACCCTTTTCAAATTAAATAGGCTAACAACAGCATACTTTCTACTTTCCTTCAGCATTTCTTCTTCTTTCTTGTTCTCCGCAGAAAAACAGCTTTTGCAACTGAACTGTCTGTCCAGCTGTCCGTCAGTCTTGCTCTCCCTTACCTTGTGACCTTTGAATCTGTTGACAAATTTCAACCAAATTTGAGACAGAACAACAAATTCTCAAAGACACTGTGTTTCTATAAGTAATGGGAATAAGCGCATCTGTAGAAGAAAGAGAGAGACAAATTATTGTCTCACTGAAGTAAAGGCTGCCATTAAGCACAGCTATGTTTGTAGACATAAAGTAACTCAGCCAAAGGAGATACAGCGATAGCACCTCAAGATGCCGTCGGTAGGACTCGGGTTTTTTTGATTAAAAGATACAATCTCTAACACTGGGACTACTAGCATCACTGAGATATCCTCCTTATTTAAAATTCTGCAAACTGTGTCCGCACCCAGTTTCTCTAGCAAGACTTCCCATCTCTCCGCTGCACCAGGCTATTGGGTCTTCTTAGTTGACCCTATAAATTCCCAGGGCAGAGCACTGTCTCTTACTTTGTGTTTGTATAGCACCAGTCACAGACACTGTGGCTTCTGAATGCCTGTATATATGTAAAATGATAAGTCATTATCTTTCTGCATTTGTTTCTGCAAATAAGGGGGTTTTTAATTAAACTGCTTTGTTTATTCAGTTAGTTATTAAGGCCAATTATAAAAACCCATTTAATTTTTTTTCTTACTAAGAAGCAGCATCCTTTTTACATCATCCCTGGCTAGTCTGAAAAATCATCAATTACATGATGGCAGGCTCAGACTACAATCACTTGTCCACGGCTGCAGCCCAGTAGACACTTCTGCTAGGTGTAACACTACCTATAGCTTCTCTGAGGTTATAAAATAGCGAGTGTGTATTTATTTTTACTAAAGTGTAAAAATACAGTAATGCTACTGTCAGAGAAGGTAGCAAAGCATCTTAAAGGAAGACTTTAGATTACGTACCACTCTTCAACTAGCTAAATACTTCCTATATAAGAACATATATTTAAAAGCAATTTTCCAAATAAGTTTTTAGAAACACATCGCCGATTACAGTAAATATATAGGAGCTGGAATCAATTCCATTAGGAGCTGCTGTTTTAAAGACACAGCAGCCCACATCCCAGAAGGACAATGAAGTACATTATGCAAGCTCATTTAATCACTGTATTCAATTACAAGGAGGAATAAATCATCACACACATGCCTATGTCTGAATTTTAAAATGTAAATAAATCACGAATAGTCAAGCCAAACGCTGTGAATCTCTGGATTCACAGATTAGCAGGGGAAGTGGTGCATTCACTTCCCATTTGCAGTGAGAGTATCCAAAAACTATTAACATCATCTAATTATTTTAATACAAAAGCTGCCTTTTTTTGTTCAGTTGGGAGATTGATCATATGGAGCTGCCATTCTCTGAAGTAAGGAACACAAAATCCTGACAAGCATTGACCTCAGTGGAGCTTGTACATGGTCTAATGACACACTTTCCTAGTCTTTCTGCCCTGATTCATACTCAGGACTCCCCTAAGTCACAGGGGTTCAGAAGAGGAGCTGGCCTTCTTGTTAACACTATGAATAACAACTGCTCCTGCCCTTTCCTGTAAACTCCCTCATCCCAGACCTACATGACCATACTCTCTAGGAGGATGTGAATGTTCTCCATTTGTTAAGAGAATCCAATACAGCAGTTTCTTGCAAAGCTGATGGCATTTTCATGTTTTGCAGACACTTTTAGAAAATTGTTATTGAAGATTTATCTTCCTTTGTAATCAAGAACATAGTTGTAACTTCCCAAATTGCATCTTACTAACCTTGACTCCCTGAACAAATATCCAATCCTTTAAAATGAGATGTTAAATCAAATGCCCTATGGCCCATCTGCATGTCAAAAGCCTCACGCGAGTAGGAAGATCAGATTCACATTAATACTAACACAATCTGTATGCACACATCAAAGAAAAAAAACTGTTCAAAATATTTACATAAGCTGCACAGGCAGCCCATAAGATATGCCGAAATTTTTGCCTAGAGAGATGGGCCATCACGCTGGAGACTCTAACAAAATTCGCCTCAACCCAGTGACAACGCACCAGGATAGACATCAGGAAAATGCTTTCTTGCTACTTTGCAACAGAAGAGAAATACGTGGGAGAGTACTGAAGGTCTGGGGAACACATGGGAAAAGCCCAGCTTCAGCTGGCAGAGACTGTCCTCTGCCTACAGGTTTAGACTTAGCCTACCCAACATGCCCAGGTTTCCCAACTGACCACATCCCAAAATCTCTGTGTGTGTTCTGCGGGTTCTGCCCACAGCAAACTTTCGGGAGTCCAGGGGACAGGGGAGCCCCACAATGGCAATGGCTCCCCAATGTCTCACACTGCCCTGGGGAAGGGTTCCCTGCCCACCAAGCAGCCCCGATGGGTAGAGCAAGCAGGTCTGGCACAGACACCATCCTCAAAGCATTTGCAAGCTGTGTGTGGCCCAAGAGCCCTACACAAGGAGAGCAAGGAGGGAGCAGACAGCGTCCCTTTGGTTACCAGGCCCTGCTCAGGGGGACACCCCTTCTCTGGGTTGGGGGGGAGAGGACAGCGAGGAGCCCACAGCACAGCCAGGGCTGCCTCCTCACAGTCAGGCTGGGCTTGAGCAGGCCAGAGGTCTGCACCTGTTTCCCCGTCCTAAGAATTACTCAGCCGTCCCTACACAACCTCTTTGTTCGTGTCTGTGCAGCTGAAGGTGAGGAGGCATTTCACCTGCTGGGAAGTGGGGTGCGTGTGTGTGTCCTGAATTCCTAAATCATCCAGTTGTTGCCTCCCTGCCACATACCAGGATGGAAATTTTTCACCTGCCCATTACAGAGTTATGTCTACAGCAGCAATGCAACAGTAAGAAGAGAAGCTGTAGTCACCTTAATAGCCAAAATGTTTGCATTTGCCCGTTATTGGCGGTTGCCATGCTCTGAGGCAACGCTGCACGCTCACTGCTGCTTTAAGACTTTGAATGAAACCCCTTTGACAATAGGGATCTGACAAATGCTGTTTGTTTGCGGTTGTTTTTCACTGCTGTTTGTTTGCTTCCAGCTTGTGCCTGTGCATCCCCATGATGTACTAACAGTAACAACAAACAAAATCCCATGGACAAGTCTCCTAGCGGGGCAGGGAATGAAACCCAACAAGGGTTTCATTATTGTATTGATGGCGGGGCTCTGATTTCACAACTTGGAAAGAAGAAAACCAGTATCTGGCTTTCTGGTTTTAGCTGCAGTGGTTCCTAGAGAGACATCAACCAGCCTTAAATCCTAAGAAATGGGCGCAGGGAGGGTTAAAGAAAGGCTGCTTAAGGAACCGGTAGAACCTTGTGGGCAGGAGGAGGAGGAGGGATAATGGCAGGAGGGGGATGCAGGGTGCAGAAAAAAGAAAAGAAACTGAAAAGCAATACATGGTGAGGTATAAAGGCCTCTAGCAGTCCCTGATTCTGATACATCCCCAATTCTGGCAATTTGTATCTCCAACAAAACTCAAGTTCAAGCAAAGGAATAAAACCACAATTCATCCCAAATGCTGTCACAAGAAAGCCCAAGTTTTTTATTATTGGCTTCCATCAAAATTAGATCCATCGACACTGCCACTTTATTTACATTGATCTATATTCCCCGTCCTCCCACCCCAGAATGTTTTTGTGCTCGGTGTCCTTGAAAACAAGCCATCACACTCACTTCAGAGAGAGAGTACCGATCTGGTTTCGGAAGGATCTCACAAACGTTTCTGAACCGAGACAAGGTCATCTCATGATCTCAGACTGGCTCAGGAGACGGTGATGTGAGCTGCTGCCACAGCTACAACTCACATCAGTCTTTTTCACCTTGTCTAAAAGATGGGACAAGCAATTTACTTTATTGCAGTAACTGAGGCTATTCCGAAAAACTCTTTCCGCCAGAACCAGCTATACTCTGTGAGGGTAACTGACATCTCATGAGAAACCTTTGACTGTCAAAGTGCTGTAATTTTACTCCTATTTCAATCTCTGAAAGGATCAAAATTGACTTTAAAAAACCAAGCAGAACTGTCTCCAATGCCAACCACATAGACTCTCCTAAATGGTGTTATATACCTCAACTGATACCAAACTGGATCAGGCCTTTCCTTCAATTTAAAGCCTGCATTATGAGCTTATCAATTGCAGCTAATGCACAAAGCTTCTGAATTTATGCCAAGCACATTCTGCTCTATTATCTCCTTTTTAGACAGGTTCTTCTGCTCTCACAAAAGTATACCTACTACAGTCATCTATTCCTACATCCAACAGCTGATCTAGTGACTTGCCCACTAAAATCAAAACCTAGCAAGGTAGCACAAACCACAGCAGAATCTCCTGTCAACCTCACCCAGCACACAGCAAATCTGCCCTTCAGTAGCTGCTGCCACAGCTGCTCTTTCCCCTCTTTTTTCCTTGGACATGATAGAGAAGGCAGCAGCCAACATTAAGACAAGGCAGAGCAGAGCTCCGCTGCACTTGATAATCTGGAACGTGTTGGTACCAGTTTGCCAATGCCACAGACAGGCTTTTTCAAGCAATTGCATTTTTTCAACTACACAGTAAGCAGAGGGATTCGGTGCTGTAGTGCAGCTCAGTGTTGGCAGCTATTAAGGGAGGTCTTAAGAGCCCACAGAAACCCTGATCAGGCACTATGCATCAGGGAACAGGCAGAAATCCATTCCAATTAATGGTTCACAAATAGACCTTGGGTTGTGACTTTTTGTTTTTAATTTCCCTGGGTGTCCTCCAAGCACGGGGATTTACAGAAAATGGCAAGGTGGGAAAGAAAACAACTGCATCAGCACACCGTACAACAAAGTTATCACCTAACAGTAGTAACAGACAGCATGACAGGGAGGTTAGGAAAGTAACGATAATTGTAGTTTGGCTATAGCCAAAAGAGACCAAAAAGACCAAGGCTGCCACTTCCATAACACCGTGAAACCGTTTGAACTCAGGGCATGTTAAGAAGGATTGCGGGGGAAGGAGGAATTAACAGAATGAGAGTAAATTTAGTTCAAAAGGGGAAAAAAGCAGCTTTGAAGAACAGATTTCTTTCAGATTCTTAATACACAAGCTCAAAGCACAGGTCTTCAGTGAATCCATCCTTCCACCCTGTGGGTAGAGAATGAACACGCTCTTTATATTCCTCAAAAAAATGTTAATCTCACAAGAAAATCTTTGTATTATAGCAACTTTGAGCACTGGAAAGACTGGAATTCAAACCCTGAAGACAGCGCGTGAACTGTATTCTCAGACTCAAAGATGCAAAAAATATGTCAAGATACAGTTTTATGTTCTCAGCATTCTCCCATAAAAACTCCCCCACTCCGTGAAAGCTTCCCCAAAAAAATCTGAACTTCGGAGCACCATCTCCGAGTTTTGTAACATTACAGAGAGTCTGCTCTTGGGAAGGAGTGCTTTGCTGTATTCTGAGAAGAGCTTCCAACTTAACAGCCATCACACTAAGTGCTGATAGCAACACAGGAGTCATTAATGGACAAACACCCCTACTTATGCCAGCGAATCTCTGTGTTGTGGAAAAGGAACACAAAAAGTGAGTACTGAAGACAGTGTCCAGTTTTTCAACAGTCTGCAGGCCAGGGTTTGACAGTAAAAAGCCTTAAAAAGGAAGAAAAGAACAAGTGGTGAGGAGTAAATACCCAGGAAAGATGGGAGACCTGTGGTGAAGGACCCCATGGTTGGGGTTCCCGAAGGACTGCATGGTCTGTGGCTCCCACTGAAGGAACAGGACATGCATACATTTCATACGAAGCAGCAACACTGATATTTCAGTTTTGCATTTCCAGTTCCTACTCTCACAGTTAACTGACCTGCCATCCCCCACACCATCTGTTGCTATTCCTCTTACACTACCCTCTTATAAATCAGGTCTCACTTTTCCTCTACTAGAAACAGCAGCTTTGAGATAACTCAGTATGTTTTATCACCAGTCAGCTTCAATGAGACACATTCTGGGAAAACATGAGGACAGGGCTGTATCTGGGGGCTGAGAGATCTAGAAAGTTGTGTCACCTTCACAGTAGGGGTTGTCCTCTCCCTTCATACATTTCACACTTGGTTTGATCCCACTGCTGCAGGGGAATGGATCTCCAGTAGACAGAACTCAGTAAGAGTTGCCACAGTTTAGACTCATTTCAGAATCTGGTTATGACTGTTTGCCAAGTCAACGTTGACTTCCTTTGCTTTTGATGTTCCTACAGCTCACTAGAGCCAGCATGACATTAATTGCAACAGAGGGATCTGGCCTGCTTCGTCTCCAGACCTGCAGCCATCAAACCGACCCAACCTCCAGTGCACTGTTTAGGCCAGATGGGAATCAACACAAGTGGCTGGTGTACTTCTAAGATAACATCTCCCCTATCGAGAGAGATCTCTAGCATCACCACTATGCAGCAACTCAGTTTTTCTTTTTGCCTTTATGGCCCTCAGTCCCAGCCTTCTGACCTGGGAACACTAGTTATTTCTGCTAGATTTGATGCTGACAAGCCACACTCAAGTGATTGGACTCAGACTAATGCAGAAACTAAGAGGCAATCTCTGCTACTCTTTTTATCACTAAAATACAAGTATTTTTATAAAACAAAACCTTACAAGTATTTTTTATCCCTTCCATACTTCTTGGCTTAACACCACCAGACAATCAGGAATTATCAAAAGCACCATCCTGAAAAAAGTTCTACAGAAGTATTTCTCAAATATACAAACATGTCTCTTTATAAATCTCAGCTACTTAATGCATCTGTTAATTTAGAGATATATATGACCATATATCCTTTCATATATTTGAAATACTTACTCCACTGGTTTGATAAATCGTACCACCTAGACTTCCAATGTCATTAGAGCACAAGAGATTTTACAAATAACTGATTAAAACTCTTCAATGTCACATTAGCTTTCCAGACACCTTACCAAATTCCCAGCGTCAAAACAACTTGTCTTTCAGGTACCTCACCAAAACGTTTGTAACGCCCAAGTCTATTTTGCAGTACAATACATTAACACATTCTGCCTTTCACGACTTAAAAAAATATAAAAATTAAAAGCCTTTTTCACTGTCAAAAGAAAATTATTGATTTTCTCTCCCAAAAAAGTTCTCCTGCCAGACCTGCACTTCCCAATTCCTTTCTGCTTAAACCACTAAGATAATCAAAACCCCTCATATTGTCTGCAATGCACATCTTCATAATAAATGGTTTCACACCAGGCTTTCATGACAGCTCCTTATCACTTTCTCACATAGCAAAAAGTGACAACTAGCTATAATGAACCACTGGATTACAGATAAAAGACTGAGGAACTAAGAATACTATGGTCCAATTGACTATCATACATAATGGGTAGCTTTTTCTTCTACAAATTTGACTCAAACACAAAACTCATTAAACACTTTGGGCCCTACCATCGCCCCAAGCTATTCTTGCACAGGGTACAAAAAAAATTGATTAAGATGCCCAAAGGTGCCTAGGTGCTCCTGTGCATGCTGAAACCATGTGTTTGTCTGATGACTACCTCAGTTCCTTTCCCTTCTTGAAAAGGTCTACTTTGCTAAGCGTGCTTACACCATGAAAAGTATTTGTTGTGATGAACTGAAAAAATACCAGCAGTGCCTACAGAGAGAGTCCTGATCACTAAGGATGTTCATTCCTCATGCTGCCTCTAGTTTCCCAGTCATTGGATATAATGGTGAGACAATCCAGGAGCAGCATTCCTGGACTCTGCCTTTCCAGAAGTTTGTCCTAAACAGGCTTTAGTGCCCAAGTACAAAAAAAAGACCCAAAACCTTTCTCAGGCTCCAAGTCCTCATTTCCCAGAAATAACTGTCTGAGCTCCTGCCAGGAGACAGCATCTTAGACATACTCTCCTCTCTGGCATTTCCTATTAGCTTAGGCACTGCTGCGTGTGACATGCTGTCTGCAGTGAACCCCAGACATGGCACTCCTTCTGCAAGCTGATTCAGCTCACTAATGTGACAGAAAATAATCCTAGCTAAGGGGGAAGGAAAAAAAAAACCAAAACCAAACTAGTAAGATATTAGATCTACTTCTACTTGGCACAAGGTCAAACCAAGTATAGCAGAGGAGAAGGGGCTACATGGCAATGAACAGGAGGACAACTGGACAATGTCAGATCTTCCCATTTGAGCAGAAAGCAGTGTCACTGCCAGCAGCCTTGGTCCCAACCTCATGCTATCCCCAGGGCTCCTGCTTCTCTTGTCCCAGCTCCAGGCCCCACCACGCCATTTGCAAAGCCATTCAGCAGAAAACTGTTCACTGTCTGCTGCCAACTGAACTGATAACTCGCTCAGTTGTCCTACCTGAAGGAACTAGTATCTTATTATAACCTTAGATTCTGATTAACTGCTTCCAAACTGCAACGTGCTGTGACACACTGGATCAGATCGAGGATCTCCATAAAATAGAACCAGGTCTTTGACAGCCAACAGAGGATGCCCAGGGGAAGAAAAAACCTAAGAAAAAGGACAAATACAGAGTTATCTTTCTCTGATACACCCTCCTAGCTTCCAGCAACTGGCAGTGTAGACTTTTCAAATGGGAAATTATATCAGTGATGGAGTTTTTGCCAGAATTTTGCCTTATTTGTTTTTAAACCCTTCCAATCTTTGTCTTCCAGAAAATCCTCACAACAATGAGTTTCACATTTTAGATGTGCATCATATCAGAAAATAACTTCTCTTTATTAGTTATAAACCAAATAATTTCACTGTGTTACAGAACACTTCCTGCATGAGAAACAATGAATAATCTTTCTATACTCCCTTGCCACACAATTCATAGTCTCATAGATCACCATATGCCTTCTTTACAGAAATTGCTTTTCTATGATGACCAGACCTAGACTATTTATTCTTAGATGTATCTAATCCATACTTCTAATCACCCTTGCTGCCCTTTCCAAGCTTTTTATAGTTCATTTACAAGTTTACTGATCTAGGGGAGAAGAAGGAACCATATTATACATACCATATTACACAGTTATATGATGGTATAACTACGGTTCTTGCTCATCTTCTTTCCTAATCGTCTCAAATACTGTTTGCCTTTTTGATCAACGCTGATCAAAAATTTCCAAGAACTATCCACGCTATCTCCAAAGACCTATTTTATGCATGATATTAGCCAATTCAGCCCCTCTGCTGAGTATGTATAATAAGGATTTCCTTTTCTCCATGTTAGAAAATGCATTACTTTGCATTTTTCAAACTTAGATCTCATCTGCAATTTTATCACGCAGTCATGCAGATTTTTATTCCTTTCATCTTTTTTCAGCCACAGGGCTGGTTTGAGGGGGACCACTCTCAACTTATTTTCCCAGTCCTACACTGCCCCATTCTTACTACTTTCATGAGGTTATTTTTGAGTTGGATCAGCTTCCTGATCTAATTCACCTTGCAGAGACACTTAAGCAAAGTTTGTCAGTATGACAACAGGACAACACGACAGCTCAAACAAGCAGTCAGAGGTGGGATAATAGGGTGTACAAGAACATAACCTTGCATGGCTACCAAAGGTGAAGCCATGGCTTCATTTATCATGAGACCCTCAACCATATTATCAGCATATGCTGTTTCCTCAGTTTTCATCCCACATTCAGCAGCACCCAGTCTTCAATGGTGACTTCTCTTCATTTTAAACACTGACAATTTACTCTTACCTTTAGTTTTCTCTCTTTTAAGTCATCATCATCAGTCCTGAAAAGCATCTTCATCCTTACTGAAAGGATCTTTCAATTTCTTTAAGGCTTTTTAGCAAGGGACTTTACCAAAATCATTCTGGAAATACAAATGTAAGATATAGGCAGACCAGACCATATATACCCTTATACTCCTTCAAATCTTTAACAGCTCTACAGGATACACAAGATCTGACTTATCTCTGAAAAAAAACCCCACAAATATTTCCCTTCCCTCAGTACAATATTTCTGCATGCATTTCTTCCTTCTACTTTTACTGTACTGCCACCCAATTTCCCAGCACAGTCATAACTTTATGCTGAAGTTTTGCATCTAATCAAACTCCTGCAAGCAAGTCCAGCTGCTAAAGGCACCAGTCCTCACCTATCTGCACATCTCCCACTCCCTGCTACCCTCTCCCTGTGTCAGGAGCAAACTTTGTGCCACTGACAGATTAAGCGGATCAGGAGACTGATCTGTCTTAAAACTAATAATTTAGTATTTCTTAGGTTGATATTAACAAGGACCTGCTCCCTACTTGGGTCTGCTACAGAATCACACGACAGGCTGTAGAGGCACAGAGGGACCAGTGCAGCAGCAGGAATGAGTGGTCAGGGACGGCTAAGCTGCTTCTTTTGACTACAGCGCCAGTTTATGTTGGGATAATGTATTGGTAAAATGACAACCTCATTGCTTAGATGTTCCCAAATAGAACCATTTCTTTTAATTGGCATCACATTTTCCACCTTCCTCTGCCACTGAAGCTGATTTATATGATAGATTACACACCACTGTTAGGAGTTCAGCAATTTCATATCTGAGTTCCTTTAGAAGTCTTTGGGGAGTAACATCTGATCCTGGTGATTTGTTACCATTCATTTTATTGATTTATTCTAAACCTACATCTACTGACACTCCAATTCGAGACAGTTTAGACTCATGCTGCATGAAGCAATGGTCCTGTGTGAGAACCTCCCCAGGTTCTCTCACACTGAGAGAAATTATTTTAGCTTTTCTGCTAATCTTACACCGATACTGCTCCATGCACTCTGCTAAACTCTTATGCCTCTCCTATGGGCATGGCAGTAATATGTGTTTAGCCCACACAATTCCCCAAGTCTTCCTAAGACTTTTGGGAAAAGTTTACAAAAATCTCTCAAAATTATGACAGACAACACTTCATTATAAAGGACTGGTGAGAGTAAGGGCTAGCAGGCATTTATTCTCACTATCCTAAAAGCTGGAAGATAGGATCACAAAGCATTGGGCAAACATTTATTCTCCTTGACACCAGTCCACACGCATCAGATACACTTAGGTTGATTGTGTGGCAGTCACAGGGGTACATTTTTTAACACCTTCTACTCACGAGTAATAAAGCACAGTGAGCAGAAGCCCTAACATCCTTTATAGCTAAGAAACAAACAAACAAAAAATATCAAAAAGCAATCAGCTTTTTTTCTTAGATTATTAAACAGAAGACAACACCTAGAAAAAGCAGAGCTATATTCCTTTTCTGCAACATCATTTAGCAGATGACTACTATCAGCTCATGCAAGACACTTCCATTCTCCTAAAAGGTCATGCACAGTTCCACAGAGGGTGTCACTACCCAACATCAAAACAGTGTTATTGGTGCAAGTGTAGAAACAGAATGGATTAAACAGAAGCAACCCTTACTACACAGCGCTTCTAGGACAAACAGACATGGCCTGAAGGCCCCTCCTAGATGTTATGCTATGATCCTAAAGCTAAAACTGCTTCTGTGTGACAGAGGAGAGTTCCCATTAAGTCAAGCATCATACACAGTCCTGGAAAAGGTGACACAGAACAGTACAAAGGTCATTACTCCTTATTTTTCCTACTCCTAAGAAATCCATACCATACTTAACCCCTTTCTGCATCTGTTTTAGCTATGTCATGAGGATTCATCCTCTTTTTCTGCCTCATTAACCCTTCTCCAAGCCTTTCATCATTTTCCATCTTTACTTCTGTCATAGCCTAACAGAAGGGCCACGCCTCTCCGCCTTGCCACAATCCCTTTCACCCAGACCACTGAAAAGCTACATCAGTTAAGACCAACACCATCACATTGCTCCAGTCATGCCATTCCTCATTTACATCCTTTCTCCAGATCTCCCATTTCCCACTGTTTCTTGCTCTCAAAGACCTTCACAAATCAATCTTTTCTTCTCCCTACTCATTCCCTAAAATTAATCCCACAGCAGGGAGGTAAAAGGCAGGTAGTGTCATCAGAAGTGATGAGGGAGATTATCTTCTGGTTCAGCAATGTTCTGCTTAAGCTGCCTGAGAGAGATGACCCAGTGGCCTGAAGGAAGTGGTGTGAGGGATCCAGGCAGGCCTGGAAAAGTAGCAGTGGATGTGATGATCACTGTGTCCTTCCAGAGGCTGCCAAACATTGAATGAAACCACCACGAGGCAAGACAGTATGTTTGAATAGAGATCAGTCAGAGGATACTCCAAAGACTAGATCAGGATAACATCCAGAGAAGGAAATGCTGCTAATGCCCACAAAATAAAAGCTTTTGCGGAAGGGATTAGAGATCCCATCCCGAGACACTAAGATTTGGCCTCTTGGAGATTACTTGTTCAAATCCCCATCCTTGATGAGGATTCGCCCAGGAGGTATGCCTTGCATTTTTTGCCTGGATATTGACATATTTGAATTGTCTCACCCTATTCAATTCTTAGCACTTCAAACTGCCCCCTAATGTACACACTCAGCAGACATTCCCCAGTGATTCCAACAATCTTAGAGATGACTCAGAAAGTTGTTCATTACAGAAATTTAAAATTTCCACCCATCTCATGGTAAGAAACAAGAACAGTCTTCTTGGGTGTTGGTACATTACAGATTATAATAACTCAGCAAGATGAAAACTTTCTCCCTTTGAGATGGAAGGTTGGCAAGCCTTTGTTACTTGCAAACCCAAATTTACGATGATGCCACAAGAACTCGCAAAGACTCCCTGACATAGTCATCACAAGAAAACCCTCAGTCATTAAGCAGTTATTAAGTACATTAAGCTTAAAATGTCTTGCAAACCTCAGGCTTTCAAGACATCCTTGCCTACAGAAGTCATCTGAGCAATAGACTAGTCTAGCTGTGCACATTGCCGTGTCCTCTTCACTGTCTTTGGTTGCTGTAGAAGTGTTCAGCCACATCACAGACAATGGGACAACTCTTTAGGTTGGGTCCCCACCTGCTTATTATAGCAGAGGATGCTGCAGCAGAGTGCTTAAGGTATCTTGCTACAGGTTTAGCAGCAGCTGAAGTGAGGCTTGAGGCCTGGGCTGGACCCCAGTTAGATTTATTCCAGACCAGCCCCAAAGCTTCCCTTTACTCTTCCAGCTGCAAGCAGTACCTGCTGACTTGGGCTAGAAAATGGAGGATGGCTGGGAGCAATCCATGGCGCATCATTCAGCCATGTCAGCGTTTATAAAAAGCAGTGCTCCATGACCACGCTAGCCCCAGGAAATAGTGGATTTTTATTTTAATGACCATACAGGGTTGCAGTTATGATTTGTTATACAAAGGGTGGGAATGAAAACATGCAGAGCATCCGTCCTTGGGAAGCAGTGCAAAGGGTCAAACAGAACAACAGCCCCCTGCGCACCAGCGTATGTAAGAACAGCTCTTTCTCATGTTCTTTACAGACACAAATAAGCAAACCGGGTTGGCGGCTGCAGGGAAAGCAGGAGGCCGGGGAAGTCATCCTGGAACTGGCAAAGCGACAGCAGGAGCAGCAGCTGGGTACAACAACATCGTCCTTTTATGTTCCACAAAGCTATGCCTGCTAAAACACAAGCCTGCGGGACTTTGTAACTCAAGCGTCCTCTTAGATGGGCCAGACTGAAACTACAAAAAATACAAAGAACAGCAAATCCAAGCACACAAACAGCAGAAGGATGCCTTCAGGTGCACACACAAAGATGTACACATTTACAGTTGATATCCCGTACTTCCTCATGTCAAATGCCACTGAGTCTGCAAAACAGGCTGATAAATCCATTACAGGGGCATCTGCCACATAAAATATCAGGAAACATAACTCCCAGAGCCTTTTATTTTGACGAAGTTCTATATTACCAGATTAATAAAGTCAGAAGAAAACAGTGTGTGATGAACCACCCTTGAGGACCTGGAGGGCCGCTGGGCAAGGTTTAGCACACTTCTTTGTGATGGCAAAAAACTGAAGCCACAGCTACTTTGTTATGTCCCTGGGATCCAGTTAACCCTGGCTACAGGGCAGAGCTAATTGTCTCATTCTAAAAGGAGTCAGGATAAGGCAGAAGAGGTGAGGGGAAGCCAGTCAACCTTTAAATACATTACCATCTGCTAACAACCAGGCAAGTAGCGGTTTAGCATTTGTTTTGAGGGCAGTTTACCAGCCTCTCTATAACAATAAGCACAGGCTTATGAACAGTCTGCAGGTGAGGGGAGAGAGAGCAAAGAGAAAAGAAGGGAAAGGTAGCATACTTGAGGATGTATACAGCATCTAATGCTTTATGTAAGGAGTGCTTTGTACTTATAAACACTAAAATATAATGCCTATCACTAGTGGAAGTCTAATTGTTTTCCAGCAAGATTGTGAGCTTATAAAAAAAGATGAGGCAGACTATAAAGACGGGCAGCTAATGTCCCTCAATCTGCATATGACAAACATTAATGGAGAAACTTGTTCTGGATCCTACACTTGACCTTAAAGGACCAAAAAAGGACCCTCACTACACTGCCAAAGAGCTGGCTCAAGTAAATTACACCCAAAACTAGTCTAAGGGCATCTGCGGAAAGAAAACAATCACAGCCTCTCTCTGCACTAAATATTAATGTCTAGGCAGACAAAAGCTGCACTAGAAACACCGTAATAACATCATCAGCAGACACTCTATACGTTTCTTCGGGGCATTCACACATCAGCACGAGGAATATGCCTATTGTCCCACATTAAACTAATGACTTGTTCAAGAGAACCCAATCCTGAGGTTCCTCGGGGAATCACAGATGTTATTTATATTTTCAGTCACTTAAAAGGATTAAAGTGTGTTTATTCTCAGTAATCTCATTTGCAGAGAAAGATATATACAGGCAGCAGTATGCATCTTAACCCCACTGGGAACGACCAAATGCACACCTCCATTTACAGCCTTCCTCAGCTCCTCGGTATTCGGGACCTCCGAAAATCTCACCAGCCTGGTCGCTTTCATTAAAACTATCTATGAATTGCAGGTTGCAGGCGCTTCTGATAAACTACCCCAGGAGCTCTTGGTGTCAGCAAGCTGTGCATACAGCCACGAGATCCAGCTGAAAATTAAACTGCATGTCAAGTAGCCCGATCAATGTAATAATTGCTCTAGGCTGGAGCAAACTACAGTCTCTGGTTGAAGTCACACAAGTACAGCATTGGGCGCTACGCTGTGCCCTGGGTTATGAGGAAATTTATAAGCCGTGCTTATGAAACGGAACATGTGCCAAAGTACTGGGGTGGTGGCAAGACGAGTAGTTAGCCAGGAGGCTGAGGTGCACAGCAAGTATTCGGATCAATATAATCACTGCTGCAGGCTACGAGGAATGGCAGCCTCAGCCTGAAGAGAGACGGGCGAGGTACGAAGCGGGCGGCAGCGAAAGCCGAACATAAACCCGGCGCAAGTTGCTGCTAAGTCCGGGCGGCTGCCGAGCGGCTCGGCCCGGTGCTGCCGTGCCTGCCCGGGGCCGGGCGCCCCGCTCTGCCCCCACCCCCCGACTGCCGCCCGCCCACGGCTGCTCCCCACGCTGCCATCGGGCTGGCAGCCGCCTCTCGGCCGGGGGCGCCCGGGAGCGACCTCCCCCCCGCCCCCCCCGCCGGCATCGGGGGCACTGGTACCACCGGGACCTTTCCCCCATTCCTGCCCGGGAACCGGCGCTGCCCCGGCCGCCGCCGCCTCCCCGCCGGGCTCGCTTCTTACCGGTCTCTTTGTCCTGGGCGGCTTCCAGGTGCAGGTCGCTGAGAAGATGCTCCAAAATCTTCTCCGGCGTCCCCGACACCACCACGTATCTGTCGGAAAGCAGAGAGTCCCCGGAGTCATCCTCGGTGGACGACTGCGAGCGGCTGCTCCATTCGTCCTCCTCATCCTCCTCGTCGATGTACTTGAAGTAAGGCACGTCGAAGGTGGGCAGCGGCCGCTCCCCGCCGCGGCCCGCCAGCGCCTCGGGCACCCGCACCCTGCCGCTCCCCATGGCCACCCGCTCCCGCCCCCCCACCCCCCTTCAGGCGCGCCCCCCCCGGGGGGCCGCCGCCGCCGCCCGCCCGTCCGCCCTCCCGCCCGGCGGCCGGCGCGGAGCCCGTGGCGGCCGGCCCAGCGCCGCGCTCCCGGAGCCGCGGAAGCCTTACCTCCCGCGCCGCTCGGGGGCCGGGCTGCGTGACCACACCTTCCGCAGCACCAGCGCCGCGCCGGCCTCCTCCCGCGCCCGTTCGCCGCCGCCGCCATCGGCCGCCTTCCGTGCGCAGGGGAGGGGGGGGGGAACGGGGGGGAGCGACAGAGAGAGAGAGAGAGAGAGCGCGGTCAGTGCCCGCCGCCCGAGGCCTAAGGCGAGGAGGGGGCTCTCTGCACTGCGGGGCAGCGGGGAGGAACGGGATTCCTTTGGGAGCGGCACTCGGCATCGTGTGTTGGGGGGGGCGCTGGGTGTGTGCGGGTTTCCCTGTCCCCGAGGTGCTGGCTTGTGTAATTCCCAGCCGCCGGTCAAATAAATCAGGGGACAGGCAACAATAGTCAGAAGGCGGCAAGCGCTCCCGAGCACTCCAGTAATAGAGAAGCGGAACACACCTCTGTAAAGATGCTCTCCTGTGCTTCAACAAAGGCAATAAACCCAGCGGGACAGGCGTGCGGTGTATGCCGCCGAGCATCTCTTAAAGTACAGATCTCCCTCCTTTTCAACAGCTTTTTAACTTGAGGAAACAAACACCCCCACAGAAAGTTAAGCCCAGTGGCCGCCCCGTGTGTGAATCTCGGCTAAGCTGCGATTTGGACACTGACTTCCTCCCTCTCCTCTCCCTGAAAGGGAAGGGAGCTGAACAATCACCCATTTCTGCACACGCAGCCCGCATCCCCAGAGCAGCTAAAGCCAGCTGACTGAGCGGCGCGGGAGAGGGGGGTTTGCTGCTGACCGAGCAGGGCCCACTGAGACCCAGCGACTGCTGAAGAGCGGCTCCCAGCCCCCTGCGACATCCTCATCCTCCTGGCAGGTTCAGTCACTGCAGGGTGAGTGACATGAAAGAGGCGGCTGTTGCAACACAAGTACAGCCAGTAGTAGCTGCCTCTGTCGTTCTGACCTGGTTTAGTTATATCGTTCAGTATGTCAAACACACATATGAAGGCAATACATGTACTACTGAAAAGGAGAAAAAACAGCATTTGTGCATCAAGTGTGCGGTACCTGCCAGTGACAAAGACTTTAAGTGGGCTAAAAATTTGTTGAGGAACAGATCTTGGCAAAACAAGGGAGAGAAACCACTTTATGATCCCTCTGTGTATTATTTTATTCTTTATTCCAAGACCCAGTGAGTCTGCTGCTTCTGGTCGTCAGTGTGGTACACACATGTCCAAATATGCAGCCCCTGCCCTGAAGAAGTTTTCTTTATCAGTAAACAACATGTAGAATTGATCTATTAAATTTCTGCAAGGTCAGACATACAGGTACTGAGCCAATTAATGTCAGATATTCATTGTAACACTCCCAGGGGACATTACTGAGCAGCCGCGTTACAGGAATACTGATGCATAATTGTAATCTTCCATTTCACCGGCTGTGTTTTTTTGTTGCCTACATATTTGGAAAGCTGCAATGAAAGAAGCAGCAAAAGAGAAAGAGAGGAAGAACAAGAAACAGGTGCAGCATTGAAGCAATTCAGTAACAGGGAGGTTTATCCAAACAAATAAATCTCTCCATTTCTCTGTCCTTTCTCTGGCATCCTCTGAAATAGCTCCGATCCTCATTTCCCTGTGCTCACTGACATTACAAACTGCAGCACATATGGGGCATATATGCTGATGGTGCTGTATTTGTACAAACCATCGATTTCTACATATATGAGAAAGGATTTTAAGCATACCCATATACATTACATACACGAGCAGCTGGCAGCAAGTCAACAGGGAGCACCAGGAGGGTGAAAGCTCTCTCATACTGAAAGGACATTAACAATGGTTGTTCTGGAAGATGGTGTTCCCCCTTCGGCATCTCACCAAGCAGAAACATTTTCCAAAAACCTTTTGGGTAACTGTATGTAAATTAACCGTGTAAACTGCCCCAATGGTGAGATTTTTGTAAGGCTCTTCCTCTTGTCCTTGCCTGTTTTAGCAATTTCAAGGAAGAGAAAAAAATCAATCTATTTTATCAAGTGCAAAACCAAGGCCAATCAGGTTCAATTTGGATTTTCATTACCTATAATAATGAATTAAAAAAAAAAAAGAGTGATAGAGAATTTCTTTATTTTGCTATCTTCTATTAAAAATAATTTTATTTTAAGGGAAGAATTATTTCATTAAAATCCCACTTATGCCTGACATATTTTTGTGTTCAGTCAGACCCTTTAATCATACCACAAGCAACAACAATTAACCTGGCAACAAAGCAAAACACAGACAAGTCCTATGTATTTTCCCAATTTTTACAAGTTCTGATTTCACTACAGATACTACTCTAAAATGATATCCAGACACGCTTCATTTATCAGAATCTTGAATGGTCTGTGAAATAATTAATTCTTGCTGGAAGAAAAGCGGGCTGCTCTCAGCATGCTCCATCCAAATCCTGTGGCAGATGAGAAGGAGGATGTAAGGGGCCCCCAAGTGACAGCAGCGTGTACTGAAGAGCAAGGCAGCATCCTGAGTCCCTAAAAGTCAGCAGACTGACTCAAGAGACATTCTCATCATATGAAGCCTCCCAGCACTTTTTCAGACCTTTATGCAGCCCTTGTTTAAGCAACCCGCACCAGCCACGCAGGAGCACAGCGGCTCAGTGTTACCAGCTCTCTCATTTTACAGCCAGGCAGATGAATTGGGGCAGAGAGGCCACTGCAGGGTCGTGCTGCAGATCAGCAAGAGAATCGCAGTTCAGTCGGGTGACACTACACTGGTACCTTTGCTTTGAGCCCCCCTTGCTGCCTATTTGGCATTTACTTTGCCCCAGTGCAGAGGGTGGGAAATGACTCCCAGCAGCCTGGGTCAGAATATGTTTGGACCCGTGCTTTCGCAGGGGTGGGACAGGAGGGAGTAAAGCACCAGAGATGCCGCAGAGGTGAATCGCTGCCTCGCTTCACATGTGGCCTTGAGCAAGTCACTTGTGCAGACTCTCCCTGTCTGTCTCAGTTGTGCCTTCAGAAGCACCATTTGCATCCTGCTTGGATGTTATAATCAATCCCTGGTGCACATTGTCCATTACTAGGAAATTTAGCTAGTGTCCATGAAGCTCTGTGTGTGTCAACCATTATATTTCACATTTATTACAGCTTTTAATTAATCATCTCTTGATAGCTAAATACAGCACTATCAACCTCTACGTCACTTCCCAGCAGGAGTTTCAAGTAAACATTAAGTCCCTCTGGATTCGGTAGATCTTCCAACCAATATTATCGTCAATTTTCCACTCCTCTCATCCATCTTCCTAATACTGAGATAAGCCATTTAGCTCCTGGGTAATATATTTTAACAGCAGACAAGTGCTACCTTTATTTTCAGCATGAAAGGAACCCTGGGGTGGTATAAATATTTATATGCTTATAGGAATGAAACAGCTGGAAGTCCTTGCTTAGCGGGTCTTAACTTGTGCAGGTTACACTTTGCATGAGTAAGAATATGACCCTCTGAATTACCACTGGGGCAGAAAAAAGCAGAGACACGTACAGTAGTGTTGAAAACAGCCATGACAGTCCAGCTTCCTTATGGAAGATGTTAAGTTTCTGGGTTATTCGCAATTGGCCGGGAAGAAGCCTATCTCTGGCCAAAGCAACCGATAACTTTGGTATCAGTCAGGGATATTTCCATGTCCCTTGAATTCCTGAGTTTGGCCTTTTAATTAACTAGAAACCAACACCCAGAATGTGCTACCTCCCCTCTTCCTACAAAAAACATCCACTGCTAGAAACAGTGTTAAAAAGCTCTTCTAACAGCTAACAGAAAAAAAACAGTACACTCTACAGTGGACACAGTATATTCAGAAGCCTGCTTCACTGAAAAGAAAGTGCATTTTCACATCATTCCTCCATGGGACAGGACATCTGTGTAAAGATTTATTTCTTTATCTTACCCATTACTGAAGTACCTGTTAGTTTGAAACACCTCTCAGTAGTAGTGCAAAACAGGCACTTCCCAATGACAGAATTTTTCTTCAACATCTCTCCATCTGCTTTTTTAAAAAAGGGACCAGACCCTGAGCTACCCTGGCAAACCCCAGATCCAGAGAGAGTCCCACACTGTTGGTTCCAATAGGTAAAGAAGTAATACAGCAATTAAGAGATAACCTGACTAAACTTAATGGAGGATGGAAAACAGAGTCTGCAGATTTTCCTGCTGTCAAACAACCAAGCAAAGGCAAAGTGAATTTTCTTTGGGTAACATGCAAGAAAGCAAACTTTACACAGGCTATCTGCTTCCAAATCACATTAAGTAACACAGAAATTGCCTCCTCTAGGAGTTACGGAGGGCAGGAACGTTTTGTTTTCATAGCATAATTTGGTAAAACTGACTCAACATAATCAGATAATGCTGATCACTTCTGCCTCTATGCTGGTGCCAGGGCATGCCCTTGAGAGGTATGGGAAAAGGCATACATGAAGAATTACCGGGCCTGTTCATGTTCCGAAGAGGAGACCGTCCTCCCCTAATGAATCCATGGAGCTTCCCTGCACACACACAAATACTTCCATGTGAGAGGTGTGAAATACAAGAGTGGAGGCTGGAAGGGGGCTCAGAAGCACAAGTGTAAACAGGCTTCCACTGCAGTTCAGGGAAGATGCTCAAATAGCTGACAGAGCAGGAAAAAAGCCACAAAATAACAAGATCTTCATTTCAGAAGACTGATTGTTTTCCTGGGCAGGTATCTTTTTGCTTGGATGTTATAATCAAACCCTGGAGCATATTACCTATGCAAAAGAAGAATTACAAGAACATGACAAAGACAGAAACGTCAAGTCTGAAAACTGGGAAACCCTGACTGGTATTCTTTAATTTAGCATCTTTGAATAAGGCTTTTTTTTTTTTTTTAAATACTGTGTCCTGCTCCTTCGCTACAGCTCTGCCTTGTTCGGCATATATTGAGGATTTGCTGTGGGAATGGGTCAAAGCTGGGACAAAACGTCCTTGTTTGTTGCGACCCTGCTGTACCCACTGCAAAGGCTGGAAGCGCCTGCCTCTGCAGTGTGACACTGAGGTCCCCAAACCTGCCCACTGAGAACTAGCTTGGACACACCAAAAGTTACAGGGTTACAGCTGCTGTAGCTCAGAGCTCTGTCCAGGCTCATTACATCCTACAAGCAGATCCTGGCTGTAACAGCCAAGAGCTACAGCCGTAAAGAAAACCCTTCGCAGCTCAGGCTGAAGCATGCTCAGAGCTTACCGAGCCTTCAAATATTAACCTGCAAAGCTCTAAAAGCTCCTTACAAAGCATGTAGAAACTGCATTTTTTTGGCCTCCAACTTGGGCCAGATTTAGGTGGGTTTTTATGAAGATGGCAAAAAAACAAGGACTCTTCCCCAAAGGGATTTCAGATCCCACTTCAGACATATGTCTGAAGGCCATAAGAGCCTTTCAGAGAACTACTGCCAGATTTTTTTTAACACAGCAAAGCAGTATTTACCCAAAACCTTATGTTTAGCAGCCTCTGAACCATGTTAGCTGCATTTTTCATTAAAAAATTAAATAGGCTGAGGCAGACACCTTTCAGAATAAGCAGATAAGATGCAACAACTCTTAGAAGCAATTGAAAATGAAGTCTTACAATGTGAGGCATTTGCCAAAGCTAGTAGTAGACAATGACATGAGTTCTAGCTATAAAATTCAAACATATTTATATTACAAACATGGAAGAAGGTTAAAAAAAAATCTTAAACCATTCTATTAACAGCTTCTCCTGTAACAGACAGTCTTTCAGACAGCGTCTATCAAAGACTAAAGAAGATTGCCTGCTTACACTTCACTATGATTTGCCCTGGAATCAGTTATTGTGGAGACAGCAGAATTGGATTTAAAGTCACCAAAGTACAAACAGACGTACAAAAATGACCCTATTCTTTAGAGGCTATTCCTCTTTATTTGACAAGAAAATGGAAATGAACACATCACAATTAAAGTGGAGATGGACGACAATATCTCTGATCTCTGTGGGTAATCCATCTCAGAATATGTTGCTGTATTTCAGTTTTGAGACAGACCGAAATCTGCATTAATAGCCTTGATTCAACTACAGCAAGAGAAAAACATTTCAAAGTCACCAGCACAGTTTATCCAAGCTGTATAAGGAGGAGACTGGTATTTCTTCTGCCACGGTTACCCTCTCTTTATTCTAAAAATATTAAAATAAAAAGTAGCTACTATTCTACCTCTACTTAAATTATCAAAGCACAAAATGTTTTCCATAGGACTGCCTACTTTGTAGTTAGTTGCATGATCACCATTTTTTTCCAAATTTCAAGGGAAAAATTACCTTACAGGACTGCAGGAACATGAACAGCAGCTTCCCATGTGGCAATTCTTAAGAATCAAAAAAAATTCTTACACAAGGCTGTGTTACTTATTTTCACTTACAAAATACAGCTCATGGCATATTCATATTAAATTTTATTATTTTTCTCATGAACTTTTCTCCAGTTCTTCTTTGTACTCTAATATTTTTGTTTCCCTCTGCAGTTGCTAAATCTACTTTCATAAAAATGTGCTAATTCACAGTATGCTGGGAGAAACAGAAATCCGCTAATGACGTTAAAATGCTTGACACAGTGATTTTGTTTTGGCTCTCAGCGACTTCTGACCAGTCTATAAAATGCTTTAAATGATTCGACCACCACCCCTCCCAGCAAAGGGCACCCAAGGATCATACCAAAACTTCCCGGTGGTCTCACGCTGAGCTGTCTGTCTCGGGGATGCACAACAAAGAGCCAACATTTGACTCAACATAACCTCCTCTGAATTTATCAACTTCGCAAATGGTGGTAAAATGAGCACGAGCCAGAGCACGGAAAGAAAAATCAAAATCCTTTGTTGCTGAAGACAATTTTGAATATCACATCCAATAATGCACAGAACAAGCCCTTTTAGAAAAACTGTTGGTGCTGTCA
The DNA here is from genome assembly GCF_031877795.1 of Strix aluco. Lineage (NCBI taxonomy): Eukaryota > Metazoa > Chordata > Aves > Strigiformes > Strigidae > Strix > Strix aluco. Next base: position 138,814,801 of record NC_133931.1, read on the forward strand.
TCTGCATACCAAGTATCTGCAGCAAAGGCAACGTTAATAACAAGTTACCCTTGTAGAGGGGTCAAAAGGACAGTGCTGGTAAGACAGAGATGACAGACAACAGGCATCAGGGAAAAGATTAATATCCCTACACAGTCATACATCAAGGAACTCAATTTTTCCCTGTAATCCCAAAACTGCTGAGAGTAGGATTATTTCTGCTTTCCCTATTACTAAGAAGAAAGAAACCGCTCATGGGAATAGGGCACAGCTAAATGTGAGTCCTTATGTGAGCGGAAAGGCTGCGGTTAGGTCCTAGGGCAAAAAAAAAGCTCAGTCTCATGATGTTCCCAAGCGGTGGTCCCACCTCAAGCGAGGTTGGGGTTTCATTGTGCAGGCCACTTATAAAACATGAAAAAATCTGTGTAGTTCAAGAAAGACAAAAGGAGTGAGAAAAGAGGAGCCTCACATGGCATTTTATAGCAGATTAGTAGCAAGAAATGCCCTAAATCAAGATCAAATTGACCATACCCCTGACTGGCCCCCAGTTACCTCATCATTTAAGGTGAGGGCACTTTTACAGATCAGGCTTTAATGAAAGGAAACAATATGTCTAACATAGGGAAAAGGGCACACTTTCTAAAATAACATGAAAAAAAAAATTACTGGTGTAACAACCACCGAAGTAATGATATCATAACCTTAACACTCCACAACTCTTTGTCAGATAATGAAAAATGTCTTTTTAAGACAACTGAAGGCTATGCATTTCGGTTTTCGCTTTCTTGAAGCACATGCTCTTCATAGCTATTAGTAGATAAGTTTGACAGCCTGACAGAGAGCTACCACCTTGGCAAGGACAACCTAGGAGACCTTCTCTCTGTAAGCATACAAAAGCAGAGGGGAAAAGAAAGGAGGAGGGAGTGGGGAGAGAGAGACAAAAGACACGAGGACAGTATTGTTATCATTCTCTCACAGCTGGCAGGGCAGCACTTACTTCAAAAATACCTGGATATGGAAGAATTGCAGGCCTAGAGCACGTGTATTTGTCGAAAAACCTGCACCACACCAGGGCAAATTAATGTGACTGTAGAACAAAAGAGGCAGGTGCCAACCACCCCTTCCAGTGGGCTTGCAATCAATGTGGTGGGGTGTGGAGCTGGTTGGAAATTTTCCAATACAACTTTTTTTTCTACTGAAAAAAAAAAGTGGATTCACTGCAACTGAAACAGTGCCAGAACATGTCAGTTTGAACAGAAAGCAGCCTGCCGGGCTCCCCGGCCGCTGGCACATACTGCCTGCCCCAGGCTGGCAGGGCTTCTGCAGTGCCTGCCCTCCAGGAGCTCATCAGGCCTGGAGCTACATACAGCCTGGAGGTCCAGGTCCCAAGATTTCCAGAGTAAGTCGCAGGAAAATTAAATCTCTATTTCTGCCCTAAGAGAGTTCTGCAATTGTATTATTTTCACCAGAAGCAGAATGGAAACTTCCCCCCCCCCCCCCCAAGAATATTAGTTTTCTTAGAGGACAGAATTCAAGCACCAGACACATCTCCCTTGCATATGTAGATGAAGCAACAGTTCAATCCCCTGAGCTACCGAAGTGTGTCTTCCACTGATGTCAGTGGATCAAACCTTAGCTACAGTGACAAGCATGAGGGAAATGAGATAAAAACTGCAGGATTTATGTCTTGGCCAGGAAGGGAGGAAGACTAACGAGGATTTGTGGAGGACTGCAGACTTAACCCAGATACCCCAAGACTGATAACACACACTACTATTGTCATATGCCTTAGGGAAAGATGAACGGAAGACGATTGACTAGATATACAGAAATTATACTTGAGAATAATCTTAACATCAGAAGGGTGAAATTCAAGAAATTACTAACTAGATAAGAACTTAATTAACATCCAGTGGGGTTGGAACTTGGCTTCTACAGCCTCCATACAGCTTTTACATAAGAATGAAAACTGCAGAAGATAGCTCACTAACATTAGCGGATTTAATTTATTAATGTAGACTAATATTCAGTTTGGTAAGGACACATGTACAAAAGCCTTACAGCCTTTATAAGGGACGTAGTGATAAATAAGGTCTCCTGAAGGAATGAAAAAGAGATAGCAGTAAATATATGACACTGTCAGCCTTATAATGCTCTAATTACCAGTGCTGGACACACACAACTTCTAAGTCAAACAGACAAGACTGCTGATCCCTTTCTTAGCCTTTCACTCCAATTTATACTTGGTGTGAAGTAAAATACTATTTTAAAAAACTGACTTATCGACTTACTCTCTACCAGAGAAACCTTTGCCTCTTGCCTTATGTCCATAGCACCTCTCAATACTGCCAATGCCATTACTCTAATTAAAATAAAATAAAATAAAATAAAATAAAATAAAATAAAATAAAATAAAATAAAATAAAATAAAATATATACAGTATCTACATTATAAACCAGGACTCCAAACTAGGAATATTAAAATTTGTCTATTAAACTGAGGTGCTGCTCATTACATTTATCACTGTAAAGCATATACCTTTTTGTTGAAGCCTTATGCTCACAGAAGGATGCAGCTGATTTTTCACGAGAGAGTACTCAACAAAGGCCAGGAGCTGGTTCTAGCCTCACAAAAGGCTTAAGATAAACTTTAAAACCAGGAATACTATATAAAGCTCAAGCCCATTCTCAGGAACTCCAGAATCAAACTCTCTCAAACACACTGACATTTAACATGGTCTTCAAACAGCACATGTAAAAGAACACTGAGTAAAGGAGTAAAAAAAAAAAAAAATACAAAGCTACTGTTTAAAATAAAGCCAGTTGATTTAACTTCTAGTGCAACAGTAGACGTCACAAAGTAGAGTTTACATCCTGTGTTTTGGTGGTTGTTTTCAACTAAGTTAAATATAATGAGGTGATTTATTTTGACAAAAGCATGAATCACTATATGACTACAGTTTTCTTGGGTTTGGGTGATGGTTTTAACTCCCTCCAAAACATCCTGAAATGATCAGCCTTTTTACTAATGCTTTTTAATGGTTCTTTTCTTGCTAATTCATTCATGCATCTAAATCATTCAAAAATAGCTAACCAACTAATCACTTACAGACTTGATAACATATCATAAGTAGACAGCAATACATAGAGCGTGCAATAAGGCTGACAAAAAAGAAAGGAAAAAGGAGTTAGAAGGAAAAATAAAACTCACTCCTTCCACCTAATAGCAGGAAATGTGATTTGATTTTGCATTTATTATGTAGGATAAAATACTTATTGATGTCAATGAGTAGTCTACTATAGAAATAAGAAAAATCAGGCTGCTTCTGTACAGGATACTTTTTTCTAATGTCACATACACAGAAGCAAATTAAAGGTTCCTTTTTCTTTTTGCTTTGGTACAAGGTTTGTTGTCCACATTTAGCAAAAGTTAAAAAGAAAAGAAGAAGGGAGGTAAGAAAGAGCAGGTTAACAATTAACCAGCTGTTGTCAGCAATTCATTCAAAAGTGGAGGTTATAGCACACAAAAAATAAAGAAATTTTATTGCACGATTACAACATGGAAAAGAAGAAAAGTGCTTTCTTGCATGACGGTGTAGGAATAATACTGTAAAATCATAAATTTAATTAAATTTTCATCTACTGAAGAAACCCAAAGTGTCAGAAACACTAAAAATTACAGAAAAATTTACAATGTCAGTCACCACATTATGAAGTAACATTTTATGTTCCTCCCATTTTATGATTTTAAATACTCACATATTAAGTTACTTTTATTTTGTTCCAGGTGGAATCATGTACCTGTTTCTTAACTAGCTACATGCTCTAAAATTTTATTCAAGTATGAACATTGGGAGTTCCATCTGTGCTTTCTTTAGATAATACAATCATGCCCAACTTTAGGAGGCAGGTAAGGTAGTTATACCAAGGACAATCTCAACATTTATTCAAGTTATAGAATGAAAAATGCATCATTACCATGGCAACTGGTAAATCACATGGTATCTGCAATGAGATGCAAGGCGTCTTGAGTAAACACTCATCCATGCGCTTGTATGTCCTCCTCCACACAGAATGGTTCCTTTGTGGAGGAACATGCACAATTTCACTCTCTTCTACAAAAAGTTGATAGAAGTAATCCAAACTGTCATTTTTGCATGAGGTAATCTAACAGATCTATCATTAGAATAGGAACAAATATTGAAAAACAGATTAAACATTGAATGTTTTGCTAGGAATTTCTTCAATCAAGACCATGAAACCTTACAAATGACAGAGCGTAGCTCTCAAACTCACTTTGTACCTTGGCATCAGAAGACCATTCACAACCGCACTAGAAAAAAAGTCTTCCTGACAGCATGAAGAGCTGCCAGACGTGCAGCAGCACATCACGCTGAGGCAGCTGGAGCTGTTGCTGCCTCCAGCCATCTGCCACACCCTTCTGATGGATGTTGCCGCCCCCAGAACAAGGACATCTGATCTACCCTTGAATCAGCCCCAAACCACGCTGCTGCATGTCTTGCCGGGCTCAGATATTATCAGCAGCTAACATACAACCTCTCCTCGAGAGGGCCTCCCCTCCTCCCTGCTCTTAATGAAGACAACTCTCTCCACAACAACCCCCTCAAATCATGTTGCTCTATTGCCAGTCCCATCCATAAATCATCAAACACCCATCAGTTGCTGGGCTTTGACTGCACTTCCCTGCTGCCCTTCTCTAGCTCTTCTTCTCCAGCCACTATCATGCCCACACAAGGCTCCCTTCCCCATCCTTTTCATTCACCACCTGGAGCAGCATCAACACCAGTTTAAGTAATCTCCCTTTCTCCTCTCTCAAAATATCTCATCCTTCTTGACCTCCTGAGCAACCTGAAGCAATGTTACCTATACAAAGAGATAGAGAGAAACACTGCAATACCACACTGTATACACAGTGGTTTCTTCAGCCAGCAAGGGCTCCACTTGGGGATGCCAATGTCCACTGGTTTGTATCTTCTCCTGGTCCCATTCTCTTCCTCTCAACACATCCCATTACCATTAGACAGCATAGCACAGACCACTCAGACCCTGCCAACATCTGTGATGTCACCCAAGAAAAACCTAAACTCTTGTGTATCTCTGATCCTGACCTGCCTTCCCCCATTTCTGGCTTCGATTCCTCCCTGACCTTCATAGCTTTATACAATTTATATAGCTTTATACAGGTTTATACTCTTTGTGTATAAGCTTGAGATCTCATATAACCAGTTTATTCCTCCTTATTCAGGAAATTATTTATATGTCAGATGTCTCAGAAAGTCAGCCTGTCTCATAAGTCCTTCCCGTAATGACTTCTTAAATCTGTTTACTTTGTCATTGCTGGGCTCTTCCTTCCCACCCGGTTGGTCATTTGCTATTTGACCTGAACTTTGACAGGCAAGGAGATGCCGTGGGTGAAGAAGAGGCACGCTCTGGTATTCATCAGCTGTCACAGAGCATTTGAGTAAAGGAAAGATAAAATGAGATGTGTGAACAAATGGCCAGGTCTTAACTCCCTAATAGAACCCTGTGGAGAGGGTTACAATATCCAAGTACTCCAGGGAAATAACTAATGATCCTTTCTTCAGTTCAGTCATGTTTCAAGAAGCAATCGCCTGAGTTACTAAGTGCTTGAGACTGCCTCAGTAATTGCAATGATTTATTTTATGCATCGTCATAACTACAGCACTAGGTCAGGAGGACTTGTGCCTTATGGATGCCTTGAATTTTAACACAGATATTGGAGGATTAGGAGACTGCAATCAGAAACACAGTGACCACAATTATTTGACTGGGGGAAAAAAAGACAAAGTCTTTAAAATCCTAGGTATCTAAAATATTAGGTTTCTGTTAGATTTTTAATAAAATGAATGATATTTTCAGATGATCCTAAGCAGAAGTGGCTCACATTTTTCCTCTGCTCCATTAAAATGCAAGTGATCACAATCTAATGTTCCTGAAGATCTCTGCTAGGATTTTTTTTCCAGTTTAAGTAATGAATGTGCAGTTAACAGTGTAACTACCCACTCAGTAAGACAAACCCCCCCTGTTGTCTCTGTCTTATACCTCTATGTATTCCAGAGGAAATGCTCTCTGTGTTTCTTCATCTACCCTTAGTTTGTACTGGTGCAGTGGCTGCCTGTTAACAACTAGCAAAGAAAGAGACAAAACCTTAAGCTTATAAGCATTTATTTGCTGTAAGAGGTATAACCTTTACACATAGCGACTCACCTGACCTACCAAATGTGCCAGAGGATATTTTGTGAGGAGACACATCCACGATGCAGGAGGATATGTTTGCACAGCAACAGAAGATTTGATTAGCAGCTTCTCAGGCATCCCCTTTCTCCTGACATTACTTAAACCCCATTCCCCAATCACCATTCCTTTTAGCTATGTGAGGCTTCACTGGCACAGAAGCACATTTTTAGGATAATGATAATTTAAAGTGCTGTAGTCACCAGAACTTTCAGGCTATCTGAAGATCTTGAAGACAATTCTCCTCCACCCCCTTAAACTTCAAGCTGTTCCCCCATGATAACTGAAGTGTTAACCTTCAGCACTGTTTTTCCAGTTACTGTGTTTCAAGGTTAGCAATGTGGAAAATACTAAATTAACCCGGATTTCAAGGTCAAAATAAAAAATGCAGCAATGATAGTCCACAGTAACTTTCATTCATTTGGTATTCAGGATGCATTCCGTCTGAATATCAAATCACAAAATCATTGCCAATTCATCAGATTTTAAGCTTTAGCTTATTAAAAATTAGACTATGCTAAAAATAAAATGCAGTTTTTTATTTGATCTAAGATGTTTCTGTACAGCATGATCTAAGCCTCTAATTATCTATATCTCTATATTATCTCAATTGTTATTTCAATATAAGCAAATTCATAACAATGCATTTTAATGTGGTAAAGCAATAGATGTCAAAAAGCTGAATGTCAAGATGCTAAAAATGAAAATGTTTCTCTACATTGTGTGTGCCAGGAAAGCAAGAGCTCACATGACATTTGGCGGTGATTTCCCATGATGAAGCAACTCTTCAGGGCTTTCATTTTCGTAAAAGCCCTAGTCTGTTTAGAGCTAGCTTCTTGCCCTTAACAGTGCAATACAGATAAAGTTCATTAAATATGTTGTCTAAGGTAGGAAAGCGAGAAGGTTTTGCTGTAGCAAGCACTTAACGGGAGCATGGCAAATCAGAAGGGAAAAAAAGGTAAAAAGGACTGGAACAAATTATTTGTTATAAAAGCAAAAGTGACACAGGCATTCTGATATTACATGTTGTGCTGCATTAGCAAAATTGCCCAAATGAAGAATCGTCAGAATGGGAAGTATTATTAGATTTTAATCAATAGGATTTTTTTCAAGCAGGCTGGGCTCCCAACCATTTGATGCAGATCTTTTCCGTACATGAGAGCACTGGAATACCGGAAAACGCAGCGTTAATGAATTACAAGGGAAATTGCAAATGCCTACAAGATTATAGTTAATTTTCATATTACAATGGTCAAGCAGCTTTTACAGCTTGATATTTCTCCTGGAACACTAAACCTTTACTTCTTCTTGTAGCAGGTAAGATATGAATTTCTACCATAATTAAATGAGTAAATTGCTACTTTTTTTACTGTTTCTATTCTTAGGAGATCCTTAATACATATTGAACATCACACAAATTAAAAACTAATAACGTTTTAAAAGAATAGGTATATGCATGATTTACTGTATAGCTTTTGTCTAATACAAATATTTACTATTTACATATCACTGCAGTGAAAACAGTATGTGTCAATTGATTAACCAGTAAATATTAGACAGAGTTTAAGTGCATTGCTAGAGCAGCTGAAAAGGAAAATGTTGTAGTGGAATTGTAGTCTTTTTCCCTGCAGAGTACAAAACTAAGTTTTGCACCAGGGAAGAAATAGTCATATCTGTACGTATACATAAGTGTGTCTGTGTAACAGCTGAGGGTGGGAGAGTGAGAACAGATGAATTACAGGGAGAATACGGCCACCCAGTGCAAGAAGAGAGCAACTCTGTTCTACGGATGGCTGTGGATCCCACACAAATTAGCACAGACACCCGCAGCTCTGTTGTAAAATTGGAGCATGTTCCTTCAGTTCCTGCGTAGGTTCCTACAAGGAAATGTCTAAAATGAAATTGGAGAGGCAGATTTTTAGGGGGTCTCCTGAAATGAAGGCCACATTAAAAACCTGTCACCTGAAGCAATCTGTTCAGACTTTAAAATGGAAGCTGCTTCAACCGATCCATAGTATCCTTCAACCAGCCAGTGCACCCTAACTACTCAAGCACCACATCAATGTGGGAGAGCATCCTGAGCACCTGTGTTCACAATGCTCCTGAAAGCAGGGAAGCAGCACTTCCATGTATTAAGGAGGATCTGAGACACAGAGATATTCGGTCACTAGACCAAGGTCTCGGAGGAAGCCTGCGCAGGACAGGGAGCTCCCAAGTCCCCATCTGACACCCCAACTTCACCACCCACCCTTCCTCTTCAGGGAGGCAGCTATGGTAACGTGTACCTACAAAGAGTTATCTGCAGGATAACCCAGTGAAGAGACAGCCTGCATCTATCACTCTTTCCATCAGCAGGCACTGGATGGAGAGCAGGGGAAAGGTGACATTTACAGCCCTGATGTCCCTGAGGTAGGGGCACAGAAATTTGTACAAGTCTCAAATGTGGTGCCTGAGATTCAGGTTTTGATCTGAAGAACTGAAAAGGAGATTGAAACTTTTCAGAAACTGCCAGATGAAAATCAGATGCAATCTGAAGAGAGGAGGAGGAAAGGAGTGTCAGAACAGATGGGTCACCAGGAGAAAGCAGCTTCTTTATGTTACCAACTGAGACTGTGTGTAAATGACTAGTTTTTTCTACAATGTGAAAAAAGATTCCATAAGTAGTCCTTGTAAGCAATCAGCTTTGCTTTTAGCAATTGTTTGCAGTCTGTTTAATGAATAAATATGTACAGCATATGCATACATAGGCACATATCTCTACAGAAAGAGAACTGGGGGACCACAAGCACTCCACGTTTCTTGGTGGAAGAGGATTCTACCATACCCTTTGTGAAATCCTGAGAAAGGCTCCACATGCAGGATGCCATCACCTGCAATGTGCAGGATTTGATGGGTTCCCAGTGGGGCACTGGGCACTGCTCAAACTCATCTGGAAAATCTTGCGATGCCAGTGATAAAGCAGGTAGGACAATCCTCCACCCAGGCTTAACTTACTACTTCTGCCTCTACAGAGAATAGGAGTAAATAACTCACTACGAAGGAAGTTTTGTTTAGAAGCCATATGCTTCTTTTACACAAGCTCATCAAATCTAGGAAAGCAAAACGAAATCAATATAGCCCAATGATTAGCTCGCTATAGATACTGTGTACAGACTGATAGATTAGACAGACTAAATCAATGTGTTAATTCCACTGAAAAGATTCAGGGTTCACACATGAGGAGACAAAGCCAGAGTGTTGGTACACTTTCCAGCCATGGAAGGCTGGATTTCCACACAAGGAAATCCAGGCCTGAATATGTCTGGTTTTTAGCTTGAAACCTGAACAGCCAGGCTTTGCATGTGAGAACTGAAATTCTGGCCTCTTCACTCCAGCGAGCTCTGATTAGTGTCTTCTGTCCTGACCCTGACCACATCAATTCTGTCTATTAACCTGCTAAATACAGCCAAACAGCATATTTTGCAAACACTAAATCAATGTAACTGCTGTAGTTGTATCCACATACATGTTTTAAAGGTTCCTGTGGTGAATAATCCCCTACACGAAATATCAAAAGTACTTGGCAAAAAGGCCTAAACTGATACTGTATTCATGTGATAAATATTAGTGCCTCTAAAAAGGGAGGAGACACTGTGATATTGCAACCAAACCAAAAAGGTGATGCATATACTCATTCTGTGTTCGTCTCCTACTCTACCAAAAGAGCAGGTTCTCCTTTGTTCCGCCCAGGACTGATCTAAGTAGAAACGCTGCTCTTGATAGAGCACACACAGGTCTGCTCCCCTCACCTCCCAGAGAAAATGGAGACAAATTAAGGGATGCTGCTCTCAGTCCAGTCACTCCAGGTGACACAACAGTGTCAGCCAGGCTGGCAGGGGACAGAGCTGATGCACAGCACAGCCAACAAGAGATGTGAGCTGTATGCCTTTCCCTTGATCAAACAGGGCTGTGTAGTTCAGCATCACCCCCTGTTCAGGGCTTATCCGAGTTCAGAGCTTGGAAATCTTTCTAAGGTTTGATCTCCAGCAAGCTGTTAAAGGAAATACCAGCTGCTATTCATGCTCTTCCTGAGTTAGGTCATTCTATTATTTTCCAGGTCACCAAATGAGGCTAAAGTACTTTTTCCTGCACCCAGCAACTGCTGCTGCTCCCACACGTCAGAGCATTCCCCGCTCGGATGTGCACGTTCCAGCCAGTGACAAAAAAAGCTGGGCACTGCCTGCCACATGGTATCAGAAAATATATTCAAGGAAGGCCGCAAGGTCATTGCTAATTTCAAACCCTGTTTCATGTTTCTATGTGAAACATCTAATTAAAACTTTTCACTGGGTAGTTAAAATGAAATCCATGCATATCCACTTGAGACCTCATTTTCACGTGCTGTGAATTAGAATATAGGAGGCGGTGCACACAGTGGTAGGAACACTAGTCGAGGAAGGAGAGGGGAATACCTGCTTTGATTTAGAGGAAGACAGTCAGCAAAAATATCACTAATCGCCTGGGTTTTCATTCCTTTGCTCTTTGAGCTGTCACATAGAACCAGAAAAAATGAATGCAAGTGGTGTATTAACTGCCACCAAATCAGCATTCTCCACAGGTGACTGTGTGTCAAGCACATCTTGCAAAATGCCACCACCTTCCAAGGCTATAACACAACTAAAGCATTAGACCCTAAGGGCTATACCCTGTTCTCACCAAAAAATACCTTTTAACATCAGCAGGAGCTGAATTAAGCTTTATAATGCAGGCACAGTGAGTGACAGAATGGCCATAGCAAAAGGACATTTGTACATTTAAGGGATGTCTCATGATTAAATAAATAAATCCTGTAAAAAGAGAAGCCTGCAAAAAAATACAAGGTCAACTTGTCCTTCCTTTCTTACTGTGGAGGAGGCTTCAGCAATGTAGGCAGAGATAGACACTTTGCAGGTGCCCCTTTTCCAAAAAGCCCTCAGTGCAAATAGCCTGACTCTGGTACAGGGGCGGAAGCTGAAGGAAAGGGAAGGGCTGAGTCTTCACACCAGCATGCTCCAGGTGGTCTCCAGAGCCTGTCTGCAGGAACAAATGTCGACAAATGCTGCTGACATTTATTTCAGTGAGGTCCTGACACAGGCTGTCAGATGTCTGAAGAAAGCTAGGTTGCTCTGGCAGTTGGGGATGGTTGTGGTGCCAGCACAGCAGCACCTGAAATCAAAGCAGGCCTTACTGACTCCAGAGCATCCTGCCACTGGAACCACACTGACCTTAGCATAGAGTGCAGATCTTACTACAGAATTGGCTCTGGTAGAGTTTCTACTCCAAGCAGGACAAAGATTGATATGTAGAAACGTGTTCACCTGTTTAATGACACTAGCCATGTATCTTCTGTGTTACTGGCCCAAATCTCCACTTCAATGAAACTGAAGATCCTTCCAGAACTTATTTGGGAGGATAGGAGGAAAAAAAAAAAAAGAAAAAAAAGAGACATGTGAAGCACTGAATCCTTTTTACATGACTCTGATCTCTGGGCAGGCCACCAAATGTCAGACAGCTTCCAAACAGGATGATGTGGTGGACAGCCATCAGCTTCTGGCTTATCAACAGTTTTTCAGTTATCTTGGCTGTTTCCTCTCAGCCAGGTCCACACTGTGAGCCAAAGCCAGGTGTCCTTGATTGGTTTCAATTCCAAGAGAAAAGTGTAGTAAAATAATGAATGACTGAGATCTGCACCACTGAAAGGTGAAAGACAAAATTACTTCTCCTGAATTTCAGAAACTGCTTGCAATTTCTGACTTAAGTTTGCATGGTACCTATTCAAAGCATTATCAACTTCTCTTTTTAATCTTACTGAATTTAGATAACAAATTCCCTAACTTGACTGAGAGAGCCAGGCACTTTTGTTATTCAGCGTTCCCAGGACAAGCATAGAAGTAGATGGCAGGATACATCCACTGTATTATCAGCATAACTGGGAGTTTATCGACGTCATAAATCAGAAAAATGGAGAAAAAAACATTCAGAACATCATCGAATGTATTGATCATACAAAGAGAGGGACAGAACAGTAAATTTAAAGCTGGAAAACACTGGAGCAGGTGCTTTGAATTCATAAACTGGTAAATTCTAGTTTTCTAGAGGGAGAAAAAGATAGATTAATTTTACGTAAGCCTTTGGACAGCCTAGAAACATAAGCAGGTAAGTGGTTCAGAATCTGGAGAGAAACACAGAAGCAGAGGACAATGACAACCTGCAGAAGAAAGTTTTATGAAAGTTTCTTTGCTTTTCCACATTGATACACAGAGCAGCAGGCAGAACCATGGAACCATGTTTTCAGTGTTAGTGCTACCAGGAACTGAGTAGTCCCACTGCTCACAGAAAACAGCACTCCTGCCCTCTCCCTGCTCCTGGATGCTGACCCCTACTCGTCATTCACCCCCTTCTTTGTGCATGCAAGCCTTCATGAAGCCACATGGTGAAACACAGGATCTAGATTAAAATTATGCCAACCAAAAAAATGCAAGGACGTTTAATTTGATCCAGTTCAGTTTCTGGATTTGGTAAATCACAACCAGTTCAGTTTCTGGATTTGGTAAATCACAAGGCTTTGGGGAATAAAGGAGGAAAGTTGTGTGTTTCACTGTCAGCTGCAGAATCGCACGTCTTGTTCCCATCCCATACCCACATCCCCATACCACAAGGGAAACCCATCCAGTCGGAAAATAACTCCACAAGAAAGGTGTATTCAGTTTCTTTTTTGGTTGGACTATTCCCTGTGTGTCTTCACAAAGCAGCATGGCACAGGGAATACCAGCACAGGGATGGGGACAAGCAGTTGGGGCCGGGATGCTGCCGATGGCACAGCTGCAAAAATGATGCCCGAGAAGCCAGAGACTGTGAAGTGACTGCAACTGCTTGGCATTGACAAAGCTACGCTCAGGTTTTTAAAAAATATCCCCTGGCCCTCAGCAGTTCAAAGTCCAACCCAGTTCCAGCTTACTGCGATCCCCAAACCACCTCTCAAGGATCTCAGAGCAATCCACCAACATTCATTAACCACTGCAGGTTTTATAGCACCCCTTCAAGGTCCTACATGTTTAAGACCCCATTTTATATCTGGGTAAACAAAGGGGCAGAGAAGTGACATGATTTGAAGAAGGTTACATATTAAATAACCGATGGAGTCAAAAATAATAATTCAGTGTTCTGGCTCCCAGATTTTTGGTTGCTAAATACCACATATCCTTTTTTACCCCTTTCAGCCCAGTAGCTATGGTATTGTCCCATACAAGAATGAGTCACCGTTCCACACCGAAGAAAGCCCAGCATGCAAAACGTGTATGTGGAATTTCCTTCTATACAAAGTAGTTTAATGTTACAGAATAAATCAAAGAGGAGCAAATTAGGCTTTCTTTTCTTTTAAACACTAGGCGGAGCATCTGGAGGAAAGAAGGTATTACGGGAATATGTAACTTGACTTAAAGGAAAAGAGTGAGCATTCCATTCAACCTATTCCTATACTGTGCTTACAACACATCATGTGAGCACAAGCATGACTCTTGTCAAATGCTTTATGTTTTACAGGAAAAAGGACCACATCATCTCACTGCTATTTTGCACTCCTTGGCAAGAGGGTATTCTCCTCCAAAACTTTGGCCACGTTAAAGGCTCAACAAAAGGAATAGTAAGTCCTCTTAAAAGTATATAGTAAATAAAAATACTTCTCTTACTATTTTAACAAAAGGGTTGCAAGAGACGGAAATAAAGCCTTTCCTAGCAACCAAAGGATCCCAGTCCTACGTCTGAGCAGGAGGATCCTCATCTCTGGCAAACTTCTTCTGTTTCAAGAAGATGCCTGTGCCTGTTCTGCACTGAAAAAAAATATCCTAGGACCTGCAGAAGTCTTTACTTCTCAGAAGATAAAGAGGCTGGCTTATGAAGAACAGCTGATCACCTGGGGCTATGAATTCATTCCAGCAGATGAAAGATCAACTGTCTGGATTAGGACACTCTCTTCAGAACATGACAGAACTAGATTCAAGTCTCTGTTCCTCCTGATTCAGACCAGAGACTTGAACTTCAGGTTACCTCCACAGCAAGCATGTACCTACCTCTTAATTACTTACTCAACACAGAGCTATAAACTGACAACTTTATTGATAGACTCATTTTTTTCTTGCCTTGCAGTTGAAGACTAAGTCAAAATTACAAACTATCATCTTACCCTGGTACAGCTCTCTCTGCTAATGCTGGCGGATCTAAGAGGTATGAAGGGAAATAACCAACTCCTGTGCTGATGCTCCTGTGCTCCATTCTGTTTCAGTGACTTCAGACATTTATACCACCTCATAGCTATTCAAGCCACAAAAGTTTGTGCAAAAACTTTTACTGTGCTGTAGTTATGTCCACTTGATCCACAGTTCTGCAGGAGATGCAGAATAGCCTCCAAAAGCCCAAAGCAGTAAAACTGTACTCAAGCTACCAATAGATCTATCCCAGCCAGAGCAGATCCAACAAAAGCAGCGACACCTTTTTTAAAAAGTAAAGCACAGATTTCAGTCACTGACTGCATTCATATGTCATTCAATGTCATAGTTTTAAAGAATGTTTTTCCATTGGAGCCCTGATTACTGACCATCAATTCAACAGTACCTCGGTGCAAGGCCACAGCTTTGTCAAGCTAACAAAAACTGCAGCTCTGGACACGTCCTGACATTCATTCTTGTCTCCTTGCAGGCGTCCAGCTAGACAGGTAGGTGCACCCTAAAATAACCTTGATGTGTCATGGCTGGAATTTCCTCAAGAAATTCCTTGGTTGTGAGTAATCTATACAACCGGAGGCTCTGAGTCGTTAATCATCTTTTGTAAGCCTTTTAACAGCTTCAGCCCAACCACTAACCTGCTTCAATGAGCAAATCATCTGTCTTCTTAATGAGACTGCTGATTACAAAAGTTAGTACCCACTAAATTAACAAAACTGTTCTGCACTATCTGTTGTCCTTCTGAAAACATACCTGCTCCACTATAATATATCTCTTTCATCTTGAACTGGCTAAACCACAGAATCAATACATTCAAGCTGTATGTACTTACATACTTTTAAACAGTACATAACTCTAATTAATATGTACATCAATCTGCAAAGGGATTACAATGTGTATTCAGGAAACATTCCCTTCCCCATTGATGCACAAAAGTACTGGAAGAGCCCCAGCCTAGAATATAATTTATATTATTGAATAAAGAAATTCATATTCTTTAGTTCTCTAATGAACACGAGAGAATCTCAAATTTCCTATGCACATTAGTGTCAATTTGTAGAAAGCTTATTCAGTTGATCTGACTACGAAAACAGTACTATAAGCTAAAGAATATTTTCCCCATGTTGCTGAGGTGGAAAGCACTTTCATGATTTTGCTAAGACAATGACACTATAAACAGACATGATTTTCTTAATGAGTGCAACGCTTCATTGGAATAATAACTGGAAACACTGTACAAACAGTATCACATCTATTACAAAGGCATTATTTAATTGAGTTGTGGTTGCTTGAAAAGAGTTCCAAAAAAGTGCTGTTCAGTGCAAATATGCCTCAAATGCATCTCAACTGTATGCTTGAGCAAAAAAAAGCTATGCCAAATTACATACAGAGCTTGCTTTCTATATTATAATTAATGCTAACAGTAAGCAAACTTCTCAGAAACGCAAGCTCATTTTACAGCTGAATATTTCAATACAGATTTTTCATCTATTTTCTGTCAAAGCAATTGTTTTAAGGGAATGAAATGTTTAAATAACATAAAAATACAAATATCCAGTTTTACATTTCCCTGGACTTATGAGTGTGATTTGCATGTAATGATAAAATTAGAACTGCAAGCTTGCATATTTATTTTTACTCTAGCTCACATCTGATATTAAAATAATTTCTGTGCATTTTAGACAACCATTTCATTTTATTTATCAATACACTGAATCTCACTGTAGGAATGTAATAGCACAGAGAAGAATCTTATCTGCCTATTTAGAAGCTTATTTACTTTCTACTCATTAGTAAAACTGAAGTTTTAGGAAACCTAACACATATGGTAGGTTGAGTGCCTTAATTAAGAACCTTATTCCAACACATTAGCAAGTAAGAATGGGGAAAAAATCACTATAATTTAGGTTTTGTTTCCTTTTCAAGTCTGTGAGCACCATTACAGTTAGAGCACTTTGCAAACATTATATTCACTAGGGAGGAAGCTGGCACTGTGTGCTACAGAACACCAATTTCAATATACCTGTCTAACCTGGTCATCACAAGCTTGCAGTGCCAAAAACAAATAAGCAGCTCACATATAATAGAGTTTCAGCACAAAACTTATTTAAGTATAGGACTTTTTCAGAACACTTTCTTATCGAGATCATAAATCTGAAAAGAAATGATAGCATACCAGAAACCTGAAACACAAGCAGTATGGACTTTCTGACCTGGGTACTTAGTGTGAGGTAAAAATGTATGCAAGTACAAAATCATCACATATATAGACCCCAATTTTACACCCTGCAGAACACATCCAAACTGAAGGAATCCTGTTTCTCTCCCACCATAGTTTCGTACTAAGCTTTCCTCCAGTGAATCACCCAGCTGCCACATATTTTCCCTCTTCCAAACCATCTGCTTCTTCTGAGGAAAAATAATCATATTTCAACTTCTTCTGAACCAGCGACCCGAACCAATCCATGCTTCACCTGGCCATTGCGGGCCACAAACTTCCAACTATCCCTGAAGAATACCTTTACGTACTTTTAGCTGCCCGAAAACTTCTGGAGGACCAGACTCTTGTGCATCCACACGTCATCTACCTTTCCTGTGTGAGTCACTAAGTTCTGTCCTCAAACTCAGATGAAGATGGTGATTATTTATTTGAATGATAGGAGGGCTCACCAGTACACCTCACAGCCTAGCTCCCCATGCTGCTCCACACCTCATTCACTGCACAGGAAAAAAGTTATTGGGGTCATTGGGTACCAAATTCTTCGATTAGGCTGAGAGCTCTTCCTTCTTCAAAGGAAAGTACAAAAATCAGCAAAGCCCACTCATATTACATTTGTATGTGCTGTTAATGCTGGAAAACTGAGTGAGGTTGTACTAATCTGGAGAGACCTGCTTTAGAAACACATTGGGTAGCACCAGAGGAGCCCAACTCATTTCCCATTATGTGCATGGGACACAGTACACTTAGAGAGGAATTACACATATGCACAATTCTAAGCCTGTGTTCAAGCTGGGGTTTTTTTTGCATATTCCTAGAGGAGAACAAACCAGAATTCTTTGGGCAAAAATTCCCCCTCGGCCATCTTGGAAAGAGCAGCTTTACTTCCAGGTGGGTTACAAAGCCCCAGCGACACCACCTGGGGCTGACTGAAACACACAGCCCTGCAAACCAGCAGCATTTCTGCTTTGAGATGGGCTGCCAGGAGGCCAGCCCGGCTAGCCGGCTCTGGGAGTGCGGGGAGAGAAGCCTGGCAGGGGGTTCAAGCATCTCATTTATAGACAAAACGCTGTCCCTTTGAGGAAGGCAGAATATCCGTGAAAGCACAGTTTGAGCTCCTCAGGGGGGAAAGCTGGTGAAAGCTTTAGTGCAGGGATACTTGCTGAGAAATGAGGGTCCTGTGGAGAACGCAGAGCCACTCCATTTTACTGCTTACATCGAGTGCCCATTACCCTGTGTTTCTAAGAAAGTAATGTAAGAGTAAGCTATGCTTTTTAAAAAAAAAAAAAAAAAAAGATGGGCATACTACACATAATTTTGTAAGGACACCACACCCTGAACATGTTGTTCCTCTAACATTTACAGTGATCACAAGGGACTGGGCAGTAAGCCGATGCCAATGAATCTGCCATCACTTCTGTAGCAGCAGGATGAGATGGGAAGGTCTGAAAGCCCACATCTGAGCCATACTCACTACAGCCCAGCCTGCTGCTTTTCTCCTTGGAGAAGAGAGGGAACGGCTGCCCGGAGCAGTGAACTCTGCCCAGCCTGCCAAATCCTGCCACCTGCACATGCGCCAGAGCAGCTCTCAGGCCACAAGGGAGGAAGGGAGGGAGAGGAAGGGATGGAAGCTCACAGCTTCCTGAACGTATGTGACCCACTGCCCCACCACAGCAAAGCGTGGGTTTTTTCCAGTGAAAGTAAATTACCTGAGTCAGCTAAACTAAGAACCCTACGACAGACCATGTTCAGTAATGCCTCTTTGGTGACTATTCCTAATGAAACCAACAGACTGGTTGGGGGCTTAGCAAATACACCCGCACCAGTGACTGCAATTCTCACTTACATTTGGTTATGGGCTGCCTGGACCATAGGGAAAATCCATGTCACACCCCCACCAACCACCAGCAATGTGCAGAACAGGGTGGGGAGAAGCACACCACAACTTGTTACTGCCATCACTAGCTGTAAGGCACTCCCCACCCAGAAATAAGGGCACATGAGGGACAACCTGTGCTTTTGCCATCTCTCAGGTGACTCTCCTCTTTCCTGCCACGTCCTACATCTAAAGGCATGTCCTTGCCGGAGAGCAGTAACTGCTCAGTGACAGTTGTATTGCTCAGTATGGATATGAGCCACTTGCTCTAGCTCTTGCTAAACTGAAGTCACTCATCTCCTAAATAGCAGCAATTACTAAGTACGATACTTTTCAAAGGAGAAGAAAAGCTGAGCACTTCTTTCCTTTCCATTTTTGGAACTGTACTGTAATCTGCTCAGCTACAGAGCTGCAGCTGACACCACAGCACCCTTTGCAATGACTGGACTAACAAGAAAAAATACCCACTGAATTTTTGAAGTATCCGTCCCAACATTCCCCTCTCTCCTATGCCCACAGCATCTGTAATCTTGCTTCCAAATCCTGAAACACAATAGAAACCCTCCCTGGCTTAAAATCTTTACTTAAGCACCTAAACTTTTAATTGTGCTTTGCAGATACAGTTTAAAGATATATGGAAATTTTGCCAGATGTCCATGGCTAGTGGATCAGCTGAGGAACAATTCAATCTCAGGGATTTGAGCCTGGCTAGTTACCCTCCTCCCTCATGCACACCTACTGATACAATTACATATTTAACTACACCAGACTAGACTTTATATGCTGCCGAACAGAACAGCATGAAGCTCTGAAATAAGATTTCATCTTTTTCTTTTCCTTTCTGCAGCCTTACCTCTTACAGTAGGAATGAGCTTGCAGATGAGCTGAAAAGTATTTCTTTTCTAAAGCACATGCCTTTTTTCTACTGTCCAGTGAGCAGAAAATGGAATAAATTACATACACATAATAGCAAGACACATGAGGACTAGGTGGGATTTTTGTTGTTTCTTGCAGTTATTATCCTGGGCACCTTTAGATGAATATGTAATCAGAATAGAAATCTTTACTAGGAGAACAAAATTAGGATACATTGTGCTGTAAGCAGAGCAGTCAAGTTTTAGTGCATTTTCAATTCAGTTATTAACATCTGAATAAGTGCTTTCAGAAGCATTAAACAGAATGCTGCTTTCTTCAGTGTCACTTTTGGTTGAGAACACAAATTTTTTAAAGGAACTCCTGAATTCCCTATCCAGACCATTCTTTTTAGTTCACACTGAAAAGCTCCAGCCAATACTTGCATCCAAATATAGCAGCAGCAAAGTAATTTTAAGGTAATTTAGAGTACCTGAAGCACTCATATACCTTACACATTGTTTAAATGCACCCTAAAAACCAAATATTTCATAATCACTAACAACAATTTGGTAGAAAACATCCTGAAATCATCTGCTATTTCCTATGTGTATCAGATATTAATAACAGTAACTGACAGTTAATGACAACATAATAATTTAAGTGTGTTGACAATTATTGAACTGAATGCACTTCAGAGAAATGTAAATGCCAGAGGAGGACAGCTACAGCTCCATAACTAATGTGTGCCCTGGATTCTGACCATCAGCTTTGCTATTTCAGTTTTGTGACCTAAATCTCCCTCCCCTACCAGAAAGAAACAAAAAATCCAAACAAGAAATGTCTTACTTGTTCTGCCTTCTCTGGTAGTTTTCTATCCGCCTGCAAAAATTGGCGGTTTTCTCTCGCCAGCTTCTGGACCAGCTCAATCCGTCCGATGTCATCTCTTCCCTGAAGCTTGCATAAAACTCCTGCCTTAAGGGTGGGAGAAAGAGCAAACAGATACTTAAATCCACAATCCCAGGACATGACACCGCCACAAATTTCAACCTTAAAAGAAACGCATCTGTTTTCTCATATTTGCGGTACTTCGGTGCCGCTTGCTGAACACAAACAAGTTGCTGCTTCCTGGGAAACAAGTGGAGAGGAGCTGAGGCACATCGGAATCTCCAAATGTATCTACTTTGGAGGAACGAAGGCAGAGCTAACTAAATCAACTGCTCCTCTGAGTGTGACTATCAGATACACTGTGTTTTATTTGTTCCTGTCAGGCTGTTTCCTGTTACATAAGAGAACAAGAGCAAGAGGTTAAAAACTCATGGGAAAGTTAGCCAGGAACAGCCCTGGAAAAAGAATGAAGCGCAACACAAGGCACTCCTAAAAATAACAGGCTACAATTCCCTCGGCTCCCACTTCAACCATTTTTCATGTATGCAAGCCTCAAGAGTTAAAAGACAGTTGCACCACATTTATTTATTCTGTAAATAAAAAATCAATATCTTCTGATTTTGTTCAGGGAAGAAAATGAGATTTCCTTTAAAAACTATGTTAGAACTATTTTTTTGGCTAATATTCTGCCAGTTATTCAAGCTATGCGGATGGCCTTTTGTCAAAACATTCAGCACTGGTTGTTTTATAAAAATGCCATATATATAAAAAGACAGATTCACACCTGCACACGGGCATACCAGAGCCAAAGTTAGGTGATGAGGGCTAAATTGCTCCCTGCAAAGTCAGTGGCTAATATCACTGTCCATGATTTGGTCATGGATATAGCGGCTGCGTAACTGAGACCTGGCTCGATGATACCACATGGCTTTTATTAGCCCAGGTGTTTCCTAATGGGAGCAGCATATGCCTTGGGAGGGCCAGGCATGTAGCATGGCTACGGTATTGCTATATTACTTCAAAGGCAATCTTCAAATAAACCTTTTTCCCCCACTTTCTCCACCCTTTTCTTTCTACTATTCATCCTGAGTTTAACTGAATCAGTATCTACTCCAAAATTCACAAAATATCTTAATTCAGGACCAAAAGCCAGGGATGCCCTGACCTCTAACCCATAGTGCCATATGCAGGCTCCAATCCTTTGGCCTTGAGAAACTCCTGCCCATGACAGCTGAAGGTGTGAGAGTGCCCACCCAAACCATCCTACAGTCCACTGGTTTCTCTAAGGAGAAGGGAAATGGGATTAAGGTTTCTTCAGCTGAGGATGAAAACAAATCCACTTTCTGAATAAGTGCTTTACTGCTGGTGGAAAAAAAGAGGTTCCACGACCAAGTCCAAAGAGTCATCCTTACTGAATTATCTGAAAGAAATTTTAACATGCCTACATTCCTCCAGTCTGGATGAAGGCATCTCCTCACAAACCTGCATCAGGCACTTGTGCTCTGGCGAAGGAACAAATTTCAGATACAGCCTGTGCTTTGCATGTCCTACGCTTAGTTCCCAGCCTCCTGAGGAACCCAGCTTTCTCACATAACTAACTTACACACTGGTTTGAAGGTCAGAAATCCACTGAAAAAATAAGGAATTGCAGCACCTATACTGAAGATCCTTACATTTTCTATGAGATTACTCCTGATCTTCTAAATCGAGGACATAGATTTATAAACCAGTTCTGACACACTGTTATCACCTGCAGATCAGGAGTGAGACTGATTTTATCAAATGTGGAAGAATATACTGAACTAGTTGTCCAGACTCATTTAATCAATAGAGAAAAAGAGGTATGTAAGAAGAGAATTTTATTTTTACTTTACAGTAGACATTTAAAAACGGTCAGATGAGTTGTTTCCTAAAATTCTCCTTTCTCCAGTAATTTACTCCGGGAACCCAGATGATCATCACAGACTTGGCTGCGGTCTGATATCTGCACTTCGTAACACTTTGATGGCTTGGGGACATCAACTAGAGCCAAACCTGCTTATTTACTAGCTTTGGGATGCTTCTAGGAGAGAGTATAACATCTGTGCACTGTAATCCCCCCAGGCTAAGGACAACTCAAAGCCTGTTAGGGCTTTGGGACTACAAAGATTTAGTCTCTCTGGATCTGGGATCTTAGTACTGTGGAGGCACTTTTCACACTTTCATATTGCACCCACATAAGTCAGACCATGACCTACGAGTGGCATAGATGGTTATGAGTCCCTGTACCTCAAATGTCAGATGGACATCGACAGAAACACAGTGTTCACTCTGCTGAACAAACACTTATTGATCTTCAGTATATGAAGCAAAGCCCAATGGTTAAAACCATATTAAGATGAGAAAGGGGGACTTCAGTTTTGGGGTAACAGTTGGCTTCAGTATGTTCAAGTGGAAGAAACATCCCAGAGAAAGACAACTTTTTGAACACATGGGCCTTGCTCTCTTTCACCCCTTGCCTTCTGCCTGTATTCAGACAGAGCATATTATTGCTTTCTGCATAGATAAGCACCCCAGGGAAGAAGTAACTCTAGATACAAGCCCGTTAGCCCTGCCACAAATAGGGTCTGTATTCAAACTGGCAATTTCATTAAAGAATCATATTGTCCTGTTTCAAATAACTACCAAGAAGAAATCTTACATTTTAACATGTCCCCTCCTCCCCCAACTATTCTTTAGAGTATTGCAGAGAATGTGAAAAATGTACTTATTTTATTGGGTTTCCAGAGGATAAAAGATCAACTAAAAAATTTCTAGGAGGGCTAAGGTATTGTCAAGTTAATTGTACATGCTTGGCTCTGGGAGTAATAAATGCACTTGAAATACAAAAAGCTAAACATGTTTTTTCATAATTAAGAAGAAAAATATGAATCCCTCACTTTTCATTCTGATTTCCTCAATTATGCTGACTTTCCACTATAAATCTTTCTGCTAAATACTTATAGGAAAGCATCCAGGTCAACTAATTAGTTAATTGTTGACAGCTTCTAAAAGCTGGTTGGGAAGATGTTAATAGAGTCTCCTATTACCGGTCATTTTCACTTGTCAATATAAATTTAATTTTCAAGCAATACCTTTGAAGCTGTTAAACGAAAGGGTAAAGGCAAGTCACCCTACTCGCAAAGTGCAATTTTGATTTGTATTTTGTGCAGGCACACATCCTCCAAAATCGATGTTGGTGCTTAGTCCTCTAACTCATGTACACCAACAGAGATACAAGTACTAACTTATGTGAAGGTGAAAATCACAAAGTTGCATATTTTAACTGGCTTTAATTTAATGAATGATAAAAGAACGTAGGAGCTTTATAGTAAGGCTTTACTACCATTCATGGCACAAAATTACTATAATTAAAGGTGTTTATGCAATATTTGAAATGAAATAAAGATGTTTAATGGGAAGGAAAGTAAATTAGTCACTAAGGAGGTTGGAAAAGCAAAGATGCTGACAACACATTTTCTGTTTCAGCACATACATTGGAAAAATATTCCCTCTGCAAAGGCCATAAATGAATATGCTAGCAGTGACACAGAGGTGAATTAAGACAGCCTTAGGCACACAGGATGGGATTTTTATTTACAGTGTTTACACCATGCTTGCTTTTAAAAATCCCTGTACTGAATTTTTTCCACACTTCTACTAGTTTTGTTAACTAACTCCAATGTAAGTCAAGCCTACACCCCACAGAACAGTGTTTAGAGCAGGCACCACACCCTTTCAACTCTGCTAACAGAAGAGATTTGTGATGGTTTGGTTTTTTTTCACTTCACTTCTGTTTCCTGTGTCTGGTAAAAACTCTAATTATTACTGGCTTCACCTTTGATCAACCTGAAAACTTAAAACCATAGGCCACTGCCTCAAAAGACCATTTACTTACCAGTCACATGCACAGTCTCACTAAAGTGAAAAAAATCATTCACACCCTTAAACCAAACTGTATTCGGTGTTTGCAGGATGTTGTTTTTATGGCACTGAGAAACAAATTGGAACAACAGCTGCTCTGATAACACTCCTGCTCTCCTCCCAGTTGGGCACTTGAACACTTTTGTTAACTGCTCACTTAATAATTGTTTAATTTTAAATGTGCTTCAAATTCTTTCAAATTTTAGAAGCTGGTTTCCAGCCAAATAAAAGCTGGGTGAATCAATATCCCAATAATAAATTCTTATGGGCTTTTATAATCTGCCCGTGTAATCTTATTAGCTGGCTACTTAGGAGCTTTGAGCACACATGTTGTTGCGGTCTTTTTTTTTTACATCTCTGACAGAAATGTGAAAACGCATTTTCAAAAAATAATAATAATATTAAAAACTACAACAATCAAATAGAACTGAGCATATAGGAAACCCAAAAAAGAAAACAGAAAGCCAGATTTTTTTGTGCAGTGAGGTCAGTATTTACCCTTGGGGTTTTTTTATAGTGCTGTAATGCACAGCTGAGCTCTAAAAGTCTGATCCTCAACTCCACACTGATGTGAATTAGGAATCAAAGTCAGGAATCAAAATTCTCACACATTAGGGCTCATACTACACTTTTTTTTTTTTTTAATAGATTTGAAATTGTATGCAATTAAGAAAAGAGCAGGCCATTTCCAAACATCTTGCTTGAGCATGACTCTGAAGAGTATGCTAGAAAAGCCCAGATGCACGCTGATGCAGCAGGCATATCCGTGTGGTCCCCAACTCTTCTGCCTGCACTTTCCACGTCTCTGCCATGGCCCAGGACTGCTACCGGAGCTGCCTACAGCCCCTCCTGGGCTCACAGTGGTGGAGACAGCCCTTACCTTTAGAAAGATATAGCTACTACTAACTTGGCTACTTGGCTACATGGCTTGTACACCTTCAGCTAGGCTTGCTCACAGGCATCAGTGCAAATCCTGTCTCTCATACACAGTGTTTTAGCGGGCAAGGTGTTAGGAGATAAATCAGAGACAGGAACTGAAAGTTGCATGTGTAGGAAGGAGAAAAGGTGGCAACTGGTGGGGAACATCAGACTTGCAAGAGGAATAAAAGGAAAAAAAAACAGTCAAGTCTGGGAAAAATCAATTTTAAATTAAAAGCAATAATCAGTACGAATACAATGAGCAATATAGTTACACTTGCACAGTTTGAATGCATGAACTAAATGATTGAATGAACTGGAGATTAATCAAAAAAGATTCACAGAATTAAAAAGGATAAGCAATTCCACAATAAAATACTCTAAAAGGCAGTTAAGTTTCTTCTGAGCAGTATCTAGAAGTATGCTTTGGTTGTAAATGAGGGCAGTTAGGGAAGGAAAGAAAAAGGTTGTTGCTTACACTCGAGTGACTAATAAGTATCTTCATTTCATTGCATGTCTACTTACAGTGATTAAAATTCAATCAAAATGTCACATGCCCTTGCCTCCTAAAATACATCTCATTTTATTCTCACATCTGGTATATGCTATGTGTATTATCTAAAAAGAGCAGAGAGATAGTTGAAGAATGCTGTCCAATTGCAACATCATGGGATTAATTCCCAGAGTAACCATCAATCTTATTCTAAATAGTCACATAAGACAAGATCCAGCAGACTTTCTCCTTCCTACAGGCTCCCTGCACAGAACATCGAGGAAAAGCCATTTCCCAGAGCTATTGAAAGCAGATCCTTCAACTTGTAGATCTGAAAAAGTTCTCAAGACACCATTAATCTTGCACATTTACCTGAGCATCAGAGGTATCCTTGAGCTCTTCTAGTCCTCTTATTTCTTGACTGCTGTTTTCTTCATTTTGATGAATTGCTAAAATAAAAAGAGGGAATGTATTGGAAGCAGGCAGGTTTAAATCACAAGAAGCAGCAAAGCAGCATGGCCTGGTTTAGATCAAATAGGATGACCATTCAAGAAACCTCATTCCAAGTTTAGCTTTCTAGTTAACTCTTTGAGTGGTTTTGGACAAATCCTAAAAGGTATACCTTATTGGGTTTGGACAAATCCTAAACAAGGTATACCATACTTTTCCCAGGCAGTAAAATGCAGTACTAAATAGTTATATTCCTGCTACTGTTAGTCCTGATAAAACAGTAGCATTTAAGGAAACTCCCCTTTTCCATACATTATTACAAGACCTGATGACTCATAAAGAATAAAAAAAAATCAGACATCCCTTTATTTTCATTATATTACAGAATCCAATTCAGACTAAACAAAATAAGCAGATTTATCCCTCATCTCAGCCTTAGAAAATTCTTTGTAAGCAAAGTGATCTCAATCTTAACAAACACCACCATTATCCATGAAAGTCATCTCCAGAAATAAATGGTAGCAAATGATCTATTGAAGGTTATTTGCTGCTGGCACAATAAGAGAAACCAGTAACTTAAGTCAATTAACATTGCTTAAGACCAGCAAGTTTTGCCAGACTTTAAAGAAAAAAGGTTTGGATGAAACATGTAAGCTCTGAACAAGTGGAAACCAGAGTTATTAGTTTACCTAGCTAAGGAAACAAGGACCACTTTTGAACAGACACATCAGACTTCTGTTGCAAACAGCTGTATCTATAGGTAGTTTTACTAGCTATAGCCCAAGATACCCTTCCAGTCAACATGCCTGCCTGCTGTATTTTAGTGGGACATTAAGCCCTCAGCCATTCTGAAATGTGACACATGGCAGGTTAGGAGGGTCAGACCCAATGAAATACATGAGAAGTGACTTTACCTTACAACATACTCATTTACTTACAAGCACCATACTCAAATATCATCGATCCTGTGCACACATTGAATGATTTGCCAGTGTAGTCATAGCGGTTGTGACAACAAAAGCATCCTTGAAGCGGCAGAGCTGGCAAATCGATCCATTTCCTGAACCACGCCAGTCTCATGGATTTGATGGATGGGCAGGAGCATTCAGCTGGTGTGCTTTCTCCTGTCCACCTCCTCCTCTCTCCTTCACCCCTGGTCATCAGGCTGCACCTGAACTGCCACAACTCACAGCACCGCTTAAACTGTGGTTTAAGACAAATATCACCAGTCCCACTTTGCCTTAAAACTATGTCTGTGAGCTAAGGAAGCCCAGGATTTGATTGATGAATTGATCAGCTATAGAGGCAGCAGTACACCCTCAGCTAAGCTCTCCTCAACCCTCAGCCTGAATCTTCAGACATACAACCAGGTTACCACAGCTAAGCTAATACATGTAACGTGAACCATGAGATCTGGCTTGGTGTGTCTTAGTGGGTGCTCTGCGTCTGCCGCAGACAAAAAGCTTTAGGCAGCATATAGCAACTTAAAAGAAAAGTAACTTTAGGCTGTTCTTGACCTCTAAAATAAAGCATATGGATTTATTTTCTTTTTACTGCAGGATTTCTGCTGATATTGCTATGCCATATAGGATATAATTCTTCCTTCTTCCCCCACAGTTATGCTATTAAAAAAAAAGTAATAAAAATGTAATTATAAAAGGGGGAAAAAGTCATTTTGTCAATACAGTTTATTCCATTCAGTGATCTCTTTCAATCCATTATCAAAGAAAAACAAAGGTCTGGTATAAATCTTCACTAGTGGGTTTGCTGACATCACTTTACCAGCCAATCTCTGAAATTCAAGGTGAATGCTCAAAACACAGGGCCAATCTATAACTATAACAGAAAGCATGTATAATGGGGGTTGTATCCCAGCAGCATTTAAAGCTAGGCAAAACCAAAATGTGCTCTGGACGTTGTGGCATATCTCTGCCTCAGGTGGGAAAAGTAACAACCCCATGAAGGAGCAACCAGAGTGATTACTTCAACAGCACCGTGTGGCCCCAGCTTTCTTAGTGCTGGTCAGGGTTTCCCAAGGCAACCTACTCCATCCAACCAGGCTGAGGGCTCTGTGCAGTCCCTTCCCTTGTAACCCACCTCCCAGCCTTCCTCCCCAAGAGCTGCCTCATCCTCTTGCACACTTCCACATGTGCATGACCCCATTCTACCCACTGCCGCTACAGGATACACAAAGCATTCAGGATGTCCATTTGCCGAATGCTAGTCAGAACAACTGGAATGAGATGGCAATAGCAGAAGGCATTAATGAATGCTAAAAAATAGTTGTTTGAGCAATTGCAAATTGCTTAAGTCTGTGGCTGTGTTAACAGAAACACATTTCCCCAACTCTCCTTTCAGTTTTCTGAATTCTCCTAAAATCAATTTGCTGTAGGCACTGATGGGCAAAATATCCCCACGGACACTGGCTGTTAATTACGGAATTTAAAGGAGTGGCACCTTGCTAGTAACAAGACCAGGAGTCCAGGTTTAAGTGATTTACATTGATCCAGCCAACTTTTCCAACAAGCCTGAGCAGATGGGTGTTCCACAAACAGCTGTGCCAGGGAAAAAGGTTAGTGGCTGCCAACTGGCTTCTTGTCACCGGCCTCTGTTACACATGTCCCCTTCCCTGCCCAGTGCCAGGGCAAGCACACCAGAGCATCTTCAACCAAAGCAAACAGGCAGACCTTCGAGGAGCAGTACGCTGTTGCTAAACCTGGATGGGCTGGCAGATTAGCAAGGGCATGGTATCTGGACAGGGAGCTAGTGACAAGCAGCAAACACCCAGGGCTGAGGGCAGTAATATCTTTTACCTGGCACAAAGAGAAAGAGGGTATGTGTCCACAACCCCAATGTATACAGGTATCCTTGGGTGTTAACAACTTTAGCATGAGCAGTTTTAAAAATGATGAAAAAACAACCTCAGTTTAGATGTACCCTAAGTGAACAGCTTAAAAAAAAAGGAAAAAAAAAAAAAGAAAAAAGCTAGTTTTATCAGCAGTTTCACAGCCCAACTCTAGAAAAGCTGAAAAAGTTCATAAACCAAACCAAGCTCTCCTTGGCTTCGATGTTGTTTAGACTGTGTAAGGAATGTAGAAAAGAACCAGTAAATATTTTCTTAAAGGAAAAAAAAAGATCCCAGACCTCGCGCTGATGTTCTCGCAGCCCTCTTGGGAGAGAGGGAGCAGTTGGCCTGTGTTTCATGAAATTTCCATCACAAACTTAATTTTTGTGTCCTCTCTGCCTCTTATCCAAACCCATAAGAACCAGCCATAATTGAACCATTTAACTACACGCAGGAAGCGATACTGAAGGAATCACACCATCTCATACATTTTTGCCATCACAAGAACGTAGTCCCTTGAAGGCTAATGTGGCCACACAGACAAGTAACAACCCTTAATTATATTTTCTTGGGTTTTGTATGAAAAGGTTACTACATATTTTGTCTATAAAATACAGAAAAGCCATGAATTTCTTAACATACTCCAGTGTATTCAGAAATTTATGTTACTGAGGATCATCACACACACATAAGAAACAAATTGCTGTATTTCTATACACAGTGTGCTTCCTAATCCCGTAACAACTCACAGACACCCCTTGAATTGGCCCAGGCACTGCCCTCATGGGCTTTTGTGCATGCAACACAAATTCTGTCATAAAAGATAAGAATACAAGGATAATTTCCCACTTACTGTCAGCTGGCCATTTATTTTTCAATAAAAAGGCTTGACGTTGCAAATTCAACTGTAGGAAAAGTGAGCGGAAGGTTAGGGTGGGATGGGAAAGTATTTCCAAGCAAGAGTTGATTCTGGGACGGTTCCCTAAAACTGTAGCATGTACATGCAAAAAAAGTTGTGAACTTTGAAGCTGGGCCAAACCCTTGCTTCTCCGCCAGCATAAACCCAGCTTTGCTCCCTGATACAAATACCCCAGCATGTCTTACAAAGCAGCAACACCAGGGAAAGGCAAAGGTGGTTTACCCTGATCTATATGTATCTATTTAATGTTACATTTGGGTTCAGGCTTGAGACCAGAGACAGGAATAAAATGCAAAGAAACATAAGCATGACCGATTGCCTTTTCTACCTGCAGCATTTCTCCTTTGGAGGAGAGGTCACCATGAATGAAAGAAAAAGATGTAAAATGAGCATTAGCGTGCTAATGTGTAGTTCAAATGTGTCCATTTGCAAATTAGCCTAGGGAATTCAGGATGTTGATTTTTTATAATCATTTAAGGATCACAAAGGCCATCATCTGATCTTGAGTTCCCTGTGCCCCCACGGACCAGAGCTGAGATTTTGCTAGCAGATTCTTCTGAAAACTAATGTTGGAACAGAGAATTCTTGTGGGGGAAAGCCTTGTCCTTAAGTAATCCCATTTCAGCTCATTAAATCAGCAGGAAAAAATAACAAAGAAATAAGAAACAGAAGTAAATAATTTTGTACTAGCTACCTCAGCAGAACCAGCCATCACTCAGGGGTGTGAATGGAAAGGGAATATAACCATCACTCACACTGGAACCAAGCACATCCTTTGTGTCACCATCACTGACCAACAGTGCTTCCCCGCTTTTACTGCTACAATACAAAGTTTAATGTAGATTTAAGACATTGGAAGGGATTTGTCTTCCTCAGCAGCATGAAGCATTACAGGCATGCTAAAGGGCTCACCAGAGTGCCATGCAATGAGGGTCACAACAGCCACCTGCAGCACTATGGACCTTCTGCCTGTGGAAGAATCCTGCCAAGGGTGCCAGGGTTTACCCACAGAGCAGTGCCTCCATGAAATGCTGTTCTGTATGTCCCCAAACTTGAAGGTAAATTAGTTATGTTTGATGAGTAAGATTTTTAAAAGTCACATAACACGATGCACATTATTTAATTTTAATACTTCGTCTTCTTCAACATGGCAGAATGTTTTGCCCAACTGAAAGCGGAAAGGACAGTTAAAAAAAAATAAAATCCACATATAAACCAACTCCTGGAACCCACAGCTTTGCAATCTTCCCAGAGGCTTTGCTGTATTGTGCTTTCTTCCTTTCCTATAAATGAAGTTTCTTCTTTCTACCCCTTCTGGCTGCAAAGATAACCTTCACAACACAAACCAAGGCACTAGCGTCATTCTGCTGCTGCAGCCAGCCAGACTAGAACAATAACACCAGGAGAGGTGTGAACTTCCTCCCTTTGGCTTAATAGGGTGTTAACTTTGAAATCTAATTATTTAAATGCTTAAGAGAGGACTGCTGTCACAGTTAACCATTTCGCTGCTGAACAGCAGGCAGGGACATCTGTCCATCCGTGAGCAACTTGCTCAGGGTGGCACCCACATGGCCAGCTTAGCTCCCCATCACTGCTGGCTGTCCAACACCTCCTGTACTTACTGTTCCCTCTCTGTACCACCGTCAAGCATTTGGGGTTTGTGAACTGGCAAAGGATTACTTTTAACCTGGCTCGGTCTGATGACCTGGTTGAGAACAGGCAGCATGAAGGGCAGGGGACAGGGCACCCCGCAAGCCGCCATTGCTGCCAGATCCCTTGTGTCACACAGCTCCAGCTCCAGCCCTTGAGCTTGGTGTGAAATCCAACTGCAGGACGAGGATTGACTGCCTTTTGGGGGCAGGGAGCCCATAAACGTGGCCCTTGGCAGACATGCGATTTACCTCTGCACTGCCCTAGGCGGCTCCCAAGACTGAACTCGCTTAGCACGTTGCCAACCGTCAGGCACAGCCTCGGGAGCAGCCCGACCCAGCCTGCCGGATCCCAGCTGCCCCAACGCTGCCAGGCCCAGGGGCACAGCCTAGGCACCGGCTGGGTGAGGAGGAGTTCACTGTCCCCACAGCTCCTCCAGAGGCAGCTCTGCTGGGCCTGTGAAGCTCAGTCATCCCTTTGGCTGCATCCCTCATGCTTTCAGTGATGCTCCTTCATTTCAAATAAGGTTTTTCATTTATTATTTAGTGTTGTTCTTTAACCTGCTAACATCCTAGAACATCAAACCACTCTGCCCTTTAAGATTTCAATCCTTTCAGTACTGTGTGATCAAAATTCATATATGCATCTCTTTTTTCTAGCCAGTAAGCAGAAGGCACCTATGTGCCCTCTACAGATAGGAGACACACACCACCTTGGAAGTGGTGAAGAGCCTACTTCAGAACAGAACTTTGTTTATTTGACAAGCCAAAAGATTTTCACTGTCTCATCCCTGCTGGATAGTTATAGACTGTTTTTCTGTCCCTGTCAAACCATCACTATTGAAAAGACCTCAGGAATCTGCAAGAATATTCCCTGGGGGAAGGCTCCAGTGCTCTGAATTGCCAGCAGCCTGCACCAGTTGATTTATCGTCAGCTGCTGGGAAGCTCACAACTTCTAGCATTCCTCTTATATCCCAAATTTTTTGAGAGGCATGTTTCTTTTATGTTTTGTTTTTTTTTTTTTCCAAAGGAAGTTGCTAGCATGAAGCTTTTCAGAAACAAACAGCAAAAAAGCATTTTTTAAAAATCACATAGTTCTAAGTTAATTTCATGATTTTTGAAAACTTCATTGTTATTTTGAACAATGGAGCTTGTGGTATCCCTTGTTATCCTTTGTGGAGGGTATACAGCAAGCTCTAGAGAGGCTGGTTACTATGGCAGCTCTGAGCTGTTTGACAGTGTTATAATGTTTGCTGATGCTTATTAATTTATCAGAGTGGAAAAAAAAATGAATAACTCATACTGATACCATTGGGGAAACTAAAAGCCAGATCCTCTAGGTTTTCCATGAAGCACTACCGCTGAGCGGTGGAAAGGAAAATGAGCAGTAAGTAAATGCTTTACAAACCTCAGATTTGGGGACCATTTTAAGCCAGACCAGGTCCTCGTGCATACTCCTGTATTTTCCAAGTCCTATTTCCAAATTAAAAGGGGAAAATCAACAAGCACTGAACACCTCTGAAACCCCCAAAAGCTGCATGTAAGAGACAGCGATAATCCCAGGAATAAAACCCTCCAACTGAGAATTGGTTCCTTATTTACCATGAAACTGTAATCTTGTCTCAGAAATTACTGAAAAGAGAAAGCTTTTTAAGCTCATCTTTAACATGTTTCCTTTTATTAGCAATACAAAAATTGCCTTTGAGCTTTCTCATTCCTTCCCACTATTTCTGCATATATATATGCAAATTATTGTACAGACTTCCCTTCACTGAGTACACTACATCTCTGAAACAGTTGGCAGGCCCCTGGGGGGGTGTTGCCCAGACAGCTGTGCAATCAGCTGAGTAAATCAGCTAATTAAAGAAACAAAGAAAATGCAAAAATTATTAAAGACTCCCGCTTACAGCATTGTTCAGCACTTCTGTATCTCAAAAAGTACAGCAAGCATGGGGTGAAATAAAGGTGCTGTAAATTGGGGAATGAACTTTTGCACAAGTGACAATGATGCCATTTTCTCTCAAACACTAATCTGGGATTCATGATATTTATGCTTTGTAGTTTAAATCAATTTAATATAAATTACTCCAGCATTTTATTTCGTTTTAAAATGACAAAAGCATGAAATGTAATATTGGTTTCATAACTGATTTCTGTATGTAAAAAATTGTCATTAACTTCTGCTTGACCTTAGGTGTAGAAGTAATATTGAATTTGCACAGAGGGTACCCATTATGCTGGTCTAGTTTCCACGCAGAAAATAAGTTCCCAAGGGTCCTAGTGCTACAAGCCATTTCTCAGATCTCAAATAGGAAACAGGACTCCTGAAAATGATGCAAAAACATTTCCTCTCATTGCAGAGTTTATCAAAAGGAACAGATAACAGCAAGGGTAGGAATCTGCAATCTAAACAGAGCAAAGCCAGTGTGGTAAGAAAGGAGGCTGACAGATGTAGATTTGGTCTGGCTGATCCACACACCATTAAGGCACAGTTCCTTTCCATTGCATCTGAATGACCACAGGAAGGACAAACCTCAGTTTAAATGAGACTCAGGCCTGCCTATGTTACATAGCCATTGTAAATTAAAAAATGAGCGTACCAAGTAAAGCCACCGATATTTCCCAACTCAGATTATGGCCAGGAGCCTTTGCTGCTATTCTTTTCAAATTATTGTACAACTGGTTTTGTTAGGAAGTTCTGTTCATTTTATTTATCAGAACTGAAGCCTTTCATCTGGGTGTGAAGGCCCATATGTCATCCAAGGTGGTGGTGCATTAGAAGAACATAATTTGTAAAACACCTCTGGCTAAACAAGGGAGCTATTTTTTAATAGATAATCAACTACTGTTGATTCATGTGGCCAGGGGAGGTTTGATTTTCAGTGCCTGTCACTTCGTGATACATGCAAAGGAAAAGCCACATTTTACACCCAGTTTGTGAACATAGGAACTCACATCTTTTTTTATCAAGGAGAAACAAAGTGGAAAAAAAGTTGCAAACACTGTAGGATTACTACAGGAAGAGACAAAAGCAATGTTCTTTGTAGCAACAGCAGCTCAAGGAAAACCATGTGATGGCTGAATGCAGAAATCTTTAACTTTTACCCAGAGCTTTTAGACATTCATTCTCCTGCGCATGATATTTAAAATTAAAGAAATCAAGTGGCAGTGAATGTATTTATAGCAGTGTTGCCTGAAATGAGATGTTGGAAGGGTAGAGAAGAGCCCATTACATGATCAGCAGGCACAGGGAAAATGATTGCTGGGAACTGATCAAACAAGGAGATACAGGCAGTGGCTGAGCAGGTTGGTGCAAAGTGAAACACCACTCTCTATTCCATAGAAACATCCTCTGGGCATGGCCAGGAAAAGAGCAGGAAACAAAGAGGACTCTGAATAAATAAATTCTGTGAACTCTCTGTAAATGCCTCTCCCAAAGCACTGGAAACAAAACATTCACCTGGGAATTGTTTTTTCTTTTTCACAATTACTGTCTTTCGGACATGCAATCCCTTTTTGTGTATGTGCAAAACATCTGTCACCTACAGAGCTATTCTGCATTGCTCATTTCTTCTATGCCTTATAGCTCCCACAGAAAGAACTATGCCCAAAGTTCTGCAACAACTGCAGACACCTAGGTTCCAAAATCCCTCTCAGCGTAATTCCCACCAGAGAGCTCTTTGGAGCTCTTTTCCTTCTTTTTCCAAGGCTCAGAGTCCCTTCTGCTTTACATCAGCTGTTGACTACACAAAGGCTGGTGAGCGTAACTGTGTAGTTTGTTCACTGATGTTGTCCAGGGCACTTCCCACCCCAGCATTGCCCAGGGTGGGCACAAAGCAGGTGGTCATCGATTCAGCCTCAGCACAGCGGAGCTGTATGTGTCTGTCACACATAGTGTTCCTGACCGGCCAACACAATGAGCATCATTCCCAGGGCTGGAAGGGGTCTGATCCTTACTTCTGAGGCACTGCCAGTTTCTTGGTATTCCTGATCTCAGGAGTAATGGAAGAATCCCATGGGATGCAACAAAACATTGGTCTCTAGAGGTGGGCATTCCCTTCAGTAAGGTATAAAATGATTAAGAAAGATCGCTTAAAGAAGCCAACGTGATTACCTCCCTTACTTCAAGGTATGAAATCCTTAAAGCACAATGTAACTTTAAAAATATTCCTAGCTATGTTTTCAGGTGCAACTCTTATTTTGAATCACATTTCAATGGGCAGAGGAAAAGTAAAGATAAAGTTATCAAGACCTACCAGAAGCATGACACTCCTGCACCTTTACTTTGAGTGGCCATTTCTCCAGGATGAATGCTATTAGTAACACTTGCAGAAGAACTCTTATTCCATACATTTTGCTAAATTCAACCCTTGCTTTAAAGAAGAGGATGCTTGGAGAAATTGAAAGTTGTAATGAAATAAGGTCTTACTTAAGTAAATAAACCCACTGAAAAGAGATATAAGGGCACATAGAAAATCAGTAAGGTCCTGCTGATATTAACATTTTGCCACCCTTCAAACTTTATCAATTTTTCCACAAGAGAAAATGCACACCTCTCCGGCACAGGACTTCCACTTTATTCTGTATACAGGACCAAGTTTTTTCATTCCTTTTTATGCCCTTTTTCAGTGGCATAAAGTAAGAAATAATAAACTGTGCACATTTTACACCAGAGATACTGTGTATCTGCTTGTTTACAAAATCTGTAAATTCAAAGGGTACTTAATATGTTTGAGATTTAAACACAACACTGAACTGCTACAATCTTGAATGACCTTTGATCATGTATTTATAATCTCATCTTTCCAATTATGTGTACAAATCTAATTCAAATTTGTAATGATTTCCATTGTCTATATAATGGCCCTGTTCTACAAGTAAATGAAACTAATGACATAAGACATTCGTATAATGACAAAGTTTTTGCTAATTATTATGGAGTAAAGTTACCAGGAAGTCTCACAAGAATCTGTGCTACTTGGAGAAAAGTGCTGAATGGTAAAGATGCAGTTTCCTGAGTTAACTAAGCTGATAAAACAGCTTAATGCTGCCAAAAGGGTCTTACTGGACTCCTTCCCACATCCCCCCACCTCCCCACCCTGACTTTGTGCCAACTCCAGCACATGCTGCTGCATGCTGCTCTGGTTGCCCCATCTCGAAAATAATGTAATAGATGTAGCAAAGATGATCAGATTTAATGGAATAGATTTGGTATGAGGAATGACTAGCAATTTAGCCTGGAAATTGAGATAACTCACACGGGTATGAGAGAGGTGCACAAAATCCTGAATAGTATGATGATGAATGGATTATTCACCACTTTCCATCACCAAAGAGCTGTATCACAACAGGCTGAGGGTCATAGGGAATGTGTTTAAAACAAAAAAGAAAAAATACACTTTCAAATGCCCCACACATGAATTGCGGGACTCGCTGCCACAAGAGATGATGAAGGTCAGGAGTATAAGCAGGCTGAAAAAGCAATTAGATAAATTAATGGAGAAAAGGGCCGCCAAGGGCTACCTAACACAACAGTGCAGGTACAGCAAAATCCCTCTAGCACAGACTGGTAGATGCTGAGTACGCACATCAGAAGAAGGACTGTTTGTACTTGCTCCGTTTCTCTACTCGAAGCACCCCCTACTCATCACTCACCATAGGATTGGAGACGGATGGACTTTTAACCTGACCCAGCCTGGCTGTTCTCATGTTTTTAACCGGGCTGACATTGCCTGGAGTGTGTTTGAGTGGAGTCACACAATCAGCTCTGACAGCAGTGCTGTAGAGGTGGCGCAGTGGCTGGGAAAAGGAATAGCTGTTCACAGCTTGCTTTTCATTCATGTCAGCAAAGCTCAGGCCCCAGTGACTGCTTCATACTGAATCGTCTGCCCTAAAATAAAAATACTAAGCAAATCACATCAGCAGTTAAGTCCTGACAGAAGCAATACAAAAGAAAAGGGGAAGGATGGATATGCATACGTATATGTCAGAATAGGGTGGAGGTAATCCAGAAGATCTCAAATATAAAGTTATTACATTGCAAAAGTATTATTATTATAAATAAAATGTAAATGACTCATTTTTTAAAAATACAAATAGAGCTAGTCAATTTATGAATGGCTATATTGTGGAAACCTGAATATCATTCTGAAGAGGGAGCAAACACACACGCAAGTGCTAGGGCATTTCTGGGTGCCCTGCCCTTCACAGTGGGATGGAGAAGCACCCACAGCCCTGCTGCTGCTCCTGCAACACCTGGGGAGATGCTGCAGTCACACTCTTCCTACCTCATCCATGCTCTGTCAGCTATTATCTTAATTAGCCCCTGTATTCAGGAAAACAAGGACCAGAGCCATGCTCTTACTAACGGGCCTTTGCACAAATAAAGTTACAGAAATTCCGTTAGATTTAAAGGAATTTGCTGGGTGATGCCATGGGGTGCAGCTGGGTTTATGCACAGAAATGCAAGGCGTCTTGTTTGTGGATGGGATTAACACCAGTTCAGAGCATCTACCTGACAGATTTTGATCGGTTCAGACATACCTGTGTAGCTATACTATCGGCTAAAGCCTCCAGCCTTAGGCTATTTGCTGCTTTTTATCCTTGTTTTAGCTACCATCTCTAACATACAAGAAACATGTCATGAGCCATGACAAGCAATTGAGATAAATGCCAACCCTTGTAAAGCTTCAGAGGAGAGGCTGCATTTCTGTTATGTTTCAGCACATTTGTGGAAGCCAGCAGAAACCAGAAAGGTATAAACAAACACAACAATTCTAATGCCAAGTGCCTACAATTAAAAACAAATTTCTCTTCTGCTCCAGTTACTTACTTCTTCAAGACCTTTTACCAAACCAAGGAAGACAGCATTTAATCTATTTATTTCTAAGGTTAAGCAAGAACAATATTAATGCATTTTTATAAGCCACAGAGAAATGCACAAGCTCATTTCTCCCTCTTGAGCCACCTTTATCATGAAAGCTTTATTCTAATGAAATAAATGTGCCTTCCAGTCAACAGTGTTACTGAAGTCCATCAAAGCTTCAGGATTACAGACATTAATTTTGCCCTTTTTTTAGTTTTATTTGCAAAGAAGCTAAAAATGCTGAGCTCCCCCTGCATAAGGGCTCTCAAGTACCTCTCTATCAGCTTATGCCTTGTTATCAGAGTAGTGGTATACTTGCAGCACACATCTAAATATGAAAACGGAGCTTTTTTCCAAGCGCAGAAGTTTTTCAGTTTTCAGGTTCTGTATTTTTCCTTCAGCCATCTGTCAGTTTTATGTGTTTCTCCTATTCTTCCACCCTACAGTAAAAACAGAAGAACTTGGGGAAAGGCATTCTCCCCCACACTCTACTGACTTTTTATTTTCTGGTAGCCAACATTCTCCATCAAGTCAGATCCTGTACGAGCAAGAATTTGATACTCTGCCCTACCCCACAGCAGGCTCAGCTCTCTCCCTTCATTTTCAAAGCATTTTGTCAGTAGATACAGTGTCTAAACCTCTGAAACAGCCATTCTGGCCCAAGAACTGAAATAGTTGTAATTACTACTTCTCATATAGGTATTCTAGGTAGCAAACCCAAGCTTCATTTAAACAAAAAGAAACTGTTTCAGCCAGGTAACCAAAGGCAATGTTTCCCCCCCTCCAAGCATAACTAACCTTTCTAGCTGGACCCTCTTCACCTCTTGCAGAGGGAGCTGTGGCGTTTGGGTGCTTGTATAGCACTTTCCATGCAAAGTAACCCAGTGATTACTACAACAGCCCTAGACAAGTAATATGAAAGCTTTAATCAGCCAGTTTTTCTAGCACAATTAAATCACTGTGAAGTGCCTCTCTAAGGGCAGAGGTATTTCCAGAAATTAAAGTAATTCAGGAACAAATTACACAGTCCTTGCATTAAGCAAAAATACTCTTTCTTGCTCTTACTGATAGAGCTAACCAGCTATCTAGAGGAAGTATTTTGAAACACTGTAATTTAAAAACCACCAAACCATCAAAAACAGTACAGGAACTTCTCCACAACAGCTTTGGCTTTTGGGCTGTCAATCTCTAGGAAAGCTTTTGATTAATGAACCAATTACTCACTGCAGGCAGGTTCCAGCCAGCAGGTTAGGACCATGCCCATCGCCTGCACACCCCACTCATGAATCCCAGGGCAGGTGAGCCAAGCGCCCACATCGTTCACACCAGCCTGGAAGCCACCCAGGGCAGCTGGCCCAATAGCCATGTTCCACTCTTTTCATGCCAAAATAAATGCTTTGTCTGATCTTTGTTGGTTTATTTCCTGGAATTATATGGAGTCTTGGAGAGGGTTAGAAGAACAGTATCTTTGAAAGATACTGTGGTTTTTAGCTCCAGAAGTACTTTGTCTGAAATATGCTTCACTTCACCAGGCACAGCATACCATAGCTTGATTGCTAACAGTAACTGCTATGCTGTGAATTTAACCATCAGCAATAAAATAAAAAAGCATAATCAACCACCCTAATTTACTCTGCTCCTACTGTAGTAAAGGTATTAACTTAAATTAGACCTTACAGTTATGCCTGATCATGTAGCCATTTTTTACAGTCATCCAAGATGAGGCATAAAGAAATGCAAATTTCAACAACAAGCATGCACTCGTTAAACTGACTAAAGACGTATCTTTTGTTCACATCTAAACGGATATTTTAAGTGTTTACATTAATGTATTAGGAAAGACTGGTCAGCACTTCAAAGCCCCTTAGGGAGCTTTGTTTATTTAAGGCTCCGATTTTTAACTAAAATATTTCTACCTGCTCAGTGTGGGTTGCAATTACACTAGTATGAAGGAGACTCTAAAAGCTATCCTCCCTTCTCATTTTCATCTCCTGCAGCTCATTCCTAATCCAACCTCCATCCCATTTTCTACTGACACAACCATTTATGTAGCTATCCACTGAAAGGAAATAAGAGGCTAATTCAGGTTAAAATCAACTGTTTTGGGGAATGGAGTTTTTATTTATTGCCAGTAGCAGTAGTAGTATTTGCCAACACAACTGCTGAGAAGCAGGGAAAGAGTTTTCTTAGAACTGTATAAGCACTGAGTAAAAAGGTACACAGCACCATACTCTTAGCCTATTTTACAACAAAACAAAAGGTTGCCTTAAGCCCTTCCTTAAAATAGCCTGCTTTTCTCTGCACTGAACCAGAGCAGAAGCATTTCCATGTCTAGCCATTATAATTCAGGTGGGACTGGGGTGATACCAGGTAAGGGCAAGCAGCTGAGGGGTGTTAACATCGTAAACTACTAGAGCAGTTTAAGAAGCAAAACTATTACACAGAAGCAATTTAGGTCTGAATTCACACTTAGATTTGTGTTTACTTTCTGCATTTACAGATGACTGAGGATACAGCCTATGGGTACTTCTATTTCCAGACAAAAATGCATCAAACCATGTCTAGAATATTTTTGTAATACTTACATTTTCACAAGGAAATATTTGCAGATATGCCAACCACATCTTCTTGGTGCCTCCAGTTTAAGATACCATGTTGTGTGTAGTGCGTGTGTTGTGTGTAATAACTTGTGCTGTACTTGTAAAACGCAGATAGACAAATACAGATATTATGATGCAATATTATTAACAGGTCAGAAAATAGCTCAAAAAGTGAAAGATCTGTGATCTCACTTTCTAGCAAAATCACTGAAGATCACAAGAGATGCTCAGTGAAAATGCTCCCGAAGACCTCAGTGGCTTTGGGAATATGCCAGTAATTTAAGGAACTCCACCTCTGTTTTAGTCTAGAAATACATTCAACTCTCACTTCACCACATGCAGTTTACCCTTGCCAGATTAACTGTACTATACATGAAGACATCAGAGAGTTAACCCTGTATAGAGTTAGCTCCCTTGATTTCACTCCAGCTCAGATATCAAACGCAGATACCTTCTGAAAGTGGCTCTGCTACCAAACCTTGACAGAGCTGAGATGACCACATAT
The DNA here is from genome assembly GCF_031877795.1 of Strix aluco. Taxonomy (NCBI): domain Eukaryota; kingdom Metazoa; phylum Chordata; class Aves; order Strigiformes; family Strigidae; genus Strix; species Strix aluco. The sequence continues at coordinate 138,856,314 of NC_133931.1, forward strand.
TTCAATGTCTTTGCGCTGTATCCTCAGCATTTGCTGTAAGTGCTTATACTGTCAGAGACTTCCAATCATCCATTTGCCTTTCCCCACTACCCCTGATAACACAGACTTGCCTCTACAGTCATATGGACGTATATACAAGTCTTCAGGAAAGAACGCCTTCATGCATGAAGTTGTGCTTTTGCATAAAGAAATACACCTGACTGGGCAGGTAAAACACGGCAAAGATGGCATGAGATACTGGGCCATAAAAGAAAACACATGAAAATTATCAACTTATTTTTCTTAAATGTAAGTCAAATAAAGACATAAGCTTCTTTTATAAAGCGCAAGCCCAGAGACAATAGTGATTTTGGCCAGAAACAGACCCAAGTTCACATTCAACTGTAAGACTCCGATTTTATCAGCTAGGTCATTAGATGTGACGAGCTATGGGAAGTGAAGCTTGACAGTAATTGGATTGTGCGGATACACACAGATTCTCCAACAAGAGAGGAACGAGGTCCCCTATCTTTGCTTCCCCATGTTAATAAGACAGCAGTAACAATTCAAATACTCCAATAAATGACAAAAGGGAACAGCATTGCAAAACCCCCTCTAAAGTTCAGCCTGACTCACCTGACTTCCTTGCTTTCAAAGCAATGACAGCAGCCAGTTCTCTCTGTACCTAAAATATCAGGAAAGGAAAGAATGGTTATAATTACTAGCACAGTCAAAACAAAATACAACACCCATAAGGTACCAGCTATCAATCCTTTGGAGCAGTCAACTGCATGTGGAATTATGCAGGTACTTGGTTTTGAAACTCCAGACACTTTTCCTAGTAAATCTATTTTCTTTTCAGCTGGGAATTCTGTGACAACTATTTTTTTTTTTAACCTTAATTTCATGTAAATACTGCACATTCCTTAGGGAGTGGGCAATTCAGTAGCTTGACCTGTAATTTATTTGCACAGCATATCTCTTTCACAAGCACACACTTGAAGCTTCTTCTTTTCCTTGTTAAATGTTTGCTTTGCCTCTGCTGAGCACACTGTAATGCTGGATTTATGGTGTGACTCCAGGATAAGCGAGTTCTCCATGCTGAGGTCTGGCTGAGGTTCATGTATATAACTGACATTAGTTTTTCTGAGCTTTCAGGAGGAAACAACCTCTCCTAATAGCACGGCTGAGCATTTCAGGACCAAAAGTTAGCTTAAAATGAACATGCAGAAGTAAGAGCTATCTGATTTCCAGATTTACAGGCTATCTCACTAGCCTGTGATGAAACAGCCCTGCCATGCTAGCCAGCTCCCTTTCTCAGCCTCTTGTCTCTGCATTCTTCATATTTTCCTTATAATCTCTACACGACCAGCTACTGTCCCTTTAGCCAGCTCAACTCTACATCCATTTCTTTCCATAGGTCTGTTCCTCTTTTTCTATCAGTAAAATTCTGCATTATGCATTATTTTTATACTTCATATTTCCTCACTGCCATCATCTGTCCCACTGCAGCTGCTTTAATTGCCTTGCACTTGACCTACAGCACCCCAGACACTCTCTCCTGCATACACCTCAGTTCTTCCCTTCCTCTGCCCAATCCATGCTCTCAGACTCTTCTGTACACCTTCCCAGCTTCTTCCAATTTCCCTCATTTTCCCAAGACAGTCTGTCTTTAGTATTGAAAAAAATATGGGACATTCCAACTATTTTTCTAGGGATTGTCTTACCTATCTGTACAGTCTCCTGCAGTGCATACTAGCTATCTTGTCTAACAGACCTATGCAAAGCTCAAGACTATTCTGCAGTGAGAGTTTTGGCATCCAGTTTCTGGGAGCATGTGAAATTTAAAACATCATTCACAAGACATGTGGTATGATCAGAATAAGGCACAAAGCCCATGAAGGATCCCTGAAGTCATACAATTACTAACAACTGTCAACACCCCACTCTCACAACTGTGAAGAAAAGTTTGAAAACGTGAAACAACAGTAGTTAATATTATATTGGTCTGGGCAGAAAGACAGACAAAATCACCCAGGACATCTCAATACAATGGTAACTTCAGCATCCACTGATCAGCGGATACTCAGCAGCCACCCAGCAGCACACTCTACATGTGGCAGAAGGCAGTCATACCAGAGGCCACATCCTTCCTCTACTTGCATCCTTCCTTCCTGCATGGCAAAGGACCAAGGAGCTTTTTCTGCTGTCCTTGCAAGGTACAAGGATCTTTTCTACTCCTTGATGTTGCTCCACTGAGAGGGACAGAGTTTTCTGCCACTCCAAGCAGGAAAATATGAAGGCAGTGCCACAGTTTTCTTAAATGTCGTCCTGTTTCCAGCACAATTGTGCAAACTGGCAGTATAACCTTCCCTTCCTTCCTTCCTGTACACTCATTCCCATGACTGGAGAACTGTTAATCATGGTTAATGTAAGCATAATCTAAAAGTAAGTTGGGAAAGAACAGTTCTTCTCTAGAAAAACAACTCGTGTGCTTGCTTGTTTGCTTGCAGCAATTAATATACACAAGCTATCCAGAGTTAAAGTGGGATTTTCAATAAAAGCCCAAGTTGCTTCTGAATGACAACAGCATGACTTTTCATGGCTAAACTGCTTGGACCCTCTCCCTTCATTAAACTCAGCAGGAGGGGTACCAATATCGATGCCCCAGTCCTGATCTATTCTCACAGGTTACTGACAGTAAGAAACAGTGCACTGATGTCTCATCTTTATCTTTTAGTATTTAATAAATACATTATCTCAGGATTAGCCTTAGGAGACACTACAATCTGCAACAGTTGTAAACATACCAATTAACCCAATCAAATAATTGAAAAATGCAAATCTCTCCAGGACTGTAAAGAAAAACCCATCTTCTTAGAAGAAAAAGCAGCATTGTGGCATCCTGCAGTTATATCTGCAGTATTACTTTTGCTTATAAGGTGACACTTCCCAAGTTTGGAAGACAGTGCTAACATCACAGGCAATAAAAAGGCTGTTTTTCTGTATTTTGTCTATGTTATGCAAAATATCTCATTGCTTGCTGCGTGCCAGGAATGCAGCTGAATTACTTAATCTGAGCAAAACCCTTCAGTTAAAGCAGGAGAAAAAAAATGTTCCTCTAGTCTTAATATTAAGCGAACATTCCTTCATCAAAGGGTTTCATCTTGATGGTCTGAGCTCCCTCTCATAGGGCTCATTCAAATCACAAAGAATTGGCACTGCTGAGCATCCTTCTGGATTTGTCTGGTGTCCCTATATTTCATAATCTATATGCTTTTGTCTATTTTAGCATAAATGCACTTGACACCTCTGCTGGACATGCATTTCCTATGCATCATTACACCAATGGAAATCCATGTACAACATTCATTCCTCACTGCACACATGCTACTCATTATCATACTTCTTCCTAACAGGATTTCAGTTACCGCCGGTTTGACAAAATCTATAGTTGCACATCACACTGAAGACAATAATGTGGATTCAAAGTAAAATACCGATTCAGGCAAGAGCTATTCCTACCATTGAGATATTAAATACAAAAATTTGGTTTATACATATAGCTTGTCACTACAAAGCTAACATTACCTAAATAGTATCCCATTTTGAGTAGCACTGCAGATGTCAAAACTGATTCAGTTTAAAGACCAGCTGACCACACAGTGTTTACAGAAATATTATGAAAGTTTGAAAGAGAACATTTTGAGTGTGTTGTTGGCATGTTACCACACCTTAATCAGTTTTCTTTGTGCAATATGAAAGAGCAAGGGTGTGCATAGAGTGGTACCCACACCTTCTGCTTGATTAAATACAAATGGCATATTTATATGGTGAATCTTTTCATCTTCAAAGGAGAGATGTAGAGATTTTTCAAAAGTAAATGACAACTACTGTTCTTCTCTTGTCCATGAATCTGGTCATTTTATCACAGAAGGTATAGTTGTGCATCTAGTAGACAGAGCATAACACCTCTACTTTTTTCCTCTCTCTTTTTTCTGCCTATAGTAGTCTCCTGGGAAACACTTCAATGTGCCAAATAGGACTTCAGATCTAGAGACAAAGTGGCAATGCTTACAGAATCTCAAAATTAAATCCTGCAACAGAAAGCTCTAAACAGCAGAGTTTTGAAATAAAAAAGAGTCGAGTTCACATTTTTGCATCTCAACCAATGATAGTTTGATGGATTCTAAATAAAAGTAGCATTGGCTGCTGTCTTAAAGTACCAGAAAACTGTATTTCCCAGATACACTGCATTAACACCCTGATATTCTCTTCTGTCCCATCCCAAGGTAAGGTAAGAGCTTTGCAGTGGAAACACTCATAGCCATCCCACTGTGCTCTGGTTTTAGCAGACAAGACATTGAATATGAAGCTGCTCTTTTGGGCATGACATGGGATGTGTGATAGCTCTGGAATGCTTCTTTAAACCCAGGAGTAATTATTGCATTTTCTTAAAAATTCATGACCAAAAAGATTATCCAATGCAAACATATTTCAAATGGCACTTTGCACTGCCTGCATGTCAGCTGCCTTTACAATTTAAGTTTGACGGTGTTGTCAGTGCCTCATTGTAATGGAGCATATGATATGAGCATATAATTCGGTAGGCTCCATTCAGTTATCTTGACTGACTCTGCTTCTTCCATCGTAGAATAAAGCGTAAAGAAAAAGTGAGACCCCCGACAAGTTATTTTGTCTTTTATATCCGACTCTGCTTGTAAAAGAGGTGTACTCCATACATTATGCACAAATTCAGATGATAAAGAAACCTCTGCAGTTTTTTCCCTGCTGCACTTGGCTTGGCATCATTCACCGCAGCTATCACTATTATCTTCTACAATCTCCATAACCATTGTTTAAAACCAAGAGTGCATTTCCCTAACTAATCAGTTCTACACTGGCTGAATCATCAAAAAAACCCAATATTTTAAAAATCACAAATTGTGCAGTGAATGTGAAAAGTGGAACTCTACAAGAAAAACACACCTGGTAACAGAAAGCAGTATGGAATAAGTAATAAGAGAAAGGCCAACACAGAAAGCCAGGCTACAGTAAAGAAGAAGAGGTGGAGAGGGGAATTCACCAAACTTGTACAGATGCCTGTGTGCTAGTCACCCCTTCATAGAGAGTGCATACCTTACCAGCAGAGCCTAAGGCATTACTTTTTCTCCCTAAAGTAGATTTTCAAAATGAATCATACATTCAGCATCCTAAAAGTGCCTATTTCTGCTCCCTGGCTGTAAGGAGTGCCTAAGGAAGCTAGCTCAGATGTAGATGCCTGCCATATGGACACTTATATTTAGTTGAGGTGAGTTCCACCCTCTGCAATAGCAATAGATTTCACAGAGTTGCGGAAATATATAATTAGACCTTACATGCATGCATGCTTACAGTTTTTCCTGCACTTTCAGATGCTAAAACAGTGGTTTATATTTTAGGCACATAGAATCCTCCAATGTTGCTTGGGCTGGATCTTCACAATCAGTTTAGGTTTAAAAATTTGGGAATTTAGTCCCCAAAAAAGAAAAGCTGACAAAGAAGCATCCTTCTGACCTGACACAGAATGTTTTATTCCATTACAAGAAAAGCAAAATGAAAAGCAGAAGAGACAGTGGTACTATAAACACCAATGAGATTTGAACCTCCAAACCTAGAAATGCACAAAAAAAGTCTAATATCTGACTGCTTTATTGCTGGGCTGGAAGTAAGGGTTTTGGTGGGGTTTTTTTCACTTCTGAAACACTAGTCTGAAGAGTATTGTGAACACGATTCTGAATTATGAATAATTAAAGGAAGATTGGTTTGATGCTGTAAAAAATATGTAAACATTCAGTAAGCCAAAAAGCAAGACAGTGTGAACACACTTCCAGTTGTGGTTAGTATCTTCACTTTTAGTTTCCAGCTTCTGCTCACAGGACTCTTTTTTTCCATACAAATTCTGAAGCTGGCAGGAAAAAAAGAATTGAGAACCTGTATCCTGGTGAGTCCAGCCCTCTGCTGAACGGTGCAAGCTGAGGGTTCAAATTCCTTTGGGACATATAAAGGCTCTCCATAAACTTGCAGTGAGTACTTTAGACCCCAGTCTACTGTATGGAGGAAAAGCAATATTCTGGAGGGATAAGAGAGAGAAGTTCATATACAGATGCTAATATTTGGAGGATTCTGCTCTGGTCTTATGTCTTTTCTCCAGGGTTAGACTAGAAAATCTGCAAGTTTTGTGGAAAATCAGAAAATGTAGAAGAAAAGATCAGTCCTTTTGACACCACCATGGCAATAGATGAGCCTCAGGCCATCTGGAAATGCAACTGTGTAGTTTTAATTTAGCTAGTTAGCTACAGCAATAAAATGGTTCATTTAAAAAAAACCTGCCCATGTGCCCTGCTGCTGGAATCACTCAGGATGTAGTTCAGAGCTTTGACCTTGCAAGCTAGATGTGAAGCATTCTTAACTCCCTGTCAATTACTCACATGTTTAAGGATATGCATTTTATTAGAGTGTATCCAGCAATAGTTAGATCCAGTTCTTAAACTCAGAAAGTCACTTTGTTTTGTTGAGTGCTTCTCTTTTTTTTAACTGATGAGAAACTATTATTCTTCTATTTCTGAGAGGTAAAGCTTTTTGAGGGATACTGGCAATGTTTTATAGAGTTGGTAGTTTTGTGGGTTTTTGAAAAGATACGACTTTGCAATAAGTGTTCTATGTTTTTCTATTTTTTCTCTCTATGAAACTGAAAATGGAGGATAATGAGGTTCTGAGTTCCCCTTTTATTTTCAGCTAGGAAAAAATGGTAGCAAAACCAAGGAATTTGAATATAGAGAAAACAAAAAATAAAAAAACAATTTTAAAACATGAAATTTTCTATTATCACACATTTTACATTATTTTTTGTATAAGCATACAGAATCACTGGCTTTCTAAACACATTATAAAATATCTTTTGTAAAGACATTTGTCTTTACAAAATATAGCACAAATTCTCCTTTCCTTCCATTTTTCAGCAATTTCAAGATAGTACTTCATTCATTTTACTTAAAATAGCTCTTATCCTCATGCCTTTTTCATGACAACTTTGTCCTGCTTGGTTCTCTTTCATTTCTGTACTTTTTTGTGTACCCAAAACAGAACTAGCACTAATTTCATGTTTTGCTGATACCATGATTTAGGTGTGATGTTCACAGAACCATACAATCACAGAATGGTTGAGGTAGGAAGGCACCTCTGGAGGTCATCTGACCCAAACCCTTGCTCAAAAGCAGGGTCAGCTAGAGCAAGTTGCTCAGGACCATATCCAGTTGAGTTCTGAACATCTCCAAGGATGGAGACTCCACTACCTTTCTGGGTTACCTGTTCTACTGTTTGATCACCCTCACAGTAGACAAGTTTTTTCTTACATTTAAGTAGAATTTCTTGAATTTCAGTTTGTGCCACTGCTTCTTGTCCTGTCAGAAGACATCACCAAGAAGAGCCTGGCTCCATCTTCTTTATTCCTTTCCATCAGTTATTTATACACATTGATAAGATCCTCCCGTAGCCTTGTGTTCCCCAAGCTCAACCCCCAGTTCTCTCAGCCTTTCCTTGTAAGTCAGATACTCTACTCCCCTGATCATCTTCATGATCATTCACATACACTCCAGTATGTCCACACGTCTCTTGTGCTGGGAGTTCAGAACTGGACACAATGCTCCAGATGTGTCACACCAGTGCTGAGTAGAGGGGAATGATCACCTCCCTTAGTCTGGGGGTAATGCTCATACCAATGCAGCCCAGGAGGCAGCTGGCTTTCTATGCCACAAGGGCACATTTCTGGCTCATGTTCAACCAGCACTCCACCAGGACCCCCAGGTCCTTTTCTGCAGAGCTGCTTTTCAGATTGTCAGCCCTGAGCCTGTACAAGAAGGAGCATGAGGTTATTTCTTCCAGATGCAGGACATTGCATTGCCCTTTGTTGAACTCCACGAGATTCCTGTTGGCCCATCTCTCCAGCCTGTTGAGGTCCCTCTGAATGGCAGCACACTCATCCGGTGTATCGACCATTCCTCCCAATTTTGCACCACCTGCAAACTTGCTGAGGGTGCACTCTGTACCATCATACAGATTACATTAGATCGAGTGAATCTAGCTTAACCTTCTGAAGTCTTTCTGTCTGCTTCTTTGAACAATGATCTTACAGCAAGATAAACAAGATGCACCAAATTCTAGCACAGACAGGATAAGCTTTTATTATGATGGAGTTTATTGAGGCTAAACACAAGTCTATGGGACCTGATGGGATACACCCAAGGGTGCTGAAGGAGCTGGCTGGGGTGCTCGCCAAGCTGCTTTCCATCATTTACCAGCAGTCCTGGCTGACCGGGGAGGTCCCAACAGATTGGAAACTGGCCAATGTGACGCCCATCTATAAGAAGGGTCAGAAGGATGATCCAGGAAATTACAGGCCTGTCAGCTTGACTTCGGTGCCTGGGAAGCTGATGGAGCAGCTCATCCAGAGTACCATCACACAGCACATGCAGGACAACCAGGTGATCAGGCCCAGTCAGCATGGGTTTATGAAAGGCAAGTCCTGCTTGACAAACCTGATCTCCTTCTATGACAGGGTGACCTGCTTATTGGATGAGGGAAAGGCTGTGGATGTTGTTTACCTCGACTTCAGTAAGGCCTTTGACACCGTTTCCCACAGCATTCTCCTGGCAAAACTGGCTGCTCGAGGCTTGGATGATTGCACGCATTGCTGGGTAAAAAACTGGCTGGATGGCCGGGCCCAAAGAGTTGTGGTGAACGGAGTTAAATCCAGTTGGTGGCCGGTCACGAGTGGTGTCCCCCAGGGCTCGGTTTTGGGGCCACTCCTGTTTAACATCTTTATTGATGATCTAGATGAGGGGATCGAGTGCACCCTCAGTAAGTTTGCAGACGACACCAAGTTGGGTGGGAGTGTTGATCTGCTCGAGGGTAGGGAGGCTCTGCAGAGAGACCTGGACAGGCTGGAGCGATGGGCTAAGGCCAACTGTAGGAGTTTCAATAAGGCCAAATGCCGGGTGCTGCACTTCGGCCACAACAACCCCCAGCAGCGCTACAGGCTTGGGGAGGAGTGGCTGGAGAGCTGCCAGTCAGAGAGGGACCTGGGGGTGTTGATTAACAGCCGGCTGAACATGAGCCAGCAGTGTGCCCAGGTGGCCAAGAAGGCCAATGGCATCCTGGCCTATATCAGAAATAGCGTGGCCAGCAGGGACAGGGAAGTGATCTTACCCCTGTACTCGGCACTGGTGAGGCCGCACCTTGATTACTGTGTTCAGTTTTGGGGCCCTCACTACAAAAAGGACATTGAATTACTCAAGCGTGTCCAGAGAAGGGCAACGAAGCTGGTGAAGGGTCTGGAGCACATGTCGTACGAGGAGCGGCTGAGGGAACTGGGGTTGTTTAGTCTGGAGAAGAGGAGGCTGAGGGGAGACCTCATCGCCCTCTACAGCTACCTGAAAGGATGAGTCTCTTTAACCAAGGGAATGGCCTCAAGTTGTGCCAGGGAAGGTTTAGACTGGATATTAGGAAGTATTTCTTTACAGAACGGGTTGTTAGGTGTTGGAATGGGCTGCCCAAGGAGGTGGTGGAGTCCCCATCCCTGGAGGTGTTTAAGAGTAGGGTCGACATAGTGCTTAGGGATATGGTGTAGTTGGAAACTGGCAATGCTAGGTTAAAGGTCCTTTTCAACCTAGATGATTCTGTGATTCTGTGATTCTGTAAACAGAGGTAGGAAGCCAGATACCCAGGCTTCCCAGGTAGGTCTCCTCAGAAGCTTATGATAATCTATGCCAGGGCTGCTGAGGCCCTTTCTCTCCCTTTGTCCCCCACCCCATCACTGTCTTCACACCGATGTCCACTTGACCAAGAGGACCTGAGTGTAAGCTACCTGGCAGAAAAAGCACCATGATCCTTCAAATTGGTATCTTCTGAGCCATGAACAGCACGGATTACAAGAGAGCAGACTGCAGCAGTTCTTGTTTAGACTGATTTTAATAGCTTTGGACTTGCACACTAAGACCTCAGTAAAGCTTCCTCCTTTCAGAGACAAAAAAGTAGTTTGCATTACAAACACCTGCTCACTAAGTCTTTAATTTGAAAAGATCCAAAACATGACAATATTTCAAACATGATCAGTACAAACTTTGATGCAGTGACCTTACCGCAGAAGTGAGACGAGCAAGAATTTCAGCATTGGTTTCTGCTGTATCTTCCATTTTTTGATCAGGCCTTAAAAAAACAAAAATAAGATTTTATTATTTCTTTCATTCTGTTTCAACATCTTTTGATTCCTGGAAAGCAAGGAACTGTGTAGCCACAGGCACTAATGTAAAAGGGCTTTTGAGATTCCACATCAAAATGATGACTGCAACATGACAATAATTTATTGTGTCAGTAATGACAGAGTACACCCTTTGTCCCTTGCTGTCAAGAACTCTTTTGATTGCACTAATATAAAACAGTGAGAGAATTCTTCAGCTATAAAAATATGATGAAGAACTGGAGAATACAGGACCCTCTTAGCTCAGAGCTGCTTATCTGAATGCATATTTTGCTCTGCTAAAAACATACTCCATCAACAAAGCAAAGAGTTTCCCATCTGCCCACCCATCTTTACTAAGGTGTGGAGCAACACCTATGGAATGCAAGCTCACGTAGATAAAAGCAGACAACATCAAAATCATTATGTGACACATGAAGTTTGATATTTAAAAAAAAAGTGAAAATGAAAAGAATACATGTAAGAAGCCATAAATTAGCAAACTAAAGCAACGGCTGAGAACACTATTAGGTTGTCTTGACAGTTACTCACAAGACAGAGACTTAATGTGTCTTTGTGAAAGTGGGGCAGTGCAAGAAGAACCTTCCTAGAAACTGTCACAGAAGTCTAGTCCATGTGGAAAAAGCCACACAAAAGCTGCTGTGGACAGCATGGGATAGGACTGTGTTTTTCTTTAAAACAGTCTAATTTCCATGACTAAAACACCTGCGAGCCTTTTGGAAGGTTTATTGACAATCAGATACCAATATGATAGGGTTATTACTATAGGAAGAAGAAAGAAAATGCCCTTGAGATCTTTACTTTTCATGGTATTCAAGAAGTGTGGCATGCCAGCAAACTGAGCCAATAGGCAAAACTGCAGCTGGTGTAATAAACGTAAATCCCATGTATTAGCAGAAGCTTCTATCTTTGACTAAATTATTTAATCGCTCATATGCCTTGATGTGTTTAAGGAGAGAGCTGACAACATGTCTGGAATACACAGCTGGTCTATTGTGATTCTTACGCCCCATGTCCAAAAATTTCTTTCCCTGATTAAGAAATTAAGGTCAGAAAGCACACATGCATTCATTTTGGGGCAAGCATATTCAGACCAAAATGGTAATTCAGATTAGTAATCACAATTATTTTTACAACTGCCTTTCCTATTCAAAGAAAAACTTGATTTAACATTGTAAGTGTTATAAACAGCCCAAAAGAAATAAATGAATGCAGTTTCATTTACAAAGACTGATTTATTCAGTCTTTCTCTTTATAATTTGGAATGAGATTAAAATAACTGACCTCTTTAGATGCCTGTTTCCCTACACATCTGGTCTCTTCTGATCTCTCAGAACCAGGCTAGGACCTGATTCTTCTAAACTGAAGCCAAAAGATAGCAGCTCAGTAGACACAGCCACAGATGCAATCTGTAAACCCAGAACAGCATATAGCATAGCTATGTCCATCTTGGGCCTTTGTCACTACATCTTCTATTAAAAAATACTCCCGGTATTCATCTGCATATGAGCATCAAATACTTCTGAAACCATTAATATACTAAAAATTATAGTCAGGTCTCCAGAATCAGAGAGTAAGAGTGTATTATGATATCCAGGCTAATGGAAAAAAGACAGACAGAATGGATACTGAGGAACAGAATCAGGACAGATATCACCTTAGTTTTTTTCAAAAGGGACCAGATAAGGCCTAGCAAGGGCTGGTGCTAAACAGGAGCTACAAAACCCAGGCAAACAAGCCTAATGCTTATACAGCTCAGTGCTCTGTGGGCTTGGTAGGGTGTTAAGCAGAGCGAGATGCAGGGATGCTTGCCCTAGATCTGCATGCAGACAAGTCAAGTCCAGCACAACTATTGCTATACACCACATGAAAGCAACCACAGTGCTTTCCGACCCACTGATGGAGGAAGCAATATGGATACACCCATGGTCCTGGGTCTGGACCTCAACTGTACAATGTAAAGGCACTACATATGTCTCTACGCTGGCTTTACAATCCAATAAAAGACCCATGGATACCTAAGAGCTGTTTGTATTCAGCAAAAGCTTTCCGGGAACTCCGTAAGGCAGTAACTAAATGAATATCCCATTCTGGCTATTTGCATTAAAAACAAATTACTTTTAAGAATGGTTACTTTTTGAAATTAATAAAATGTAAATTATTTCAGGACAGAAGATACAGAATATAGTGTAACACTTCTGAAAAGAAAATAACAAGCAGTATGAGATAAAGAAAAAAAATCCCTTGTTAACTTCCCTTCAAATAATTTTTAAAAATATTATGGGATACATTTCAATAGTCTTAAGATACCCAGTGCATTCTTGAAATCTTAATTGAGTCTACCAGTGGTTCTGAAAATTAGGTGTTGTTATAAACACCGCCATTTACAAAGAAGGAAATAGAAGCACACAAAGATTAAACACCTGATACAAAGCCATTGCAGTCACTAGAAAAAATTCAGGAGCCATTGGATGAGCACCTAAGTGATTGCTCAAGGTTGTAAGGAAGTCCATGGCACAGCTTTCAGTTCAGATCTTTTGTTCCCAGTCTACTGCAATATTCACTTCTTTTCTATTCAAGTAGAATTGGCTGTGATTAATATAGGGTGTTTAATGACCCCAAGAGGCCTCTTCATCAGTCCCATTCTCATTTGACAACATTTACAGGGGCTCAGTCCTGTGGAATACACATAACAACAGCAGCCTTCAGTTTAGTGTGAGCTGCTAAAAATCTGCTATGTCCCGGTCTTGTCTTCCATGCTAGATTCCCACCAATGTTATGTTTAATGTAGGTCAAAAGGCAACACAGAGCATTTATTCAGGAACCATAAGCATGTCTCTGGCTTCAGAATGCTATTTTCATTGTAGAACTCTCTGTAGTATTATTTGGTAACACTGCTAATACTGACCAAAACCAAATACAAATCCATCAAAAATCTGTACAGCAAGTCAAGACTGGGCCATGTTTATGTAATCTGTTTTCCAGAAGAGCTGCTGAAGGACGTTCCCAGAGCTGCCTCTGCCTATTCAAGTCTACAGACTCCTTCCAGGACAGCAGATCTATGGTGCTCCACAAGAGACCCACCGATGCACCCAGCAGTCCAGGCAAGGGCAAGGCTGCTGCCCATCAGCTATGGAGGAGACTGAGCTCCTCTGGTGCCTGGGACCACCAGGAGATGTCCAGCATTGCCTTCCAGTGCACAAGCAGGTAGTTGCTTCTTATTTCATCAAAAGCAGGGAATCTAATAAGGTAAGAATTTCTCTATGCCTATGTATATACAGAATTAATGCCATCAATACACACTGTGAGAAAAACTAAGACAGAGAAATGAATACAAAAATATTAAATTACATGAAAGACTATGCTTTTAATGGTATGCAAAACAGCTTATATATTTGAGAAAAGACAAACACTCACTGCAAGGAATAGTTTTTAGAATTGCCCTCTTTGTTCATGAAAAGAGTTTATTTAACCTGGTCAGATAACTTTAACAAACACCTCATAACATCTATTCCCTTTCAGATTGTGTTTTAGAAGTGTATTATTTGCATCAAGCATGAAGAATTTTGAACCTGGAAAAGCCTCCTTTCCCTTTAATATCACATTCCCTCAAGAGTATACATTATTTAAAATTTGATTCCTTCAATATATTTTTTTTTTAAAAAGCACCCTCATAATCTGACAGGTAAAACCTCCAGAAAATAATTCTTCAGTGACAATGTTCCCAAAAGGAATCCAACTTCAACTAAAATTTGAATAATGTGAGCAGGAAGGAGCTAGAGAAGTACATTAAAGAATAATTGTTCAATTCATGTGACAGGAATCATCCTCCACTAGAAGTGACAGTTGCACTGGAATGATAAAACTGCAAAGCAGACTGTAAAACAGTGGTACTCTCTGGCCAAAGTCAGCATGCAGGACACATTTTTAACTCAAACCTAAAAAGTCTTCAACCCATTTTCCTACCTAGCATCCTTCATGTAACACATCAGTATGACCTATCTGTTCTATCTTTTTGATTCAAAGCCTTTGTACAACTAGTCATCAACCATGAAAAGTGGCCTGATTTTCAGTGATAATGAGGAAAACCTGAATTTCTACTGAAATCAAGATGAAATCACCCTGATATCTAAGGGACAGCCAAACTGCTTAGCACCAGAGTAGGCTGGAAGACAAGAATTTCTCTTCACAAAAATATTCAATTTTTTCTCCCATATGAGTCATCTGCTTAGAAGATTGCATTCAGTCCCCTGCTCTAGCCAATTTGAGGTCCTTGTCACTTGGCTACACTCACCCAAGCTGACCAAATAAATGCATTTTCAAGGGAATCCCCACTCCAGAACTGCCGACTTCTGGTTGGTGAGGGCAGTCAGCAACAGAGGAGGGAATCAAGTTTCTGCCCTGAGCCATGCAGAGAAACTACTGAGATTTTTTTCTACCAGCTCAATGTGTCTGAATTTAAGAAGCTGGGCTTGAGACAGCTTACAGGGATTTTGGGCTTTGTTCTCCTTTCAAATATTTCCATTGGACATTTGAGGAATGTGTTTTTAAAATGTAGTATGTAGAGAAGAAAAGTACTTAGAGAAGAAAGTTTTGTCTTTGACATCAAAGAGAAAAAATCCTAGTACTGGAAGAGTAATAGTTCTCCACAGTGTATCAGGTTTGAGGATTCATCATGCTAGGGACAATGAAAGAATTTAACCCAACTTGCCTATCCAGGCCAGCTCCTGCAGGTTTGCTAAGGCATGAAGGGTCACGAGCCTCCAGACCTCTCACTTACCCCTTTTTCCTATATTTTGGCCTCTCACTGTGGCACAAATAACTATGGTTTCCTTCTAGCTGCTTTAAATAGGCAACATTTAGAGCACAGCTGTATCAGCACTGAGGATATGGTAACATCCAACAGTCAGGTGAAAGATGAGACATGTAGGAAGCGAAACTCTTAAGAAGCATATTCTGAAAAAGGGATAATAATGTGAGACTACAGAGCTCTGGCAAACACGCAGTAGCAACCTAAAACCAGATGACTGAAGCTACCACGTTTCTACTCATCTTCTCTATCCATCTGATAGCTGATCCTGACACAGCACAAGGGCATCTGATCTGCTAGTCAATCAGCTCCACAGCATGCCTGCTGCCAAATTCATGCCAAACCTCCAAATGTAAGAGGAAACCAAAAAAAAAAATAAAGCCATTTACCCAGGTACTATAGCAAGCTAGAGTCAGCAAGCTAGTGCATAAGAACCACAATATGCCAAAAATCCCAAGTCAAATACCTTCATTTATCTACCCACACTGACTTTCTCAGATGAAAAGCCTATCTCTACAAAGCTTGTCAATGCTGAAAAGAAAGCTGACTCATTTACACGGTGGTTTGAGGGTAAACAGTGTCATTATAAGCCATCCAATTACGAAGCAGTCAGCAAAAGTTAAAAACAGCTGTATACGCACACTTACAGATTACACATGTCAATCCTGGGAGGAGACAATGGCAGTAGTTGAAGGAGGAGCTTCACTCCATTCTTCCATCCTTCCTCTTTCTCAAATTCACAGAAAAGGTAGGTACATTCATCCGCTGAGAACTGGTAGAAAGCATGAGTGTCTTGAAAATAGAGTTGTCTGTCCACTGTTAGGAAAAATAACATTAAATAGCCTTTAAACGTTTACCATGTAAAGGTTCTGTGACCCCACCACACCCTGTATTGCATTTTAATGCCGAGTTGCACCACCACACAGGGCAAAAGGATCGCAAACTCAGCACAGAAGCAATCCTGCCCTCTCATACTAACTCACTGCATCCAAACAGGACAACCCCAAAACCTCAATTTGAAGATATCCAGGGTCCTGAAATTCAAGCATTAAGACTGCTGAGTACTTAATCAATTTTGGAATCAGTTCAGAATTAGGGGATAAAAACCTTCCACTTGTCAGATCTGTAAGCCTCGATTTCCATTGGCCTCTAATCTGTTCCCACTAATGGCCAGGCACAAGTAAACAGTTTAGTAATGGGGATGCAGCCCACCATTATCCCAGCTTCTCCTCAAATTCAGGGCTACTGGATTTGTAGACTAGACCTGGGTAAGATGATGTGCCAATACAATAGCTGTCATTTTCCCTGGCATAACTAGGATTGAGCTGGGATAGAAGGACAGGGTCCAAAGCCAAAAGCACATGCTCCTGCAGTGAAAGTCATTGCACCCTTATTGAGGCTGCATGATCAGACATCCTATCAGTGTAGCTGGAGCAGAAGAAAACCTTTAAGTATACTGTCAGCATACATAAGCAGAAATCTTCCATAACACCTCACCTTTTCACAAGGAGGAAAGTTTAGCACAGACCTCAGGGTGGGGTATGCTCTGAGTTGAGCTACCTAAGTAGTCCCAGCTAAGAAGTAAAGGTCATCAGATTTCCAGAGGTTGGTTCCAGTGTAATTATCACCAACCACATTAGCTGGACCAACCCCTAAATTTGGTGGGGAAGGTGGGGACAGCCAGGTAGAACCTGGCATCACCACCATCTCAAGGAGCTGAATCCTCTCTCAATACATGGTAACCTAAAACTATGAAAAACAGAGAGAGGAAAGGAAAATGACTAATAGCTAGAGAAGTCATCTAGAGAAGTCATGATCTGCAGTGACTCAACAGCTGCTGTTTTGTGAAAAACCTAAAAAAGCTTGAGGAGAAAAAAAAATAGCCTGGAAAAGACACGCATACCATTTGCAACTTGGTAATAGGCAATTACATTTGCAAAGGCAAAAGGAAGGAAATTGCCTAAAAAAAGAAATTAATCTTTGGTATTTATGAAATGAGAGGTCACAGAGCTGAGCCTACCAAAGAGATAGTAAAATAAACAACTGTCAAGAAAAATGGATCAATCTGCTTTTTTTTCCCCTCCCATCAAAAACTCACCCTATGCAGGAGAAACTGATAGTACTTCTAGCATGAAGAAGGCTATCAAGACTAACCTGATAATATAATGCCCATATCCAGGAGGAGCTGCCACACTCCAACAGCTGTAGATCTGCACTTAACAAAAGGGCACTGCTCCAAAAGCCAGTCTACCAGTTCTGATCCAACACAGCTTCTCCTGAAAATAAGCAAAACATCACTTCCTACACTAAAGTAATGTTAAAATGCTCTTTTATAATAAAGAGCTATTTTTTAAAGCTATTAAAAGTGAATCCTTCTGTTCACGGCAAACTCTTTGTCTCAATTACTAATTTTTGTAATCCTATTCATTTCAAGGGAAGAAATTATTCTGGCAAGTCTCCCCTCGTTACGAGGGAACTCGTGTTATATGAGTAAGTTCCCTTATGTACCTAATTCATGTGGAACACTTTACAATATGTAATATTTTTATCAATTTGTGCTGCATACAGACAGTCATCCAAAGATGTGTAAGAGCTAAATAAAACCCAGCTTTTAGCCTCAGGATTTTATTTCCTTTCTGAGCATAGGCATAAGCAATACAGCTACACGATATATGTGTAAGACCTAGAGTGTTGCTCTAGGACGTACTTAATCTTTCACATTATTGGTAAACTTATCTTTTTAAATCATAAAAAAAAAAAAAAGTTGTGGCTTTTTCTTAAATATGGATATGAATGAATGGTGCTATAATAGAGACTTATGCATTTTGACATAATTGGAAATAGGAAACATTTATGCTGTAATGCAACAGAAATGGAAAATCACTTCATTACCAAAATATTACATAAATTACATGCAAAAGTCACTGTGTAAATAAATCTTAGTAATCCAATTGATCTCTTTTGTAACTCCAGACCAGAACTAAATTTAATACTCTTTCTTTTCAACAAAATAACAAACACAATTGTATATGAAATCATGAGCAATTAAATTAATGGACATACAATCAGACCACTGCTGGTTTCTGACAACTGACAAACGTATTAAAATACATGAGATTTTAAAGAATATTTTTAGAAAATATTTTCAATTCTTAGTAAATACACACAAAATCTCACTCTCAGAATTTACTCTCTTGTCAAATCAGGACATAGACAAATGCAAATAAAACCCATCCAGTTGGTTAAAATGAATGATCTTGGGTTACCTGCAAATGCCAGTAAGGTACGCCCTGTCTTTAATCAGGTCAGATGCTTGTAGAGTAAAAATATTCCTGAGAGCTCTCCCAGCACAGGAAGAACTTTCTCCATAAATCTGAATGAAAAGAGAAATTGAAAACTGTGACAAACAGGGATTTATTCCTGCTGTAGTAAATTGCCTTGCCACTGTCTGCTCCCTCCCTCTGAGCAATGCCTTCTCCCCAGCTAAATGACAAGCCAGCAGCCAAAGCCTCAGAGGAAATGCACCCAAACTTCTGCCATACCCTGTTGTATCATGGGTTGCAGATGCCCCAATGACCTGGACTACTTTTACATTTGCTGCCTTAGAAAAGCAGAGGTTTTACTATCTGTCAGCTTTACCTCTGAACAACAGACAAGTTCAAATGAAAACAAGTGTTACTCTAGCGAAGCAAAAAGACTATATTAACCATTGCAAAAACCACACAAATACAGTTAAAATTAAACATTATTCCATAAGTATCTGAGTTAAATAATTTAGTACAAGCCTAATACACACTGAAACACCATTTCATAGGTTTTTTCTTCTTGTTCAGAAACTTTGGAGGTATCTTACGATAGCTACAGGTCAGTTCATCCATACCTTGCCAGGAGGATGTGGTCTTTCAGAATGGACACAACTCTGACTTCACCCACACCTGATTTCTACCTTACACCTCAAGGCTGCAGATGTGACTATCAAAACAGAACCCAACTCCATCTTCCATAAAACCATGTTCCACCTGGACTCTGTATACCACTCCTTACTGATGAATTTAACTCAGGCTTCTGTTGTGATGTTTCCTCACCATTCCAGCAAAACACATCAGTAACACAAATAACTAACTTGAAAGAAAAAAAATGCTGCGGTTTCACCTTTTTTTTTGTTTTGTTTTGTTTTGTTTCCTATGTTTAGGAATCTTTCAAGGAATATAAAATAGTCCTGAGACAGTAAAGTCTTGACAGATGCAAAATCAGAACTCTCAAATATTACAAAAGTAAGTTAAACAGTGGCAATTTTTTAAATGTTTGGGCAGAGAGTGCACATCAGAATTCACAACAATTTAGTTTGCAAATTCAGTAATAGAAGTAGACAATTTCTAACACACACAAATTATAAATTGTTAACTGGATTTAACTGCAGGCCACACTCACAAGTGTCTTCAAAACTATGGCTAAGAGGTTGAACCAAAGCAAAAAGATTCCTAATATGTTGTTTCATGAAATGGAATTGTAAAGAAGCTTGACAAGTACCTTGTTTGAAGGAGTTTCCAAATAGGGATTTGAAATTCTTCTGGACAGGGTCTGCAAGACAATTTGATAGAGCTTTAGGTTTATCCTGGGTTTTGTATGGAAAAAAGCAGCAGCAATCTAAGCATTTTAGCTATTAAAATCTAAATAAAAATAATTTATCAAATCGTGTGAGTAGTCTAACTGAAATCTCCAAATAATATTTTTTTCACATCAGGAAAAAGGTTTGGTAAACTCAGTTCTATGTTGTTTACTACTTTTATTCTTGATCTGGTAAAGCAGGTGAGCAATGAGGTGGCAAAGTCTGTAGACAACACACAACTATTTGGGTCAGGAAAGACCAGAAATGCCAGTGAAGAATTTTAAGATAAACCTAAAAAAAGCTAGATGAAAAGACAGTATGAGGATGAGCTCAACATTAAAAGCAGCATGTAGTAGAGGGATAAAATGTAATTACACCTACTCTAATACCTCTTAAAGCAAACTTTATCAATTCAGTAAAGACACCTCAGGGTCACAGAATACTTTTCAAGGAAGACCACTCTTCTAAATTAAATTCTTAACTGTAGCTAAAAAAAAATTGGGATAAATGAGGAATAAAATGGTGACCAGTGGGGAGGTAACATTGCTCTAATGTAATTCAGCATTATCTCTGCCATGCCACATGCTGCACTGGTAACAGCATCTCAAAAAAATGGATGCTCCAATGTTAGAGGGGATTCAGACAATAATAGTAGTAGGAATAATAAAGGATTTGGATAAATTTCAATATGAGAAGAGACAGAAAAGACTGTGACTATTTACCTTACAAAGGAGAGATTACAGGAGACATAATGTAATTATACAAAATAATGAAATGGCACAGTGAAGAGACAGACTTTCTGTGCTCTGTTTCATGTAGTACGAGAATAATGGGTAACTCAATGAAATTAGAGAGGATTCATCTTTGAGGAGATAGAAAGGGAAATGACACATAACTCTTCACAGCAGGGAAATGCAAATGCCAAAACCTTCACACTGATCAACAAAGATTGGGGATTTAAAGTTATAAAATTAACAGTGAACCAGAACTCTGGAAGGCAAACAGAGGCAGGATAAACATCTCTGTGAGAGTCAGGTTACCCACCTTTACTCACCATGATATTTCCATATCTTGTCAGTGTTAAAAGACAAGATATTGTCTAATCTGATGCTTACTAGCAACTTCTGTCCTACTACAAGCCACACAAGACACAAATAAACATTTCCTAAAAGAAGCCTGGAAGTGGAACAGAAGACATGCAGGTGCACTGGCAGCACAATGGGAGGATTGTGTGGTGCTCCCTCACATTATTCCAACTTGTAGGCAGCATAATTAATTCCTCGCTTTGAGAAGGATTCAATTCACACTTGGTATATTGTAATCATAAAAAAAAAAAAAATCGTCCTTCACACCCTGTAAGAGTTACAGAATCCATATTTCAGTAATGTCACCTGCTTTTTTCCTCCTATATTCTTGTTACTGTATTTTTGGAAAGGGAAGGGAAGAGACAAGGAACCACAGAAGCATCTAATGCTGTTTACCCTTCCACACTCATCACAAATGTTAGCATAGTTCCACACATAACAGTAGCTCCATATGGAAATACTATAACATAAATTCCCCTCTCCAGTACCCAACAAAGATGCCATAAGACTGCAACACTGCCTCAGATCCCACATACTCTTCCTAGCCAGCACATCGCTAACACTTTGTTTCTGCAGCAGCCCTACATACCACCACTTCACTTGATTTCTGTCCAAGTCTTTCATTCAACAAGCCTCACTCACTGCAGCAGCACGGTCAAAGTTTATACACTGATTCCCCCCTTCCCTGCTCCATTGCCAGGCTGGCGCTAACGACGTTATCATCAGCAAGCTAATTCCATCGATGCTGATGGGAACTACAGCTCCTGGCACTGCACTGGCTCGGTCCCTGGCATTCAGAGGATGGCTGAGCCTCAGCCAGGGAAAAATACTGCTACTGCAGAGTGCAGTTACATGACAGCATAAGACCAAACTCAGCAAGAAGGACAAATATGGTGGCCTTCTATGATGGGGTTACAGCATTGGTGGATAAGGGAAGAGCGACTGACGTCACCTACCTGGACTTGTGTAAAGCATTTCATACCATCCCACACACATCCTTGTCTCTAAATTGGAGACACATGGATTTGACAGGTGGACCATTCGGTGGATAAGGAATTAGCTGGATGGTCACACTCAAAGAGTCCAGGTGGAAACCAGTGACAAGTGGGATCCCTCAGAGGTCCAGGACCAGTATTATTTAACATCTTTGTTGGCAACATGGGCAGTGGGATTGAGTGCACCCTCAGCAAGTTTGCTGACAACACCAAGCTGTGTGGTGCGGTCGACACGCTGGAGGGAAGGGATGTGCCATCCAGAGGGACCTCGACAGGCTGGAGAGGTAGGCCCGTGTGAACCTCATGAAATTCAATAAGGCCAAGTGCAAGGTCCTGCACATGGGTCGAGGCAATCCCAAGCACAAATACAGGCTGGGCAATGAGTGGATTGAGAGCAGCTCTACGGAGAAGGACTTGGGAATAGGAGTGGATGGAAAACTGACTATGACACGGCAAAGTATCCTGGGCTGCATCAAGAGAAGTGTGACCAGCAGGTCGAGGAAGTGGATTCTCCTCCTCTACTCTGCTCTCGTTAGAGCCCACCAGGACTCCTGTGTCCAGCTCTGGGGCCCCCAACATAAGAAAGAAGGACACGGACCTACTCGAGCAGGTCCAGAGGAGGCCACAAAGATGATCGGAGGGCTGGAGAATCTTCCCTATGAGGACAGGCTGAGAGAGTTGGGGTTGTTCAGCCTGGAGAAGAGAAGGCTCTGGGGAGACCTTATAGCGACCTTCCAGTACTTAAAGGGGCTACAGGAAAGATGGGGAGGGACTCTGTATCAGGGAGTGTAGGGATAGGATGAGGGGTAACAGTTTTAAACTGAAAGAGGGTAGATTTAGATTAGATATAAGGAGGAAATTCCAAGGACTCTGCAAAAGGTCACTAAGGCTGAAAACTAGTAGAGAAAAAAAAAAATTTCTAGTTTATCCTTCAAACCACACAGTGCTAGCTCTGGTGCAGGGAAGAGAGAGGGAATTCACAGCCCTGAAAAGGGAGAAGGGAAGACAGGATAGTAGCTCCTGTCAGTAGCAGCCTGAACCCGTATCAGCTTGGAGCAAGCGTAAAACATTGGAGAGCCCAGGAGAGTACATTTAGCCTGCCATGCAGGAATCTACACACATCAAATTTCTGCAAATATAAGAAAATGGAAATGCATAGGAGAACATAAAACAGAAGTGGAAGTGGCTTTCTGGAATAGAAAAAATGATCTTTCCTGTTGATGCTAGTGCAGCCTGTGTTGAAACACAGCATAATGTTGAAACACTCACTGCAGTTAGGCTGAAATTCACATCAAATTTTAGGAGTTTATGTCCTAGCTACCAAGCTACATCCCCTTTTTGTTTCCTTTTTTTATTTTTATTTTTTAACTTGCCTCAATAAATATTTAGCTGCTGAGGGCACCTCTGTTCAGCAGACTCTACTTTGGCTGTTGGGAACAAACTGGGCAGTCCCCTTCCAGAGAGAGGAAGAAGAGAGAGTGGATCGGGGGTCCAGGCTTTGTTTGAAAACCCCAACCTTTCAGCTGCTGTTTGGGGGAAGCACCACTCCTCCCTGAAGGTATTTGATAAATACAGGCTGCTCCTCCCAAATGATTTTGACACACACACACCAATTCAAAATACATTTGCAAATAACTCTTAGAATGAGCCAAAATGTGCTTTTAAAGCAAATTCATTAGTCATCAAGCAAACAACTCATCTCTCATGCAAACTACCTTGGAACAGCTATTGCTGCCCATGCCAAGTGCTGTTTTCCAGGCACTGCCACTCCAGTGTCCCCCTGTGCCTCTTCACCAGCTTGAGGAGAAG
The DNA here is from genome assembly GCF_031877795.1 of Strix aluco. Lineage (NCBI taxonomy): Eukaryota > Metazoa > Chordata > Aves > Strigiformes > Strigidae > Strix > Strix aluco. Next base: position 138,879,898 of record NC_133931.1, read on the forward strand.
ATTTGCCAAACCATGTGTTGGGGAGGAGATGGGGATGTGGTAGCACACATGGTCCTCAGACAGGAGACCATATGTGGAGCAGATCCAGAGTGCTGGGTGTCCTCCTCCCATCGTACAGGAGTAGGTGTGCATAGGTGGCTTCAGCTTTCCTGATGGGGATGCAGGAAGAGAGAGGCAGGGAGCTGGTGCTTTGGTCTGGGCGATCAGGAGTGTGAATTATGAACGAGGGACAGGGTTGGCAACCTAGCTTGAGGACATGACTTGCATGTGACAGGAGAGGAAAGTTGGGACAGGTGGCCCAGGATAAGGTTATGGAATAGGACTGCTAAGATTCAAATCTGAATACACCACAGATAATTTAGTCTGAAATTGGGAAAAATTATAAAGGAGTTTACTGTGGTATTTAAAACCACTAGAAGTGCAGGGAGTAGAGCAATGGTGTTAAAAGAATGGGAGTATTAGAATAAAGTGACCAGTAATTTAAAACAACCAGAAGGAAATAATTCTTTACAAGCCATATGACTGGCTCGTGGAATTATTAGCCAAAGAATCAAATACTCCAGCTAGAATTTTAAAAGCAGTAGCTAATTCAATGACTGATACTATTATGCAAGGTCTATATCTGGGTTTAAGTTAGTATTGCTTCAACTGGTCCATTATTTTTAAACAAGTTGAGAATCTCTGCCATTATTTAAAGCTAAGCATGCAAAGATATTGATGATAATATTTTGATATATGAGCACAAACTGATTTTTGAAAGGTTTGGAAAGAAATTCCCCCATGACATACTAGACAACAAGCAAAGTGTACTAATGAAGGCACATTTTGGTCTCCATTGGAAAGGTCAAGCTATATCTTACCACAAGATGCTCACTTAGTTCTTTACTCAGCAGAGTGTTGAACTGGCTCCACTATAGCAACTCACTATGCATTTACTACAACGTGGTTAATGTTCTAATGAAGATCTAAAGATACCACAGAGCATGTTTTCAGTCATACTTTTTGGAGATACATTTGAATTTTCTACTCGTTTTTAGATCTGGGATTTTGCTTTGGCCTCATCTCAACTTCAGAGGATGACTTGCCTACAAGTTGCTTGTGCTTTGCCTCCTGCCCAAGCTGTTCCAACAACTGCTGATATTTCTGCCGTTGCCAGCACTGCAGTCGCAGTAGCATCAGCAATGTTCCATACATCTGCTAGCAATTTAATCACCATCATGCTCAGAAAGAAACAAAGCAAGAGTGCTTGGAGCTCCAGTTCAAGTGTCTTCCTCAGCTGGGATTTAGTACACTGATAGCAGCCAGCAACCTGTCTACACTAGAAGTCACACTGTAACACTATAGAAGAGGCCATAGAAATTGTAGGAAAATAATAATTTCAAATATGGGACGCAAATGTTTTGCCTTTCTTCTAAGAGCTTCTGATATTCCTGTGCAGTTAGCAAGAAAAAAAGTAGGGAAGTAAGAAAACTTTTTTATTAATCGAGATTATTCCTTTTTCTAAATCTTTTACAGCAGGATTTATATTAAAACGAAAAGAAATGAGAAAAGACAGAATTAGGGCTCTTCCCCCCAGCAAATTTTTAAGCTTCCACTCCAAGTTTTACAAATAACTATGTTTTTAACTGGATGCATTACCAAAAATTGAGCATAATGCGACATTAAGAGTCTGCAATGCACAAGCAAACTTTACCTTTTTTCAGTTTACAACACACTCATCAATATTTGTCTGTTTGATCCGGGCTTAATTTGCAAATATGCCCATGATCAGCTCCATGCTGCAGAGCAGTTCTAGGAACATTTTTGTATACAAATAGAAGAAAACAATTGTTCATAGTTTCAGGGCACTATCACTATGTCCCTAAAGAATTCAGCCTAGCACTTGTGCATTCTAAATTGGATTATTTGGTATACTTAAAATTAAGCAAATGTTTCAGTGTTGTGCTCTATCAGGGCTTATTCCACAAATATAAATAGCCTGAAAAAAAATCATCTCATTTTGAAATGCACATGGTGTAGCACAGACTACCTAGTAATAAGATCGTTTCTATTCCCTGACAGGGGGATTTCTGTAAATACTCAACACCTGAATCCTAAATTGGCTAATGTGACCACAAAGGAAATTATACATTCAGCCAGATTTCCAATAAGCATTTAAGCATCCAAGCCTAAAATACACTTTCACAAGTATTCATGCTAGAAACTTCTCACGTTCCAACCATGAGAGACAGCGTATGGAAAAGGATCATAAATAAAGCTGAATCCAAATTCACTTCCAAAAACAATCATCCGTTTGTGCTTTTCTCTCTTTACTAATCATTCAACTCTAACAATACAGTGGCTCAAGAAAAATTTAAAAAATCCACCATGGGTATTTACTTAATTTCCCTCAGGCTTCTCTCCCACTCCACGCACAAATCAAAAAGTAATTATTTTTTTCCTAGACAGATTTCTTTCTCTCATTACAAACCATGACAGTGATAATGCCATAACAGCAATAGAAACTACTGCAACTGTTACAACTGATGGAACCCTGTGGTTTTTCTTCAAAAAGATTTGCTAAAAGCAAGCAGCTGTAATAATTAGAGAGTTTCCACTCCAGCCCTGATCTGAACATGAATCTTGGAAGGAAGCTGGGCTGTACCTGCCTGACACACCCTCCTCAACCTGCAACACAAGGCAGCAGCAATTTCTGAAGGAGTAAATGCTCATTTATTCCCAGTGCTTACTCATGCCAGGCAAGGAGTGGGGGAAGGGAGAGAAAATTACCGAACAATTTGGCTTATCACTTTTGCCACCTTCAAATTCTTGCACTTGACATTTCTTGCTGCTGTCTAAATTACAGGGGGTTTAAGCAGAAATAGGACAGGGGTGCCGTGTTTAGTAGATGAAATGCTACCATTGTTTGAGGGTGGCTGGATATAGGGAGTGTTGTCATGAATCCCAATCCGTTTCCATGTGGCAGCAGATTTTTCCTCGTGGTTGCTAAGGCACAGCAAGCAGAGTTGGTTGGGAAGCTAGCTGACTTTCAGCAGATATCATTCATATGAAACCGTAGAATATGCCTGACTTTCTGCCAAATAATATTCATAACAAACAACCTTCCCCCACGGCTCCTCTTGAAACCTGCTGTCAGAATTCATAGATAATGAAGAAGAACCAATGGAACAGTTCTCTCCATTAATATTTATTTAAGATTAAATATAAAACTCTTTATAAAAGGATCTTCTTTTTAAAGGAAAGATTTTCCCCTGATTATCTTAAACTTCATATACTTAGGTGTAGAATCAAAAGATGAAAAAGATTAATCTGTATTCAGCAAAGCTTGCAATGTAAGGTTCCCAGGTGAGCCTGCAAAGCTCTCTGGAGAAACCCAAATGGGTCATTAGTGAAAGGAAACCAAAGAGTCTATTCTCACCTGTTTTCTGTATAAAAGAACCTGCAATGAATATGAATAAGTTATTTCACAAAAAGGAAACCCACAACTCATGGTTCATTCTCACCTCCCCCAAAACTGAAAGGGATCTGTGAATAAAATGGTTGCTCTTTATAAAAAGACAAGCAGTGCTCTTTAGGTTTAAAGACTTACTTCTGAGGCAGTCAGGAAAGCAATGCATTTAGAAGCATTTCTGTATTTTCCAGTACCTGCCAAACTAAATATGGCTGAATGAGTTTATGCTTCAAACAAAACTCTTTTTTAGTTAGTCTGGCACAAGCCATCCACTTTTAAAGTCTCCATAGTCTAGCAAGGAGTGTAATTTAGTGCACAAGAGCAAATTTTGATTGCAATGCCAGTTTCTTTACCCAAAAGAAGTTAAGAATAGAGAAGAATATCACAGGAGACAATACAGCGGGACTGCCTGGTTGCTCTTCTCCCTCTTCCACAGTCCTACTATGGGGAGAAAAGCCCTAGGTAAATCCAGCTTCAGGAAGGTACCAACACTGGCCCGAACCTCCTCTGTCCATAACCTATGCTTCAAATAAAGTTGCGGCATCCTGACATGGAAGCCAACTCAGTTTGAGAGAAAGGGAGAAGTGGTGAACTGGCAGAGGGGAATACCTGAGTTAGAGAAAGTTTATGTTCTTTAAAAAAAGGAGACGGCCCCTCTCCTGCTAATGATGCGTTTCCATACCAGATTAAAGTACCATAAATCAAGGCTGCTGACAAGCCGGTCATGTTCTCCTTCCACCACCTGCTTCACCTTCCCATCCCCACCACTCTTCTGCTTTGTACTTCCATGCGCATTTATGAAGCCGTGTCCTGATCCAAATGAAGGACCTATATCTTTGAACTGGGTCGTTAAATAACAGTTCATTTTAACCCAGATTATTTCCCTCCACCAGGTCACTGGGGAGCTGTACAAACACGATCTCTACTAAGGCGGGCAGCAGGGGCACAGGCAAAAGCAGTGGGACGTGGAGGGAGGCAGGAAGGGACAGCTGTATTCAGTGGAAGCACTTGTTCATGCTGAATTAAAACTATCCAAGGAATGATGGCACAAAACACGCCTAATAAATTCTCAGCATCTCTGCTCTGTCAACATAAAAAGGAAGTTAACTGTGCCCACAAAAAATGACAAGACAAAATTCAAAGGTGTCAATAATGGGGAACTTCACCTCCCACCTTCATGTTCATCCAAGTGCATTAGTTTAAGTAAAACAGAAATCCCATCTCATTTAACTCCATAGATCAATTGTAGACTGCATGGGCTACAGCCATAGTTTACAATATAGAAACAGATCTTAAGCAAGTTTTCTCTTCTCTTTCTTATAAAAAACATGGATATTTTCAACTCATGTACTAGTACAGTGTTTGCAATGAGAATTCATTAAATATGAAAAGAAGAAAATAAGAATTTTACTGCTTTTTATCATGCTTTATATAACATTAAAATATGCAGAGTACACTTAATTGACTATTCGTGTTCTTTCATTAACCTAACTGTATTGCAGCATTTGTGCTCTAGTTTGCCATTTCAGCCATACTTTTCCTAATGCTACCTTAAAAGCTTCCCAGTACATTTCACTCTTCCTGGCTGTCAGCAACATTTCACATGAAAGCAGCATCCTCCCTTTTTTTCAGTACAAAACAGGCACTGTACAAATGTCACTGTAAAAATTTAGCAATATTGATGCATTTATTTCTCTTTAAACAATAGATTGTCTTTGTAATCTACCATCGTGTTCCTGGCCAATAGCATCTGGTTTGGTTTTGATCTGGAGGGTAGCACACGAGAGCAGGTGGGTGGGTTTTTTTAGTGATCATTAAAATTTTATGCAATAATTAATATTTCTAATAATGGAAGTTATAATTTAATAATACATTATTTGGAGCTTTCAAAAGAATGCGCACTGTATATTTCACATTATAATTAAAAAGATGTTCCCAGTGACAGGTTACCATTTCTTTTCTGATAGATCTAAATAAAGACATCAACAAAACAGTGAAAAAAGAGATCAGTAGTAGCAAAATGTGAATTGTCTGCATATCTTAAAAGCTTTACAAAGTACCTCTGTTGGCACATTTCTTGTGTTGCCAGCAAAATACCTTCTCACAACACATTTTCAAATAAAAAAAAAGAAAGCAGGATGGCACATTGTCCTGGTTTGAATGAGTGGCGGGGGTTTTTTGTTAGCAGGGGAGGGGGCTACAGCAGGGGCTCCCTGTAAGAAGCTTCTCGGAGCTCCCCCGGCTCCAAGTTGGACGCACCTTTGCACCAAGGTTGGGCCAATTCGCTGTGCCTGTGCGATAATGTATTTAAGAAGGGGAACCTGGGAGGAAAAGTGAGAGTTGTGAGAAGGAGTTGTGAGAAGGACATCTGTGTGAACACCGAGGTCAGTGGAAGAAAGGAGGAGAGGTGGGAGGAGATGTGCTGGAGCAGAGACTCCCCTGTACCCTGTGGTGATACGGCAGGGCCACCCCACCACCACCACCCATGGTGGAGCAGATACCAATTTGGTGCCTGTGGGGGGCCCCACACCGGAGTAGGTGACTATGCCCAAAGAAGGCCAGGACCCCATGGGAAGAAGCCCCCGCTGTTGTTGTTCGGCACTGGGAGGACTGCAACACACAGGGGTGACCCACACACCCGTGGCAGGGACTCATGTCGGAGCTGGTTTGTGGAGGACTGTCTCCTGTGAGAGGGGGACCACGCTGGAACAGGGCAGGGATGCCAGAAGTTTCCCTGCCAAGGTGGAAGAAGCAGCAGATCTGACCGCACCCCCCATTCCCTCATCCCTGCACTGCTGAGGAAAAGGAGGTAGAGATATCTGGAACAAAGCTGAGCCCAGGAAGAAGGGAGGGATGGGGGAAGGTGTTTTCAAGATGTGGTAATGCTTCTCACAGACCTACTCTGTCTGTTAAGCGTTGTTGTTGTTAGTGTCTGTATTAAATTTATGTTCTTTTTTTCTTCCCCTAACGAGTCTGCTTTTTGCCTGTACCTTAACGGGTGAGATGATCCCGCCCTGTCCTTACTTCAGTTTCCTGGGATTTTTGTTTTATTCCCTCCTTCCCAGTGCTGAGGGGGGAAGGCGGGAGTGAGCAGCATCTTTGGGTTTTTTTCCCCTTCTCAGTGCTGGGGAGAAAGGGGGCAGTGAGCAGCTGCATGGTGCTCAGTTGCCCTCTGAGCTCAAACCACGACACACATCAACTTGGCAAAGATATTCTGCAAGCCAGGTAGCCTGACTCCCAAGCACGCATTAGTATAAAGAAATTTCATGAGGAAATTGTGTGTCAAACACAAGAACTAATGCCCAGGCTGTGCAATCTCCTTCCAAGAGTTTTCATAACTTGACCAGACAAGGCCCTGCACAACTGCTCTGGCTTTGAAGTTAGCCCTGCTCGCACCAGTGGCTGGATCAGACAATCTCTGGGAGGTCCCTTTGAACCCAAATTATTCTGTAATTCTCTCCTGCACCATCAGTTCCAGACACAACTTAATTCTGCTCCTCCAACCAGCTGCATCAGGCATGGAAGGGGAAGCCTGTGGAGCTGTAGAGCAATGAGAAACACTTTTCTAGGCGCACCCTATGTTTAAAAAAGGCTCTTAAAATCACATATTTTCATGTTAGCCTTTCACCAAAGTTTCTCCCCATCACATTACCCAATGTGCCAGGTCTCAACTGCTGAGGAGCCTATGTACCTCTGCCATCAACATTACTCCAGATAATACTGGTGCCAGAACTCAGCCTTCAGCAACCCACATTTGTCAGAGATTAAATATAATAAAAATTTTAAAGCAGATAATCAATTCAACAAACGATTCACCTCACCTGTCACTACTAACCACCCATCATGTAGATGTAAGTTCAAGTGCTCCCTCTCTGGTGGCAGGCAGAAGCAGCATGGTTAGATACTTGATTTTGCCCAGTACAGGCTCAGGAGCCTTCTTGTGAACTGCCCCCACGACCCTGCTGCAAGGATGCTTGTCTCTGCCCCAACAATTGTAACAAGTAGCAGAAGGGAAAAAATATCCAATATTGTTGCAGCTATTTCAGTGAACACAGATGCACGAACAAAATTTCAAATATTAGCAAATATTCAGCAAATCAGCTGTGAACTATGCTGACGATAAATAGCTAAAAATGTCAATACAAAGTGTATATATATTGAATTTAAAAAATCGATTAAAATCTTAATTTATTCAGAAGCAATTTGCACATAAAGAACGAGTTTTACAGATTTCAGTAACTACAGTATGTTTAATGTTTCAAGTACAAAAAGACAAAGTTAAAATTCAGTGCTTTGATTATGATTTATGAAAATACCTCGTAGTAAATTGCATCAGTTTAGTTTATTATTTGAAAAATGCCTATATTTCTGGCAGACTTTTTTTTTTTTTATTTCATGAGCTGCACACAAATAGTCCATGAATTGCTTTACAAGTGTGCAAAGGGATGTTTTTAATGTCCCTATTCTTTAATGTCCCTTTTAGGGGTATAAATGAGTACCCTTTTAGGGTAAAAGCTCCACTTTTACCACTGCCTGCACAAAAAGTAGGCCACCTGGTAATTTCCCAAATCTTATTCCTAGAAGTAGAGCACAGTTATTCCTTTCAGGTACAAGACATTGAAATTCTTTACTCCTTGTTTCTGAAAAACTGAGTTTCTGATTTTGCAGAGACCAACTGACCTACTGGACAAAGCATTGTACCTCAGTTTCACGTCTGAAGCTGGTGTGGTTGCAGCCTTCAGCAAGCCATTTCCCTTCCCATGCAATGGGAACAACCATGACCAACCATTCTGCTCTGCAAAGCACTTTGAGACCTACCGGTAAAGATCAGCTATCAGCTACGGGCTGGAAACACCCCAGCTCTCTGCCACGTAGCCAGGGTAGCCCTATTCTAAGTTCAAATGCCTATAGGACATTTAAAACACAACAAATCATAAATAAAACTGCTGACTGACGCTTTTCTTGCCTCTGAGGTTTTCAGAGAGCAGGAGCAGCCTCCAAGCTGGGCGAACAAGCTCTGGTTAAAGAAGCTTGCATTACAGCCTTAACAGTTTGAGAATCTGCAGTGCCGTTGTTTGTATTGGCAGCACTCCGTTATGTGACCTCTTGGGAACAATATTAATTTCACTGACAGTAGCTCTTGGCACAAGCCAGTGCCAGCCTACTATGGACTGGATAGTGGGAGTTCTTAACCACTTCCAGAAGAACAGCTGTAATTTACTTTTTTGTAGAAAAACTATTAAAGTTTAACTATTTTAGTTTCAGGAAGCAGTCAAGGCCTCGCTGTACAGAGAGTTTAAAAAGCACTCAATGTGCAAGAAAAGAAAAAAATTGTTCCCTTGGATGACACACCTGCTTTAGGCAGAGCCTCAGCACTGCTTGGAGCTCTGCTACCAGCACCTTCAAACAGTCTGCAGAATGGGATCACACCAACCCTGACAACATCTTTTTTGTGCTTGAAAACATTTGGTCTAGCTGTTGAAGCAGGAACAAATGAAAACTCAAGTGCACTCCATCTCCAGGGGAAGGTTTGTCATCTCCGAGATGGGGAGGGGCTTGCAAAACAAGGCAGTTCAAAAGTCTCTGCCGGTGTGCCAGAAACCACTGCACACCTATCATTCAATCCTGATTACTTAGCACATAGAGTAACATGGGAAGTGGTGTGCAGTAACCATTAGATATGGAATAGGATTAGTACGTGAACAGGAGTTTAGCATATACAAACAAACACTAAAAGCAGCTTAGGTAAATTTAGCATTCACTAAACTGAGAAGTTACAGAATCAGAAAGTACCATAGATGCAAGACACAGATGAGTCTTGTAAATTTTTAGACATGGAAAAACAGCTCTAGTGCCAAGCACCTAACAGCTACAAGTTTTACTTAGTACGATAAGATCATAACCAAATAATATAAATGACACATGCAGATGATGCTATTAAGAAAGCAAAAGATGTGCTCAGCACCCCCATAAGGTCACAGAAACAATTCAGGCATCTATAGATAGTAACCTTCTTCATGAACATAGGTTCAAGAAAAGAACACAGTCTTTGAAGTTAGGCAAGACTTCCACCCTAAAGAGGCAGATTTCCTTACTGATATTCTTTACCCTTAATTTTAATTACCCGCCTTTCTTCTGATATATATCTTCATTTTCATTCTTTATACATATAACAATTGTTTGCGCACATTTGATATTACTAAGGCACATGGATATGTCACATCATGTCTATGCTGCATTGTTCTGAATTTACGCGCTGTAAATTTACTCACTCTAAACTCAGTTAAGTCTACATGTCTTTCTTCCTACTGCTGTGGAAGCTCGATCCCTCTCTGAGGGCTGTGGGTTTCTTTATTTCTTGAGATTTTCCAGCTGGTACCAGGGAGTTTTCTCATTTTGATCTACAGTTTTGAAGGGTAGGACCTTGCTCCAACAAGAGACATTTGAAAATATCATGAATCGAACTGGTCCTTATGAGGGTTCTCTGCATTCATCATTTATTTTCAAGACAGCATAGGCGAGAATAGACAAGGCCTGCACAGGTGATCCCTGCACCTCTCCTCAGGCTTAGAATACAGATGTTCAACCAAACTCAGTTTAAGAAAAAAGCCACAAAATTTGACAAGCTACTCTTGTGAGACTATTGCCCTCTGTGATGATACCCCACTCAAATCATAGAAAAAAGGAAGTATTGAACTGTGTTGCACTAAACTTTCTGTGGAGAAAGTATATATGGAAAAAAGATTTTAAGCAGCCTAACTAACTAAACAAAGAAATAAATAAATCTTCCTTCAATTTGTCCCATGTCAGTCTCTTGTCCCACAGGAGGTCATTAATTCTGGTAATTTCCCAGCCCTCAGAAAAAAACCCTCCAGCAAAACTAGACCTGGTATTTAAAACATGAAGTTCCTATTCCTTTGTTTCATTCCTTATAAGCATTAGGAGGCCTTTAAACAATTAAAAAGGCACCTTTTTTTTTTCCTTTACAAGAAAGGTACTATTCCTTAAACAGAAAAAAAACCTCACCATCTGAAAGTCAAAGGATTAGAAGATTTTTCTATTTTTACATCTGATCAAATTATCTGAATTAATTAACCTTTAATTGCATTTGCAACTATTATCTAGTTTTGCATCCCAACAGAAGCCCCACCATATGATGTCTATATCCTAGTCAATCTTATTCCCATATTCAAAAGCATAAGTAAAAAAAAAAAAAAGAGTGCCAGAGTCTAAATTAGCATGAAAAATGTGTGCAGTGGAAAAAAAGAAGTCCATAATACTACAGCACTGCAGGGATCTGAGGTGAATTGTATGTTGTGAAGTTGAACATACATGCCTGTGTAAGATGTGTCTCTTGACAGAGATTGAATTCTCTACGATTTCAACAAGATCTCTGTACATCAGGTGCTGTAAGGCAGATTACTCCTCCAGAGCAACTGTTTGGGGGTTACTTATCTCACTACAGAACAGGCCAGATGTCTACCAGATATGGGGATAGTCCAGAAAATACGTATCAGAAGATCATGATAAGGGTTTAACTGTAGTTGGCACAGTCCAGTGAAACTCTATTAATCAGCCTCCCTACTCAACTGATTATAAGCTTTTGCTTTAAAACAGAAGTCTGTTGGCTTGAAAGTTGTGGGTGACCTTTTTAAGGCTGTTTCAAAACATACATGAGGCAGTAACCACAGCCTGCGCCTGCAGAATATGAAAGAACAACCCAGAAGAGTACCTCATCCCTCACCGAAGACAGCGGTGGTGGCACTATAACTATTTTTAAAGAAATACTCATTAGAACATGTAAGAGAGAAGCTGAAGGACACAATGTGAACATAAGGACTCTTATCAGTTGTGTGAACCGGGGCATATAAAAGAAGAGTAGAATAGCCTCTGCATTACTCACAGCCAAAGTATAGTTGAGCATATCCTGAACAAAGCAACCTCAAAGAGCCAGCAGAACAGTCTGCTGGTGCCGTAGTACAATCAGAGGAAAGGACTCACACATCGCTGCCTTTCTACAGGGTCACATTTCCACCACCTGAAGACAATCAGGCCTGGCAGCCAGTGCAAGGAAAAAGTGCATTTGAGGAGTTTCTGACCACCAGACTAAGCAGCAGCTCACACGTTCCCTGTGCTACTTGGAGCTGCATCCTCCTTGCCCTACCACACACACCACTGACCAGGGCTCTCCCAGGATCCTCCTTTACGTATCCATGTAAAATAAAGCAGCAACACAGAACTGAGCCACCTTCTTCTGATTCACCAGACTGAGTCTTCACCCCAAGATCCTTGAAGGGGTGCTTTGTCCCATGGAAATAAAAGGGCCAGAGGTAAAGACTGACCACATTTTTTCAGATCTAGGGGAAAAGAGAATTAACCTTCTTCCTCTTTAATACTCTGCATCATAGCCAATGCTTGCAACATGGATAGCTTCAATATGCTGTTATCTTCCTTCCACTTGCCCACTGTATCCTGGTTACCAGCCCACCCAGATTTAAAAGTCACTACTAAATATCATTTTAAGTCAACAAATGTTTTCTGACCTACGCAAAGCAGGAGGTGGGAGAGAGAGAAGAGAGGGGGGAGAGATGGGGAACTGCTGTCTTTAAAAGTTGGTTCAAGCAATATGCCCATGGAAGATGCTAATTTGTTAGAGAATTTAGACTGAAATCAGGGAAGCAAAATGATCCAAAAGATTAATATACTGCAGTATTCCCCACCACAGTGACTGATATGTGAGAGAATAGCAGAGACGCTCTACCTCTGTTTCTATAAACACTGACAAAAACTAAGATGCTGGTGACATCCTAATGTCTGCTGTGATGTTGAGTCTGCCCTCATCAATTCACCAGGGAAGCCTGGGCCAGCCTGGATGCACTAACAAAGTAGGTAAAACCTGTTCAGACTCTTCCAGCCCCTCTGCTGTGACAATCTCAAAAGCCTGTCCAGCTCGATAGTTCATTCTGCAGCAAGAACACCTGAGCTGTTGGTTAAACTCTGGCACTAGAGCAGATTGATGGCAAATCACCACTTACTGCAAGAGACCTTCATTTTGAGATACACTGTCTTCAAGAACCGTTGATTCTCACCATGATCAACGTGCTCACTGCTCCATCCTTTCCCACACCAGTTTTTTAGAGATGACTTCAAACCAGTCCTTGTCTCAGTGGAACCACCATCACAAACCACACAGGCTTCACCAATTTCACCTAAGCCAGTCTAAGCCTAGGGGATAACCTATCTATATGGTCACGTCTCAAGTGCCAAAAGTAACTGTAGCCCAATTAAACAGAGTTTCAGCACCTTCTTGGTATGTAGATACACGCACAGAGACTTCAAAAAAGCAAAGCTTGCAAAAAGATTAACAAAAGGTTTTTTCCACCTCTAATCTATTTGCTGCCTTTTCTCTATGCATTGCCATAATGTCTGTTGTGGGCACTGGACACACCAGCAGAAGTTAACTGGAGAGAGCCTCCAGGACACCATTCCTGGTCTGTAAACACTTGCCTTGGAATTCACCTCCCTGCTCCCTCCACCAGGATACAATCAAAAGATCAGATGGGTTCATGAACAACAAAGTAATGGGAACGGGAATGCTCTGGGGTTTGGAAGATTACATGGGAGGTTTGTTTGCATGTTTTTAGCGTGCCTCATGCTTGTTGACGTTTTTAACTTCTCCGCTTGTGCCAAGAGATAACAATGACTAACTTAGGAGGGAAAAAGTCACAGTATAAAGAAACAAGCATACATCCACTGAAACTCGAGTTGGCTCAGGCTGAAAAGAAGATGACTCACAGACCCTCAGTATTTAGCTTTGTTTCTAAAAGTCAGATAACACCAAGAACTGCTAAAGCAAGGAATAAAGATACAGTCTGTTTTCTTGCTTAGCTCAAATTAAAAAAAAATAAAAATCAGGTTTCCAGTTTTGGAAGTCTCACAAAATTTACCATTAGCTCTTCAGTGACAGGGGACAGTTTTTAACCCAGGTTTATAAAAATAAATTATTATTGTCTCTGGATAGCTTCTTTGGAATTATTTTTATTTTCAGAATGAAAGAATGCAATGTTTCCTTATCCACTCCCACCACCCTGCCATCATTTCTCCTACTTTGATTTAATAGCAGTGTTCCTCTGTTAGCTACACTTTTGTGCTTAAATGCAAAAGTCCACTACAGGGACATTTTGTGTCTGTTTCTAATAAAGAGTGTTACAAAATTAGAGAACACCTGTCTATAACGTGACATTCTTCAAAAATCTTCAGTGATTTACCTGTTAGATAGCTTTGTTCTTAGTAGCAATTTTGCCATACAGCCTAAGCAGAAATATTTTTTTTTAAAAAAAGAGAGAGAACAAAAGACACTATTCCCCTCTTTCTTCTTTGATGTATTGGAAAGGTAGCTACTTTTAACAGCATATTCTCTACAGTTTTTAAAGAAAATACTGATAGTAGCAGACCCAAGAGATACTCTTGCAGAGCCTGGCTCAGAGATTATTTGACAAAGTTGCTGGTTACTAGTCTGTGTAGAGCCTTCCAGACAGTTGTCCACCCACCGAACAGGAGCTTCACGAGTCATAAATATTCTTACATTCCTTACAAGAACTGGAAAGCCTTTGACATAGTATGTTGTAACAAGGTCAAGACTGACATAATATAGCTGATTTTCTTGTATGTTCAGAGACCATCTACACAGTAACACTCTACAGTTGTACCTCCAGCTTCAACAGAGATCGTATAGACGCACCCTAACACACAAAAGTCCTCAAAAGAAGCTAAAGCAGTCTTTCCTAGGAAGACAAAATACTTCAGTTGATCAAGCAATTGTGAAGTAATGAAGGACAAGAACAGGATTAAGCAGGCTGTTTTCATTAAGAAAAGGAAAATACAAAGATGCCCCAATGTTACACTCTAGGCTGAACGCTGTTTAACAAAACATACTTGTGATGTCAGCATCAAGATAAGCAAATGTTGCTTATATGATTTTGGTTAGTCACAGTCGGAAGTCTATAGACAACTTCAGATGGACCTAGTTAAGGTAGATGAGTGGACAACTCCATGTTAAATTATGTTTATCCAAATAAAATGCAAAGTAATGCCCATGGAAGGAAAAAAATGCTGACAACTTATATGGTTTTAAATTAACTATATCAACTTAAAGAAAGCAATCTGAATGGCTATGAAGACATTTCAGTGAAGAACTAATCTGTGCCACCAGGAACTCTAAAAAGATAGCAAATTGTTAGGATGAAAAGCCTACATGATGGAGAGAGGGAGGAAATTGCATGATTTATATTAATCAGTGGTACAGTCTCATCTAGAATATTACATTCAGCACAAGCCATCACAAGTTCAAAGGGACATTGCAGAATGAGACAGAGTTCAAAACAAGGTAACAAAAATGATTACAGCATGGGAAGAGTCATCTAGAGAGACTGGGATTGCTTGGTTTAAAAGACAACTATAGAAAAGTATATATAAAAACAAGCTGTACAGAAGTTGGAAGTGTCCTGCCTCATAGGAACAACAGACTAGTCACTAAAATTAAAGGTGGGATATTCAAAACTGATCAAAAAGAAATGCTTTCATTAACAAAATAAAACAAAATGTATATTTCCTTCCCTGTAAAGTCATTATCACCAAACCCCACACAGAAGATCTGTAAACGCGAGTTTCAAGATGATCTGAAGCCAAAATACTAGCCAGATTCATTAAAAGGCTGGATTTGTATATGCATAACATGAAAAGCTGTAACTAGAATGGTTAATGGTAACAATCCCCAAGCATCAGAGTGTAAGCACCTCTGGCTATCTGGAACCAGAAAAAGCCAATGTGGGAGGCAGACTATACAACTCTCTTGAAAACACAAGAAACTTTACATTTGTAGCTAAAACTCTTACCTGTTAGATTAATGTTAAAACTCATGGATACAGGACTAGATGAGCTATCATCTTGACCCACTACAACATGGTTTTTTATCTATACTAGTTTCCTCTGAAATAATTGATTTGGGATTTTTTTAGCAAAATCTCTACCAGTATAATGTAAATATTTATTGCCACATTGAATTGCAAATGATCAACTCAAAAATAGGACTTTTTAATCAGGGCTTCAGATAAATTCTCAGGTTATGCATACACTATATGAACTGAGGACAGACATCTCAATGGAAAAAAAAACAAGAGACATCACTCCTGCTATTCAGCTTGGAGACTCACCAGTTTTAACGCACCTCCTGGCAACCTAAGAGACCTATTGATTTGCAGCCATTCATTCAAGTGCAGTGAAAGCCATAATTAGATAAATAGCTTTGGTAAAACTAATCTGAAACTCGTTTGTTTTGGGACTGTCTGTTTAATGAGATAAAACAAGAAATTAAATATCTGCTGAATGTTCCTCTTTGTATCCTTCAACACAATAAAAAAATGTAAATAAAGAGGTATTCATTTAACTAGCATTATTATTTTTTTGCATTTTATGTATTTTGTTCCAGCACTTGCTGTCAAAGACAATTACAAAGACACTATTTATGAATGACTATGCTCTAACAGGCTGACCAGTTTTATCAATCTCTTTCATACATGTGGATACTGAGGAATAAAGAGAACAGGTCTTTTAATTATTTGTAAACACTCTTCAAGCTGACAGAGTACAGCTTTAAGAGGGCAAGCATGGTGTATGTAAGTTTTTGAAGTATCAAAGTTCCATTTTTGGACACGATTATGCCATTCTTTGCGAATAGAAGTCAAATTCTGGTTGAGTTTTCAAAACTGTTTATAACAATTAAATCTAGTAGGATTATTATATTTTGTTTCTTAACTAATTTTTTCCAACAAAATGCTGAGGAAGACTACTTTAAAGAATTCCCGTGCACAAATCAGTGCTATCATGGACAGATATTACAGTTTATCCTTCTTAAACCAAAACACACTTAAGCCTGGGATATGCTGCATCCTCACTTTTCTTCTTTGGCAGCTAACTAGTAGATTCTGCTTTGGTTCCTTTAGGACTTGCATCTCCCATGAGTTTGGCCTTCCTTAACAAACACCACAAATCTCAGTTCATCCTACAACACAGATTCAGCAGCAGACTCGCAGCCACACCCCCAGATTTGCTTTTGCTGCCAAGAGGCTTCAGGCACTGCAGAAATGACAAACTGCAACAAAGCACTGGATTGTACACAAGCTGGGACCCAGACCGGATCTAAGGGATCCTTTTAGCTCGCTCCTTCAGCCATCCAGTAAACAACAGCTTTGCGACTTTCAGAGCTAACCATGCATGTGCATTGTTTTTCTCCCCTTCTTTCCATATTTTCAAAATCAATTCATGCATCGCTGAAGTGCATTCACCTATGGGATGAAATGGAGCATCTGCTTAACAGTGCAGTAGCAGTCTATGACAGCAAATGATTACCACATCCATCTGAAATTACAAAGTGTTTTAGGATCACTGGGTCTAATTCTCTCAGCCAAAACTTGGCCAGAAAACCACAATTAAATGCTTATTATTTAAAAAAAATAAATAAACAAAACCCAAACACCTGGTCTCCCTCCCTCCCTTCCCCTCCCCCAAGCACATCATAAATTCTTGATGCTCATGAGTGGTCTGGACCTCAATCTTCTGTCAGGGTTTTTTAGGTTTTTTTAATCCAAAATGCAGCACATCTTCTGGTTCACTGCTCCTCAATACTGACCTGCAGGCTGCATCCCATCTACTGCATCATGAAGGGCATGGTTTGACATACATTTCTTTCATCAGTGGTATCACTGCAAGCAGCCACTGCCCCTTGCTTGGTGCGGCTTGTTCCATAGTCCCAGTGATGATGCTGACACACAACCTGCAGAGATGCTCAGAAGGGTCAGCTGCAGGAGAAGCTACCAGTGGATCACAAAGCGCACACATATATAACCCACTCCATAATTAAGCAACAAAACTTCTGGAGAGGCTCTGAACTACTTCTTTCCTTATTGCTCTAGCTCATGTATCCCATATGTGTGTCTCAGGCATATAAAGACTTAGGTGTAAGGTTCAAGAAGCAAGAAAAGAAAGGCAGCCCCCCCAAATCAAGGAAAAAAAGAAAGTTGCATTCCTCACAATCAATCTTTTAAGAAAGGCAAACTAGAAATCGTGTAGTATTTTAAGCTCTAATGGGTTAATTCAGTTCTAAAATTGAAGGCAAAAAATCCTTACTGATGCTATGAATACAGCTCTACTGGTATTTATATAGAGTGAAGCATTTTTTCCCCCTCAATCAGCAGAATATTTTCTTTTTGCACTATAAAAAGTATATTGACTTTTAATCAGTTAGCCTGCTGTGTCCTCTCCAGGAAAATATCTTGTGAAAAAGGAATTCATCAGAGAAAACTGTATACTGTAGGATTTAAATATTAATAGTTGACCCTAGCTTAGTACAACAGCCATAAGTAGATCATTTTACAAGGTCAGACTAACCCAAGCCAAACCGTAAGTTAACCGAGATAAAAGAGCTAGTGACAATTATGAATAGCTGCTGCCTTTTATACCTGGAACTTGAAAATATTCAGATCCTGCTTCCACAGCTTTTAACTTTAGAGCGCCGATGACTTCATTTTTACCCTTAAACTTTTGCCAAAAGCACAAATATAATGAAAAATGTTTAAATCAAAAGGTGTCATGGATAAAGTTTATACAGCACATACTAAAAACCAACCTAAAATATTCCACTGAAGTGGATCCTTGCATGTGAACTCTACAGGATCTGCAAGGCAACCTGATTTGGGGAAAAAATGGTTTAGGAGTTTGTGCACAAAGAGCAGAGCAATGTATGGATGGGCCAGCTAAGCCAGCCCTGAGAGACTACAGAGAACAGGGCGCTCCTGCTTTGCCTAGAGTTAAGAGGTGTCCCATTTTATTTTCAGTTGTAAAGCACCATACTGAGCCCCAACCAATGCTAAGGCTCCTTTTCTAAGCATTAATATGAACATCTGATAGAAGACGGCTCACATCGCAGGGAGGCGACTGTGTGACCAGACCTACAGCATCTGGGTGCCCGGTGATCGGGCACAGAAATGTGACGAGACCCATCTAGGGCCTTAAGCAGTTCCACAGAGCCGGACCAAAAGTCTGTGTACTGAACCCCATCGCTTCATACGCTGGCTGTTACACCCAGCACCCGCCTGAGGCGAGGTCAGAAACCACCGGTGAACAGGAGCACTTCCGCTATAACTGAATAAGCAAGTTATATAGTATATAGTTACATAGTATAAGTATAAAGAACAAGCACCTTCCTTTCCCATATGTGAAGTATTACTTTAATTGTTATATATTAAGGATAAAACTGTTTTATTACAATGGCTTTCTGTGAGTTAGGTTGAAAAGACAGCATATTCTGCTGACCTTTTTTTTCTTTTCCCCTTTTAAAAAAGCTATCGCAGTCTATTTTCAGCATTTTCATCAGCATAAAAATGCACAGCTTGTTTTGCAATTTCCTCACGGCACAAATGGAATTCAAACCACTGGGGCCATACGAGTAACAATAGCTGAATACAAACCTTAACGGAGTTTGTCATAATCGTACAGTGCGGTGTTGTTCATTCATCCTGGCGGCTGGGAAATCTAGCGTGAATTAACCAATAATGCAGGTTTGCAACCAAGCAAATTAAAGTATACAATTGCACAAAGTGAATTTTATTTCCCTTTAAATATATAACTAAGGGGACAATCAGCTCACATTTAAATCGAGCCGTTAATTAAGATGCAACACTAGCAGAAATTTTGCAAATATATACATTCCTTTTCATTCCAATGGAGTTGATCCTATTTCCTACATAGATTTCCTTGATAGGTTTCCAAGCCACGCAGGGCAGCACCACATCTGAGGATCTGCTGGCTATGTCCCTTTGAAACAGGAGCAAAACCAAAAGTGAAAGTAGCAAGATCCTTGTTCAACCAGATTTACAAAAACATGCAGAGCTGATTGATATTTTGTTTCAGAGTCCCTAACTGAAGGTGTTACTACTAACACAAGAAAGGCAGCACTTAAAGACTGAGCATGGGCAAAATTGATTCAAGGCGTTTTCAGCTTGAGCTTGATTTGCAATGTGGGCAAAGGGTTAAAGATAAGACCGTGTTTTATAGCAGTAAACTTCGGGCCAAAGAGGGACTTACCAGGATATGCTCTGGCCAAAGCAAAGAAAGTAAACAGAACCTGTCCCATAGCTTAGAGCAAGCTGCTGCATTTTTCTGGTGTCAAGGGGTCGATGTCAATTTTATGCAACTTCCATGAGCATGAGCCACATGATGGCACCTCTTCCCCATGCACTGGCACCCAGACCTTCCCAGGGATGCTGGAAAGCAGCTGAGATGTCAGCCCAGGCATTGCCAGCCTCACATCCAGGGCCAGTGTAAGACCGCAGGCAGTGGGCATCATCCTGGCAACCAGACTAATCCCCAGCCTCAGGGAGAAAAATAACATTGCACTCTGCAGAATTTATTAGGTTACTTCCTAGGGCAGAAAAGTGGGTTTGCCTTCCATTTCATTCAACTGTAGTTAATCAAACCCAGGCATAATTTCTTAGATGTCATAACACATGGCCTAATTAAGAAGTATTCTCAATTTAGTAATTCACTGAACACTGAGTATGAAACAAATTATTATGCAAATAAACACAAGAGACTGAAATTCCCCATCAGCTACCGTGGTCAGTGTCGCTAAGCTATTTTTCTCATTACTCAACATTTCATGTATCACCAGTCACAGACCTGACAAGTTAAAGGATAGTGTGAAAGGCAATTATCTTAATCAAATACATTTAGCAGGAATACATAATAAGCTTGATTACAATAGGAAAAATTCAAGACTACTTGCCACGACTATTTTTAGTCACATAATAACTGCCAAAGTGATGGGGGTGTTAAGTTACTGAGTAGAACCTCTATGGCAGGCTTTAAAGCAAAATGTCACAAATATCAATCAGCCTACTTTGATAATACTTCTGACAGCAGAACTTTCGATTCACTGAGCCAATCCAGTATTTTTGTGCGCTGATTTCAGCCAGTACAGCATCTACACACTACAACACCGCATCTTTGTAATGCGGGAGAAACTCCAAAATTAAAGCCTCTATAGTATATATAAACATAGGTAACAAGAGCTATTGTTCTACTGATTTTTACTCTTCTTCTCATTAACAACACTGGTCAAATGAGTATAAAGTTGCTAATGAAATGTGTTGATGGCACAAAATTGGAGGCATTGGCAAATCAAATGTAAACAGAATGGTGTACAGGAAGATTAGGTGACTGTGAGAACTGAAATATTATAAAAAGAGTGTAATTCAGCAGCATGAAATACAAGGTCATTGAGGCATTACTGAGATGAGGAGCTGCCAACAAGGATATGGACTGCTATAAATGTCAGTTGTTGGTGGGAAGATTACCTGAGTACAAGACAGATCTATATGTTTGGGTCAATGAAAACGTAACTATCAACTACCACCATAATGTGGCCATGGAAAGAAGGACTAGAAATTCTGAGAGTTTCCATCAGGGAATATCTAATGTCCTGTGAAAACCTCATCTACGACACTATGGTTTCCCCAGTCACAGGATGAAGTGATTAGAGAAAAGTAACTTGAATGACATAAGCAACTGAAAGCTTCTTATAAGAGATGAATAAAAGTTTAGCAAAATGTAGGTTGAGAGGTTTGGATACTTCATTTAATTAAAACAGATTGAATATAATTTGATTTTTTTTTCCATTGCCAAAGAAGAGTTGTCTCCAACAGCATGACAACTGCCAGTGCCAGAAAATATGATAGATATCTCTAATACGCTCCAACCTTCCAGCTATTTTCAGCTCGGGAACCTTCTGTGCCTGATGAGGATTATGTATGTTCAAAACATTTCTCTTCCATGAACTTCTCCAGACTCACCCTGAACTCATGTAAACTTTTAGCATCCATACCATAATTCCTGTGGTTTGTTTTCAACCTGTTACCGTACAGCCAGTTTACACCCTGACATACACATACAGCAAAGTTGTCGCTCAAAACAGAGCTAAGGTGAAGAGTCTGAGAATATTTGCCAGGCGGAAGACCTCTAGGAACCTCACAAAAGTCATTACAGGGTCTCAGAAGATAAAACAGTCATGGTACTTCTTCAACTTCCAGCAAGCCAAAAGGCATGTCCCATGGTGAAGGTTTGTACAGGCCAGCAAGATCTTTCACAATATCAGAGTAATGGGGTTTGACACCATGATGTCCAAAGGATTTTCCAGCTCCACTACTGTGACAAAGAGCAACATCCATGCTCACATATAACAACAGTATTTTGCTTGTGTGTAAATGTGAATCTAGAAAGCAGAAGAGGTCATTAAAAATGTCTGTGTGTCTCTCTGTGTGCGCAAGGTAATTCCTTCTCTGACTTCTGAGTGCTTCCCTGCTCTCTCAGGAGGCACTTGGGAGCGGCATTAGCTCCATTAAGAGTCCAGTGGAGCGTGGGGAAAAGGATTTTTGGCATGATGTAGCGACTGCTCCACTGATGTGCCTGCAGGACCTCACCACTGATGCTCCTGGTGCTTCCAGGGGGCAAGGACCTGTATTTCATCACTAATTACAAGAAAAAGAGGAGGAGAAGACATCTTTGGCAAGCACCAGGAAGAAGAGCAAAGACAGTTCATAACTGAAATACTCATGCTTACTACATGTACACTTAACACATACCTCAAGGAAGCAAACTGGGAAACAGAAGGGTCCCACTGTTCAAAGATTTTGAGAAAGCACATGGCAGAGGGGAACAGTTCCACAGGGCACAGTGACCCACCGCAACAGATCCCTCCTCTGCCTCTGCACAAGCTCTCTCACACACAGAACCAGCACAGCAAAAGATTGGATCATTTTCCGCTGTTTTATCCAGCAGAAACAAAGAAGCACCAAGCAGAGGATGAGGAGTAAAAACCCACACCTTGCACCTCACTGTGCAGTCTAACTGCAGCCTAACGCCCAGAGCTGTCTCAGACATCTGTGCTGCACCTGCCCTAAGACCGAATTCAAGAAAAAGCACTGTCAGGGACAAGGCCTCCATCCAGCTCAAATTTCAGAAGCTTTAAAAAAAGCATTGGGCTTCCCTAGCCAAGGAACCGGAGACTAGTTTTATCTCAGTGACTGAAGCAGTAGAGTGTATTGGTGGTTCCACAGCACACAAACATGCAAGTAGGATGGCTACTGCAGCTATTATACAAGGTGGTTTTCCACCTCTAAATTCTTCACGTGTATTAAAATCAGATGTATCCCAACACAGAAAGTCAAAAATACCCACTTGTACTCCAGTTTTTGAGTTCACTGAACTGAGAGGGAAATGTTTATTTAGTTACATTACATTTTCAATTATCCCCATCTCTGGTCACAATTTTCAGACAGTCTAGTGCAAAGGACCAAGAGGCCCAAACAGATTTAAAAAAATTTATTCCATTCCATATCAGTCTGCAAAATGTATTAAATTTTTTTTTTGGTATACTACCCTCTACTATGCAATGCTTTCCTTCCCCCCCACGCCACAGGAAGTATTTGAACAGCATGCAGTGAAGTACATCCTTAAAACAATTTTAGCACCCATAATATTTCCATTATATTTTATAATCCATAGTCCCCAAGCATGAACACATGCAGATTATCCCTGCTTTATTGATGAGGAAGCAAACTGCACTGCAGGCGGTCCCTCAGCAAGTCAGCATCAGAGGCAGACCCCCTGCTCAGGGGTAATAATATTTTTCTAGGAAATTAAACAAGCCAGAATTTCAGCTGGTCAGCATTTACTTGAAAACAGCTCACCTAAGTGAGCAACATTCCTGATGAAACCAGCTGGACAAATAAGACTCAGCTTGGCATCTGAACAAACAAAAAAGCACAAAGAAAAAGTCACTGGAGAGGAAGATGGGACTAAATTTTAATTTTTTTTCAAAGGGATAGAGGGAATGGAGATTTCATAAGCAAACAAAACCCTTCAAAAATGAACTTTGAATTAACCTGAAATATTTTGTTGAGGTGAAAAAAAGGAAACTTTGTTTCATATTTATGCTACTCAACCTTTCTCCAACCTTACTGTAAGACTTTTAAGAGTCATGTTTAAAAGGGAAAGTACAAAAAAAATGCTGCATTTTATTATTCTAACATATCCCTCCCCGCTCACAAATACTGTCATTTCCAGGGTTGAAGTTATTCTCCACATTAAATAGAAATATGTGAGAAGTCTCATGCCCCTAAAATTTCATTTCTGGGGCGAAAAGGCACATGCCCAGAGCAGACAGGCATCAACAAGGGGCTCTGCTAACAGAGCTATACGGCTCCCTGGAGAATCGCACGTGTGGAAGAGACACTCCATACACCCCCAGTGTCCGCTTTGCTTCCAAAGGAAACAAGTGACATTAACATCACTACTGGACTCCTAGCACTACCTGCGCCTCACGACACCCCACTAGGCACCTGTGTTGCTGAATAATTCCAGCTGCAGGAGAATCCCTTCAAACCCAGAGACGGCAGAGCACAGCAGTCCCATTCTCCACACAGGAGCAAGGCATCGGCCAGAAGGTCCTGCTGGAGCCGTACAGCATCTCCACACAGCGTCACTCACTGATCCAAGATCTGCTGGGTTGACTCCAGACTGCCTTACAAACTCACCATCCTCCCTCCAGCCTTCTTCCTACCAGGATAGACTGTTCAAGAAAAACTTTGCAAGATGACCCACAGGGTACTGGGAAGCGAAGCCGCAGATGACACCACCACTAAATCTGTCATGCTGTGTTTGCTGGTCCGTAACGCAGCACATCAGCAAAGACAGGCAGAGCCTCAGCTGGGACTGTATGAAGCAAGACGGGACCAGGCGTCAGCAAACACATCTGAGGAGCTGCACAACCCCGGAGCTACTCAGGCTTCTTACCAGGGTGTTAACTCACCCACTCCAAATATTTACAGAGTAACTGTTGTACTGCTCACTTGTTAAATTCTTTCAGTAGCGGTGAGGAATAACCATGAGGATAAACCTGAGCCTGCTCTGCATGCCGTCTCCCTGACACATCATTAATATGTGGTGCTAAAACAGAATTTCAGACCTGCCTGCAAAAGGACACTGTCACCAGCTGTGGTTCTGCACTGCTTCTTACCTCCTCACTGGACACTTACTCCACTTCTCTGGTAATATGCTTTTAAAGTAGAACAAACTAAACTCAATTCAGAAAAGGTCTCATCTGCATTGGAAGGAAGATATCTGTCATAAACATCTTGTTAGGGCAGAGCAAGACATGACTACTTAAAATTAGCTGAATCCCCTTAGCTCTGTGTTCATATGGACACTTATCATGTGGATTACTGTATCACCTGAACAATAAAAATCATTAGGCATCTCCATACAGACTAGCCTTTATTAGTCTGTTACACTCACTCGAGGAAAGAAATTAATCTAGAACAGGAATCTGAATAAAAATATTACTCAGAAGTAGGTGTTCTGCTGTAAATTTATATACTACCTTAATCCTATTTATCTTCCTTGCACGTATATCTTCTAAGAACAAAGCATTCACCCAGGAAGTTTCGTTTTAAATTCACACCCCACTATATTTCACAACAACTTCCCCATGCAGAGAAAGCATTTATTTACATGGGTAAAGTACTGCAAAGTTGATGGGGGTACAAATACACACCACGCTGACTTCTCCCCACCACCTCCCTGCACAGGCATTTATCAGAGCACCAAAACCACACTGCAGCTCACTTGATTCCCCCCCCCACGTAGACAAACCCAACCCCATGCAGCTAAACCCAACCCCTTCGTTTCGACTACTCAGATGGTGGGTTGCAGTCCAGTTTTGGCCTGCAAGGTAGGTTTGCTGTGACCTGACGGCAATCCCACCCCGGTGATACAGCTCCAGTCACCGCTGGGAGATTTCACGAGTGACCGCCCAGCACCGCAGTTCCCACCTGCGGCAGTGTCAGGCTGCATTTGGCCTTTCCAAGAACGGGTAAACTCGAGTGAAATTTGGCTAGGGATTTCCACGACGCCCACCTGACCCCACGGCCTCAGTCTCTGGAGGCGCGAGAGATTGGGGGCCGAGCGTGCCCAGAAAGGCACTCTGGCTTCAAAAGCTCGGGGCACGTTGAGGTCCAACTGCTTCAACACGCGTTTGCACAAGCACCCGCGCAGCATCTCCCGTCAGGCGACTGCGTGCGCTGGCCCACGCGAGTTCTGTCCCCACTGAAGGGAAAAGGAGGGAAGAGATGAGCCACAGGAAGCACCAGGGGGTCGGGCCAGGGCCGCGCATTCCCCCAGACTGATATTTCATTTTTTTGATCAGAGCTGGCCGAGCCCTCCTGCCCCGCGGCCTCCCGCCGAGGGCCACCACCGGGAGTCCGCGGCCCGGTCCTCATCGCGGCCCGGCCGGGGGCACTGGGGGCGCCGCCCCGCCTGCCCCGGGCACCTCCGCCCGCCCGCCGGGGCCGCCTCCCGCCCTGCCCGCCCTGCCCGAAGGGCAGGGCGGGGGGCGGCCCCGGCGGGCGGGCGGCGGGGGCACTGCCCCGGTCCGGCGGCTGCTTTACTACTCACCCGGCCGGCGGCGGCAGCGCTCTTCCTCCGCAGCGTCAGCCCGCTCCGCAGCAGCGCCGGTAGCTCCCGCAGCTTCTGCCGCAGCTGCACTGGCGGCGGGTCGTGGGCAGCTCCGCCGCCGCCGGGGCTCCAGCTGCGGGCCAGCTCCGCGCCCTCACCCGGCGACGGCATCTTCACGGAGCCCACGGCCATGCCGCATCCCTGCCGGGCTGCGGCGCGCAGACCCGCTCGCCCGCCTTCCCCTCGCGTCGCCCCAGCCCCGCTCCCACCCACAGGCAGGCAGGAGGCAGGCAGGAGGCAGGCAGGCACTCGCACACCTTCCCCTGGCCGCCCCCACGAGCAGCCCCGGGCGGCGCAGGAAGCCCCGCCGGCCCCTCCGCCTCTCCCGCCCCGCGCCGCCGCTCCGGCAGTGATAAAGTGCAGGTAATGAGGAGGGTGGAGGAGGCGCGGGCGGGAAGAGGCAGAAAGTCCTGTTAACTCCTTTGCGCTCGGGGACCGCCGCCCGCGACGTGTCCCCACCTCTGCCCGCTGGCCTGCGACCAGCACAGATCCCGGACCCACCGGTGGGGGGGGGGAGGGGCGACGGACACGGGTGAGAGTGGCCAGCCCGCTCGGTTCAGGCGAGGGGTTCAAGCTCTTCCAGGGGCTGGGCGGGCTCGGCTCCCTCCTGGAGGCTGTCAAGGCCGGGCTGGAGGAAGCCCCGGCAGCGGGGTGAGATCCCAGAGCCGAGCCTGCCTGGGCTGGAGGCCTCCCGGGGTCCCCAACTGCCCGACTCACCCTATGGTCCCCAGGGCTTATTTAGGGCTGCAAGGAGTGAAGGTCTTCCCCGCTCCCTTCCCAGTGGATTCTTGACTAGTGAGGTGCTTTGCCCTCCATGTCGGCATTGATACTGGAGAAACTGAGCCGTTCATCCCAGGCGAACGACTTGCTTCCAGCCATTCAGGTAATCCCTGGAAGGGAACACTCGATGCCAGAAACCAGTTCCTTTATTCTTTGTATAAGGAAGAAAAATACATTCAGGACACTTGTCCAGAATTCAGTACCTTGAATTATAGGGGCTTTGTTTAATCTCCGGAGTCTGCCTTTTCTACCTCAGTGGTACAGTTGTTGCTTTCTTTCTGCTAGACTCTATTCTTGTCGATTTAGATCGGAGAACTGAATGGAAGGTGGGGCTCCCCTTACATACATCTTCTGCCTCAGAGCTACACATAAGGGTGACCTGCTCTTCCTGGCTGAATTCACCAGTACCTGAATGTCTCAGTAAATGACATTGTTGTAGTCAAGCCAATCTCACAGACACGTTATGGAAAGCTGTCACCCTGTCCCAGCCATGACGTCCCACTGCTTTCAGGGACTGACCCTAGTACTCCTCTGGCCCTGCAGGAAACTGTCTTAACCATGAAACTAACCTTAAAAAAAAAAAAAAATAGTTTTTTTCTCACTGATGTGCTCCCTAAACCAGCTTGCTGGGATCACAGAGGTACCCATAGTGGAAAGAAGATGGCAGATGTGCCCAACCTGTGTCAGGGTACCAAAACACAGAATGGCCCCTTCCAGCATCAGTGTGACACTGGGTTATCTGTCACCTGAATGCAGCAGCAGTAGTCTGGCCTTTCTGCTGTGCTGACCTGACAGCAGACTGCTGCTCCTGCCTGCAACCCACAGCTGTGCACTCCCTTCGCATCCCTTACACGGGATCTGGTAACCATCTGACTCTAGTCAGCTGATTGATCTGGTAGAAAAATAACACCTCAGAAAATAATGAATTTTCCATTGGCCAGACAGCTGAATTGATCCACCTTGTGACCACACAGCCGCAGGATCAAGGAAGGCAGAAAGCTAGAAGTGAGGGAAAGCAGAACTGCTCCATTCAGCAGCCGTCTGTCATTAAACCAGCTTAACTGCATCCTGTGCGCATGACTTCATGAGCGGTGCAAACCAGGCCAACCCAGGTACCAGTGAAAAGGACGGGGTCTTGCTCCAGCCACATCCTGCCACCACCTTCTTCCTGCTGGTACTAATAATCATTGCCCATGACATGAGCCAAATCTGAAAGGGTAAGTGTGAAAAAAAAATCAGCTATTTTAGTAGAGTGATACAGCCCATCATATGATGCCTTTTGCTGACACAAAAGACAGAAAAGGGACAGGCATGTGACAGCCCTAACTTAGATGAAAAGTGTGCTGCAGACCCGTCAACCCCAAAACACCAGGGAGATCTGCGAGCCCCAACTGGCAACATCAATGCCAGCCCTTTTACAAGGGCAAGTGGGACTATGCCTTAAAGATGCTTTAGCCAAGGCCACGCTGCGTAATCAGGCATGAGGAGCACGAAGTGCACTGGCTGCTCTGTGCAATGCCTCGTGTCCCAAACATTTCTATTATTTCACTTGATTTGTGCTCTCCAACTGCCCTTCGATGTGGTTTTGACAGCTGTGTTGCCTGGCAGCCACTTTGTCACAGCTCAGGATGTAATTATGAGGAGAGGTGTATCTGCACCCAAAAGAATAATGGATCCTTAGTGTACGGGCTTCACAAAAGAACCATGTTCTTTGTCCAAGTCTTTAGGTGCTGCTACAATACAAATAGCAGTAAGACAACTCAATAAAGTGTGAGTTAATGTGATAGATTGGGGTATAACCAGAAGTAATTTGA
The DNA here is from genome assembly GCF_031877795.1 of Strix aluco. Taxonomy (NCBI): domain Eukaryota; kingdom Metazoa; phylum Chordata; class Aves; order Strigiformes; family Strigidae; genus Strix; species Strix aluco. The sequence goes on from NC_133931.1 coordinate 138,908,569, forward strand.
ATATGTTAAGAAACGGTAAAATTATTCCAGTGCTCAGAATTTCTTGTTTGTTTTTTAACTGAGCGAGAGAAGTATAACTTGTAAACAGTGTCGAAAGAGAAATAAATATGGTCTGCAGTCCATTTAAAAATAATCAGCTGACGGATAACATAATTTGGACTAACAGTTGTCAGGAAAATGGATTAGATAGTACTTAGGTCTTTCTATTTCTAGTTTGGCTCATTCCAGTTTTGGGAAAGATCATGACAGGAATTGTTTAAAATTAAATATTATATTGCTTTTTTTGTTAAGTCACAGAAAGTTTAGCTTGGTGAATGAGTCTGATACCTGTTCTTTTTCCTCACATAAAAGGGTGGGGAGGGGGGGAGAGCAAAACTAGATCTGGTCAGGAAGCATTTGGCAAAACAGTTTCATTTAAAAAAAACAAAACAGTGTGTTGCACCCAAAATGTTGTGTTCAGAGGATCTTGCTTTCAGTGAACTGTCACTGAAGGGAGTGCAGGGCTCTGAGGGAACAGGGTTCCTATTCTCAGCAGGTTTGGCCCCTGGCTGACTGCGGATTTCCTGCCCTTTGCAAGCACCAGCAGTAACACAAAAAGATCCACTGACCATGTGCAGGCACTGGGGAACTTCCAGTTTTCCAGATTAAACATTTTTAATTTGGTCTGATATATAGCAAAACCAAGAAGATACTTTCTCTGGTGCGTCTACCAAGAAATCTAGGTTTGCATATACTTCCCAGAGTCAAGTCTGGATAAGGTTTTGTTCTCTTGCTTGCAAGAGACTTCATATAAATATAGAAACCTGTATGTTTAAATGGATACAGGATGGAGTCTGGAGACCTAAGCAACTCTACTGCAACTTTACAGATGTGGGGCCTGGGAGCGTCTGCTTTTTTTGAATGTGTTTGTTTTTCTTTCATGGTGTAGCACAATCAAAAGAACTGCAGTAAAAACAATACAAGTTGTTTCATGTCTGTATGTGTTTAAGTAGATCATTGCAAAAAAAAAGAATTATCTGGAATCAGACATTTCCTGACAAAGCATAATAAACACTCATTTTAGGCTTAAAGTTATAGGAGTTCTTGACTCTGTAGGAATAATCAATAGATGCCACTTCGGTTCTCACCTGCGTGAAGATAGGTAGTACAGGGATAGAACTGCGGAGTGCTGGGGTGCAGGAGCCAGATGTGAGGAAACAGGCAGTGATCCCGAGCCAGCTGCTTGCAGCAGTCCTTTTTGAATATTTGCTCTCCCTGACCTGGCAGGAGGCATTGAAAAGAAGACAAGTTTTTTCCAAAGCAACAACACCCGCTGTACAACCAACCAAACATCACTTCCCCTTCCCCAGGCAGTCCTGCCAGAGTAGGGATGGAGGAGGCGATGCTTTTCTACCCTTTCAGAAACTGAGTCGGTTTTCTTCTTCCCATATCTTCAGAAAGCAAGCGTGCAGGTTTTTGCTTTTGCTTCTTTCGTGCAGGGGGAGGCGAGCTTTGCACCTCCCCGTACCACATCCGGATGAGTCTCCTTCTGTGGGACTCATCCCGTGCTCTCAAGACAATCGTATTCTACAAACTTTAATTTGCCAAATATTACTCCAGGCCCAATGCATGTGAATCACAGACTGCCTGTGTCATGCTCTGAGACCCTGCCAGCTCTCAAGCTCCTGACAAGGGGTAGCCTGGCCTGGCCAATTTTTATTTCTGGCTTTAAACACACTACGTGCAATGACCCTGTAAAAGAGAAGGGCTGGGGAAGGCTTTGCACCATCCTGCCGCTTCGGTGCCTCACAGGAGTTTCAGGGCGCATTTCCCAGTCCCAAGAAGGGTCATGCATGCCCCTCACCACTTGACCCACAGTGTGAGTGTGGCAGGTGACCGTTCAGGCACCACTATGTGGACTGGAGATACCCTGTAGAAGTCTGGGCACCTCTAACCTTCTTCTGCTTTGGCAATTCTTCATCGGTTCATCCAGCTTCAAAAAAACCAAACTGTTCACCCTCAGAGCTGCTAGGGATCCACTTTTCAGCTGAGTAACTTGCTTCAGGCTTTTGAGTTGTTAGCTCCCTTCCACCTGATCGAAGAGTGAGATCTCAGTTGCATTTTAAATGTGGATATCACCAACTTACTGTGGATATAAACAGCATAAATTGATTATCAGAGCCATATACATCAGGGGCATGTATGTGGGTCATGCATAAATTTTTTTTTAAATCATTGATTTAGTTTCTGAAGTCTTTTTTTTTTTTTTGAAAGAAAAATTTCCAGCTGGTTTAGTACCATGTCATCACATAAACCAAATATCCAGTGACTTAAGCTCAGAAGCACTGCTCGCAGCATTTCCAAGATGTGAAAGGCCTGCAAAATGTAACATACACTCAGCAACCAAAAGATACCAAAATGGGAACAGGGGATGAGGAAGCAGGAGATCAGTGCAGGGCGTGACTTGAAAGACAGCAGAACAGGAGAATAACTACAAAAAAGAGGGAAGAGGTGAAAGATAAAGGAGATGTACGAATAGTTTCACAATTTATGTGACTTATATCTGGAAAGCCTGAAGCTGCCTCTATTAATTCAACCCTCAGTTTTCTCTTGACAGTCTGTGAACCTCTTCGCTTCAGCGTCTGACCCTTTCCCCCACTGCATCGCACAAACAACCACCTGCCCCTCTGCCCCCAGCGCCTCTTCCAGGCTTCTATAAATGGCTGCTCAGCCCATGTCCTGCCCACAATTCACCCAGGGAATCGGGACGTGGTCTCTGCTATTGACTCTTCAGCACTCAAAGATGAGAGAGCTCGGGAGCATCCTGAGCCGCTGGGTTTGTTGCTGAGGTTGTTTGAACCAGAGTTATGACACTGGTCAGAGGAAGGGTGGAAGGGGGTGTGCAGGGTGGTGTTTGTAATCCTAAATGGATCTCCTTTCACATTTCCTTTTGGCATTTGGTCCTTTTTAAGAATCACTGGGCCGTGATGACAATGGCAAATCTAATGTAAATACAGCATTGTTTGGTGAGTAGCAAAACTTTCGCTTTAATACAAACCCAAGAAAGAATGTATTCGCTGTGGTAATTGTGATTTGCCAGAGCTAATGAACCTGACTCAACTCTTCAGTTTGATTTGTCTTTTTAACATACTTGGAAGCAAGGGACCTTATGACCCCTCAGGGAAATTAAAACTCTTAAAGCTCTCATGTCTGCCCTTTTCTGTCAAAACAATGTTGTCATTGAGCTATTGCTCTTTCTCTTACAGGCCAAAATTAAACTCCAAAGCCAATAAGATCCTCAATGGAGTTTGTTCAGTATTTCTTTTTTTTTTTTTATTGAGCACAGAAATCTCAAAATGACAAATCAATATCTTTTAATTAAAAATTTTAAAAGAAACACATAAATGGACCCATGGAATCGGGAAGTTTTTCTGACAGCTGCAACCAAAATTCTAGTTGTTTTGCCTCCAGGCACATGGGCATATGCATGATTTTTAGGTTTTTTTAAATGTTCACTGTGAGAAGCCTTACATACATTTCCAGAGGAGATTGTGTAGGAGATTTTGAAAGAGACAAATTGTAATTAGGTGCTAAATTCTCACTGAAAGTTAATGGAAAATCTCCCCTGTGTGATTCATGGTTAATCTGCATATTTATCTTTTCTTCCTTGGCCATTAAATTCTGTATTTATGTTTAAATTCCTGTTTTCTGTTTTAATTCATATTTTATGTTTCTTCTCCATATGTACAAGTGTGAGGATGCTTTAGCCTGGTTTAGTAGAAACTGGGTTTAAGACACTGTGCTGCCTCTTTGTACGTCTGAGACCTCTCTGTGAATCTTCAAACACTTAAGCTCATCAAGCACATTTGACAGAGGTATTGAAATCCAAAAACTATTAAGTCCTTAAAAGTATTCTGAAAGTAAGCAGCCAGTTAAGAGCTGCGGTTAATGCTTCACTGAGGTAAAAAGTGCATCATTTCATATGAGACCTTAGAAAGTCCAGATAAGGTCTCAACCTCAAGACACAAATCCATAGAAAATCAGGCTTCATTGATCCCCCTGCTCACAGAACCACTACAGAAGTGAGAGACATGTTCCTATAGCATATACATCCCTAGAGTGTCCACTCAGCTTTCATATGAGCGAGCTACCATAATGCAACAGTAATGACTTTCTTATATTATCATTTGCAAAGAGATATGTGCATATATGTGCACACATATATGCAAGGTTGCCTTTTGCTTTAAGTACAGTGTCAGTATCTCTCGCTGCGTCCATGTGAACAGACCTTAGCCTCACATAATCTCTTTGATGAAGGGAAAATACAAAACCACATGCCAAATATTTTGAGTTTTCAGCATAAACCTGGATCCATGTTGACAAGCTTTTCCCAGGGATAGTAACATCAGTAAAATATTTTCATTCCAGTTTCTTGAGAGGTTGGAAAAATCAACAAAAGAATAGCATGAGATCGATTGCCAGAAATAATATTACCATTTTAAACATGAAACCATTTCACAACATCTTAAGAGTAATAAAATTCTTTAAAACATTTTCTTTAATTTGGTTTGTTTGTGTTGTGTTCTGGTTTTTGTTTTGTTTTAAATGTGCCTGATTTTTCCCGCTGAATAAGAGCACCACAGCTGTTGAACAGAAACAGCAAGGCAGAGGACTGGAAGAGAAAATTGTGACCGATCGCAGGTTCAGAAGAGAGTCTCCACTCTCCACTGTACAAGGGATGGTGTAGGTTTGCAGCAGTGACTAGATAGATAGGTTTCTCTGGTTTTGTTAAGGATAACATTTCCTCCTGGTAGAGGTAGTCAAGTACAGCCAGACTAGCACCAGCAGAGGTAATAAGGCTGTGGACAAATCCAGGTGGCTTTGTCCTTTCCATTTGGGTGGTGGTAGAGCAGGGAGGACTCACTCCAGCAAGGCTGCTGGCATAAGCCACAGGCCAGGGAGAGATATTGTCTTCCACATCTGCCAGTGCTGGAAGGCCAAGTGCTCTTGCAGCAAGCATGTACCTGTGGTCTAGTAAATGACTTTTGAATGGACCCACACAAGGGCATTTTCAGCTCTGTGTCCAGAGTTACAGCTTGATGAGCCCTCAAGTCTCACTTCAACAGCCCTCCTGGGATTCCTGACTGTTTATTTGACCTGTGGGACAACTGTTCAAAGGGGCTGTGGGAAAACATGATCAAAGTTATCTTGTCATTATTTTTGTAATGACCTATTCAAGAAAGTACTAGATAGCAGGGGCAGGGGTGGGGAAGGAGAGGTGGCTGACCAAAACAGTTCTCCCTGTGCCGGGATATCCAGCACAACTAGAGAAAAGAAGAAATTGGCTGTGTCCTGCCTGCCCCAATCTCTTCCTCCTTCAGCCTCCTCTAACTGCTTATGGACACTCCTGGAGACTTCTGAAAGGCAACAGGAGTTGGGGAGTTAAAGAAACTGGGAAAGCAAACCATTTTGCCCTAGGATGTAAACTGATGGGTCCAATTAAGACCATCCAAGTAAGATTATGGTGTTGGTTTTTAAAGAGAGGGGGGTTTCAGTGAGAACCTTGGCTACAGAGGCTGAAAATGTTTATGATTTTTGATCTTGCTAGGTGTACTTCTATAGGAGAATAGTACTAGTTCTGGGGTGTGCATGCATTTAGCTGTCTGAAATGTGTTTAGGCTATCTGGGAGCAGCCAGAATTGTAAAACAAGACACCTATAGTGCAGTCCCCTGACAAGCCACATCAGCAGCCACGTATGACAGGGCAGAGGAGAGTCACAGTAAACACACAGCATTTTTCTGGACCTGTGCATGAGAAAGATGTAAGACAAATTCTCCTTACCCATGAGAAAAAACTGTTCCCTCTCACTGAAGCCCTGGAAAAAGACCTTTTTTGTACTTTGTCTGCAAGACATTTACAGTGTTTTCTGATACTTGGATACGCTACCATTGTAAACAATGTTATAGCTGTAACTGTAATGAAATAAAATTATAAAGTCACATAAAGGTTAAGCTATTTCTAACAAAATACCAAACCAATCTAATTAACAAGTTGATATTGAACATATTAACTTATGGACAAGCAATTTCTAAACTATCTAATGATGTATTAAGCTAACAGCCCAAACAACAGCATGTATCAAAGGAAATTTAAGACATTCTGCCAACTAGAGGACTTGGCTAAACTAATACATTTGTAGCTGAGACTAATTTTTGAATTAGAGCTTCAATAATACTCTTATGGCAGCCTGCCTAGACTGTTGTGGTTAGACAATAGCAATTCTTCCCTTTTCTTCCAGTATTTTTATTCATTTGCAATACAATTTGTGAAGAATATAACTTGAAAGCCAGCCCAGCATCCCACATTGTAATTAACAGTCAAACCTTTAAGGTAATAATTAAGACATATATTATTGCCCCAACCTTATATGTGACTGCCTCAACACAGTCAGATGTTTACAGCTAGACACTTATTTCTAAACATTGTCCTCAGGAGCAATTCTTAAAAAAAAACCCTAAGAGACATTAAAGAAGAAAACAGAAAAACATTTAATTATATCTTTTAGTTTCTGCTTCCCAATTCTTGCCAAACTGCATTTGACCAATTTGCTGTTTAATTAAGACCTAGGTAGCTTTCTTGTAATAATAAACTATGGACTAGTAAGCTACTCTTACTGGTTTGCAGTGACTCAATTTCTAGTATTGTTTGGCTCTTCTGACTTGTTAGAAAATGAGAGAGTAAATACCTGTTGTGAATCTTTCAAAGGTTTAAGTGTCCCACTCCCCATGGTTTTTCAACAAGCTCATAAAAGGCACCTGGGAAAAAAGGAACGTAAGTGGCTGGAGAAAGCTGATAAAAATAGGATGAAGTATAGTGAGTCCCTCCAAGCTTATATTAGGCCTGTATTACCAACCAAGAACATCTTCCTATCAGCCTTCAGTGAAGATGCCAGCCAGTAAGTACTGATTACTGATTAAGTAATTCATGAAACATTCTATTTTGGCAAGTGAGAATGCTGTCTGAATAAGAAATTACTAAAACTAAATGGGTCATGTAAAATCAGACAATTTGTCCTGTGAGCTCCACTGACAAAGCTGAGCCAACTTGGAGAACAGCTGAGAACTTCTTATTCTGTTTGAGAACTTTGAAGAACATCGGATCTCATTAAAGACCAAATAAATGCATTTCAAAATGGAGAAAAATGGAACGGAACCCGTTCCTCATACTGATTCATCACCTTTGGGTTTTGTTTATCTACAGTGTATCTACACGTGAACAGATCAACCAGGCCCCCTTTCCTGTCAATGGAGAGAAACAGGAGTTTGTAGGTTTGGATTCAAACACTGTGTTTTGGATAAAGCATGTCTTACAAATGACATTTAACATCCACTGACTATAAAGTGATTTAAGGCAAGCAGCTCAAATCTAGGCAGCTGCACTGCAGGCACCTAAATTTTGCACAGGGTTTTTGCTCACACTTCTGTAAAATGGGCATAAAATGTAACTAAACCAGGAGGAAACATTTACATTATCCTTGGCAATGCAGATTGATCACATACAGTGCAAGGAATTTTAAAAGTGGACTTTATAGGCCTGCTCCGCAGTCATTCAGTTCTTACCAAAAGCTGCACAGATTTTTAAGAGCAGAACCCATCTATACTGCTAGTGTATTTATATATTTTTTTCTTCGCAAAGTCCAAAATCCACTGCCACTAATTCCCTGTCACTGAGTGCTCCATAATAAAATCCATATGCAAATAAGTTTGTTATATCTAACAAGAGTTGTATTGATTTCATATACATTACACAGTACCTGTGATTGGCTGTTTATCAGTATATCAGTTGTTGGCTTGTTTATGCCAAAAAAAAAGGTGTTTGCATAACATCACCCAAAGTTAACAAACCTCTCATGTAAACATATACCATAGATGCCCTACATGTTCATTGTCTTGGATATCAACTACGTGCCTTAATTAAACAAACAGGATTTATCTTTTGTTACATCACAAAAAAATGATATATACTTGCCTGTAAAACTATTTGGTAGGATCCGCAAGACAGACTCCATGTCTGAAACCTTTGTCCTACCTAAGTTACAGGGAAAACACTAAGGTAAGCCATATACAAACAGGCCATTTGTTGTTTAACTTGTTCTCTGAAGGCTGTGTTGCTACGGATGAATAAACAGCACTTAGTCTGAGGACACCGTTTGGATTCACTGCGTTTTCCAGCAGGTAGGCACAATGGAGGAGAGGAGCAGCAAAGGAAGGGTGGAGTAAAATCACCTGTTTACACACTGCCACAGACTCCAGCGTGCATAAAAGGAGTCACTGATATTTTGAAGATAGTGAAATAATTCAGGCAGTTCATCCAGTTTCAACAACACTGTTGTGACACTGCTGGAGTAAAACTGCCAAGTTCTTCCCTCTTTCGTCTTTAGGACTGTCACAGATAATCTCTGGTCAAGTAGCTAGGCAGATGCTGCTCACCAGCCCAGATATCAAAATTATGGGCATCACAACCATGATTTCATTAGGACACCAGCTGTAAGTCTAAAGCCTCTCTCTTGGCCAAAAGACTTCAGCAACCACAGAGGTTTGCTAAAATGCAAATGTCTTCTTCCCTGAAGGAAATCATGAGGGGCTTGTGGGGCATTACCACTGACACCCCTGACTATCAGCACACTGACTACCATATGGCTCTGTCTTCCTACCATCTACATACGCCTCCCTAGCTTTCTGGCACCGCATGTTTTCCCCTATCAGAGGCATGAAATGTGAGTGCCAAGTGGCAGAAAATAAAAAATGAGGCTGTCCCACACTCCCACAAAACCTTTCTGCCCACCTCCCTCCACTGATGCTGCCAAATCTCACCCCAAGTCTTCCTGTGATTCACAGATGATTTAATCAGTTTTGAGCAGATAGATCTCACGATCAGGCAAGCACTAGAAATGCAAGGGTCCATAAAAGGACACCACCATACCCAGCAGTCCATCAGGGCTCCCAGGCCCATTACTTTCAACCAGCACAAAGTTTTACATGCTGAGGAGAGGGCATGAACCAAAACCTTTGAATACAACAGTTGCTTTTTCTCCATCATGTTAAGCATGTACCACTTGACAAAAACAGCTCACATGGAATCCACAGGAAAAGTGTCTTCTCAAAGACACAATTTGGCATGCAAAGTGTGCCAGATGGATGGGTAACAGCCTGCTATTGACTATGGTCAACACTTCTCCACTCTATTCCTAAGCAAGCTCACAAATAAAATAACCAAAGATGAGGTGTAGCCTTATATAACTGAAGCTTAATGTCTATATTCAGATCCAGGACTTGAATGTGAAACCATTTTAGTATACGCAAAATCTCCTCTAGTCAGCGGCTAGACAGTAAACATTCTTTCTCACACTCCTGGAACGGCCTAAAGCATTTGAAGCTGTCTCAGGGACTCAGTTCCTTTTCCTGAGAAGAGAGGCAAGGTCCAGGGTAACAATCTGAAGTGATCTGAGCTCCTTCTGCAGCAGGGGACTCAAAAAGTAATGAGAGAAAACTGCAGATTTACCAGAAACTTTCACACAGCTCTTCTTCAACATCTACAAGCAATCACTAGATACAGCAGTTAGAAAACCAGGACTTAAGTTCCAAGCTATTACTTGGGAAGTCACTTTTATCACCTTTCTGAAATCAAGACCTTGCAGAGCATCATCTAACAGTCATTCCTGGATGGCTAGGAAACTTGTCCCTGGTAGATTATAATCTGGTTTTAGTAAATCATGTTTTGATAATCCATCATCTGACTTTAGCATGCAGTATATGTTGGCAGAAAACTGCAATTATGGTAAAATACTACCAGGTATCTTCTCAGAAATGTAGGCTATCACAGGCATGCCAAACTTACTACCACAAGAAGTCACCCTGTTGTACACCGTTCTTCCCTCAGGAGGAACGCACGGTAAAACGCACCATGGACCTGACTCAATTTGCTCAGTACATTGCCAGAACGTGCAATAGAGTTGCAGCACAAGAACCCCACACAAGCAGGGAGGAACATATATATTTACAAACATCCATGCTCAGCTCAAAGACAGCAAGTGATGACAAATTGAAATTACTTTTGAAATTGATTCCAACACTTAATCATGCTCACGGTTAAAACTTTGCTTTTTTGAAAGATATGTATAACAAGCATTTTAGTCATCTAATTAAAATGTGATTCAGAACACATAAGCCTGAGAGCCCAACTTCCCTGCATGTCCAAAGGAAAAGATATGGATACTAACACATGGCTTAGAGCACCTAAATAGATGCATAGAATCAGGCAGTGTAAATATCTATCTTTGCCTTTGTTAGTTTAAGATAACCTAAAGCCATGTTCCAGTTCAGGTTTGTCACATTCACATAATTACTTCTGACATAGCAAAGAAATGCTGAAGCAGAGCAAATCTGTTTGTGGATGTAGTGAGAATCATACTACTGCAACACGCAATCAGCAGCACAGCTGGAACTTCAGCCCACATTTCTGCGCCTTGCTGGCTTGGGATAGGCTTAAGTACATACTTATGCCCTGCTCAATGGGGCCTGTAGAAACAGATTTCAGCTGTTATAACAATGCTTTTGTCTCTGGCATGCATCCCTGCGAGTGATTCTAGCTTCTCTGATTTCCTGAGTATTGCTCGTTTCCTGGAACATCTGGAAGCATCTCAACCCTCTTCCCCGATTCTCTGCCAACATGTCCTCCAGGGCAAAGGGTTCAAGTGGGTTTGTTTGATTTGCTTTTACTGGAGTTTCTTTTTCATTTCTGAAAAGGTGTAAACATATAACCAGGAGTGCTGGATAAAAACAAACCACCCCCACCTATGCTTCATTTCTTGTCTACTGTCCCATGGCAAAACTTCGCGTTACAAAGGATTTGCCTCATGTTCACCATCTATTGACTTCAGTGACTACTCCATCAGTCATAAAACTCAGTCTGCGTTCTTCTTAATAGTCATTCTCCATCATATCCAATGCTGTACAACTTTGGGGCAACTCTACAGGCTGCTCTCCGCTGCTTTCTTCTCATAGAAGCGCAACACTGACTTGCGCTGGTGTAGGCAGGGGCCAGGAGGTATTCAAAAGCCGCTGAGACTCCCTCACTGCTGCAATGGCTGTGTCCCCTTGTACCCCACCCTTGTCACTCTCCTGTTTTATCCCAGCATGAGACTCAGGAGAAGAAACAACAGGCTGGACAGAATTATCTCAGGAGCAGAGGCAGGCCTTCAAGGTCATCACAGGTGGACTACTTGCTTTTCCTCTGTATCAGCAACAACACAACTGTTTCAGTTTCACATCTCACTAGCAAAATCAGGAGCAGAACCATGTGGGGCTGACTTGGCTTTCTGAATGATTGTGTTCTCTCTCTACGCCCAGGTGGCGTAAAGCACAATCACTGTCTTTTGTTGATGGTGTTTTGCTTTCTGAAGGACTGAATTCTACATCCTGACTTTCAAAGACCCAGTTTACAGTGTTCTGCATTTGCCTGCTCTAGTGAATGTAGGGGCAGTAGTAAAACGCCAGTGCGGGAGTCGGTGCAGGGTGACGGCTGCATTTTTTACACTCAGCCATGAAGATGGCTTTGGTCAATATAGGAAATACTTTTCTAACCCCTTCACATACACTTTCCTGCTGGAAATTCTTCACAGCTCCTTGTCTCCCTCACCTGAAGTTTTACAAATGAATCACCAACACGAATCTGACTCTCCTTATGCATCTTTTAAACAGCCCAGCCAGAAACCGTTTCATATTCAGCAGAGTCTCAATAGGGAGAAGAGTTAAAATCTAACCCCCCATTGACAGACATTTAGAAAAGCATGTTGTACTACAATGTCACCTTACCTTTGCTCTTGAGGCTGAAGTTTCTGAGAAAAATGTTCAATGAACACACTGATAGTGCACAGATGCACTCACACAACACGAGCGCCTTGAAAGTGTGTTAAATTTTGTTTACTCTTACTTGACTTTTTTTGGCATGTCCCTTTATGTAAACTCCCTATGTATATCTCTATACATGTTTACAATGGTATTAAGAAAGTATCTTTTACAGTGGTATCTCCAAATCATTGAGCAGTCTACCCATTACTGCCCCTATAAACTGTCTACAGAACATATGAACACCCTGCCTTTTATATACACATCAACCTGGATTATGTCATTGACATCAATTAATCTCCATTACAACCATTTCTTTTTAAAGGCTATCCAGTGCAAAGCTTTATATAAAAAATGGTATGGATAGAGGTACTAGGTTAAAAACAACTGTGGCACAGGCAGTCCATCAGCTGAATTACAGTAATTGACCACGTGCATGTTCTTAGCATGCCCCAACTGCAAAGTAAAATATGTTAGTTTAAACCACCATGAAGGTGCCTGTAGTCAATAGGATGCAATGTGGCTATTACAACTTACAGTCCTCACCACATCTTAGGACAGGCTTAACTGTCACCTTAGTATACCTCGGAAGCTTCCACTGTTACATGTCAGGCAATAAAGACCCAGAAGAACTGTTCATTATTATCAGATTACGGTACAGAAAAACACAGGGATTAAGAACTACCCACCAATGCTGCTTCAAGCAATGAGGCATAAGGTACCTTCACCTCTTTGGGCTGGCCAAAACATGAAATCTCATGTCAGGAACTGTGAATATTGGAAGTATGTGGTCCACCTCAGCTCTCAGTGGTTTCAGAAAGTTACAAACCTACCTGAAACAGAAAACTGACATTTCAAAATCTCCCATGAAACACTGGTTTTTTTTAATTTGGGGTTCACATTGTAAAATTATTTCATTTCGACTACACTACCTGTTTATCAAATAGATACGCTGTGATTTTATTACAATAACACTGCTACTGTTTCTAGCATCCTTTAATACAAGCCAAAATAATGCTTACTTACTCATTTAGTGAAGAAGGTTATTTGATACTATTGAAAAATATGCCTAATATTGATAAAACAAGCAAAGTCAGGTGATTCTTTTCAACCTGATCAAAAGTTTTAGCAAAATCCAAAGGCTTCTGTGAAAACTTTTTATTTGAATAAAAGCATGTACTTCTGCAGGGAAATGTCTCCTTCCTTAGTCAAACAGTGAAACTGTATAGAGCGTCTAGTGAGAGTGCTTATAGCGTCTGCTAGCTATAAATATATTTGTGACAATACAGGTCTTGTCCCTGTACAGATCCATACTTTGCTGGTCTTGGTTTCAGTCCCTTCACTTTAGGCCTTAGTCCTTCCCACACTCTGCTTCCTCAAAGATTTCTGGAAATCCAAAGGAGATTTAAACAAGACAAATAAAATACAGCTACTTTCTAAAAAGAGTCTCAAAAAGGAAAGCAGGTTGAATAATCAGAATTTGATTTTATTCAGACAGCTGGTTAAATTCTGCAAGTCCTGAATATTCTGCTCCATCACAGGAGAGAGAAGCAGTAGCAGAATTTATGCATACTTCAGAAATAACTAATACAAGATGGGTGAGAAGCTGGACTATTGGGTTCAACAGTCAGTATAATTAGCATCTGGTTAAGAATGGCAATACCAGTGCTGGCACTGTTAAAGATCAGCAGCAACCTGGATGGTGGGATGGAGTACACCCTCAGCAAATGCACAGAGCAAACCAATATAGTCAGCATGTGAAATGAAACCGTTTTTCTCCCTGGTGTTTGTGAAGCCACTGTATCCAGTTTTACATCCCCCAGAACAGAAGTGAGATAAAAAAATGGAGTGAGCTCAGCAGAGGGCCACCAAGACATTTAGGGCTGAAGCACTTGCCCAGTGAGGCAAGGCTGAGGGAACTGGGCTTGTTATGCCTAGAAGAGAGGTGGCTTCAAGGCACACCTAACATCAGCCTGCCAGGGCCTTTGGGAGATTACAGAGAAGATGGGGTCAGCCTCTTTTCAGAGGTGCAGTGAAGGGACAAGAGTCAACAGACACAAGTTTCATAATGAGAAATTCTGACTGGATGGAAGGAAAACAATTACACTGTGAAGGTAGTTAAACAATGGTCTCCATAGATATACTCAAAATTAACTAGACAAGGGTCTGAGCAATTCGATGTAACTTTGAACCTGGCCCTGCTCTGAGCAGGGGCTAGGACCAGATGACCTCCATAAGTCCCTTCCAACTTATTTTTTTTGGTGATTCTGTGACTCTCTTCATCTATAATATAAAACTAATTTCTACTTTAAAATGCTTTATATACATTTGTAAAGAAAGGAAAGTGAATGCCTTAAAATGTAACCTTTTAATTCATACAATCAGGTAAAATTAAATTATTTACGATTTAATGTAGAAGTACTAGACAAGCCTTTAATCATGCAAATGACAACTATTACTTCCCTTCTCTACAGGTTCATAAGCTGTGCTCATCAACATAATATCTGATCAACTTCTCATCGTGCTCTAAGCAACATGACTAACATCTGGCACGTAGTTTGTTTCATGGTTACTGGCATTCTCTTCTATCTGTTTAGATCTTGACTCCTTTTGTTAGGGACATTCACATAAACAGGATGTTTCTCTTTCTGCCTGTACTGATATCATATCGATGTGAGTTCTCCTGCAATAGCCATTTTTAGCAAGGTAACATTAAAGGCTGTGATTACCAGCAAACAAAATCAAACCTGCATTCAAAATGACAAAATAAAATGGAATCTTGTCCAGATCCTGCTAGAAAAACTGCTCTCTGTCTCCACTTTATCTGATAGCAGCAAATGTAATTTGCACAGCTGTTCTTTAGGGACTTACACAAAGGCTTCAGGCTCTGGGAAGACCTAACCTTTGTTTCTTTCTGGGCTGATTCTATCTCATTTTTATAAGGTCATAAATCAAGGCTAGCGAGAGAAAAAATATATTTGGGCTTTTGAATGCAAAATGGATAAGAAAAAAAGCTGTCATTTAATGCAAAGTCCTCCCCCCACCCCTTTTTCTTCCCAAGTGCAAGCTCCCTGCTGTACAAATCAAAAGTATGCACAGAGACAGTGTCTAAATCTTTTATGAAATGGGCCCTTCACTTGCACTTCAATGGAGCTTGCTGTGCATTAAAATTTCTTTTAATGGCAGAAGGAAATAATTCTGCAGTTAGGGCACAGTGCTCCATGCTGCACCTGCTATTTGGGCTAGATATGGAGCAGATGAACTGCAGAAGAGAAAGAGAATTGATGTTGGTGCCTTTATGCTGTCTCCTCATGGACCACAAGACCTGAAGGTCCCTACAGTCCTGTAAGGGTAGAAAACATGTAGCTCTTGAGATTCATAAGGCCTCTATACATAGTCCCTGCATAGTTCTTATGCCCACGCTATGTCACTTGACCTGCAATGTCACCCGACCTGCAATGTCACCCATCCTGCAGCAGGCAAGTGGTAGCATGGGGATAGTTAAGCAATCCAAACCTCAAGCCAAGGTGGGAAGTAAGCCAGCAAGGGTGGCCAAGGTCAATGTTGCTGGGTTGCCCAGGGACACAGCTGCACGCCAGCACTCTCCCACAGGCAGCACGTGGAAGTCCCCCTGGAAAGGTAGGACTGTCTTCCTCAGATGAATGCCTCTCAGCATCCCCTCAGCCCTCCAGTGTACTCCTGTCATGGCTTGAGGACACACAGGGATTTTGACATGAGATAGTTCATGGACATGCACCAATCTGCCCAGCCATAGAGAAGTGGATTCTCTGATGTCAGGCATGCTCCTTTCTTATTCAGCTCTCTTGCTTCTCTCTAGCCAATTTGTTGCCTGCACAAGCCCCCACTAACCACGAGGCAGAGGATATATGAGTATTACCTTGTTTCCCCAAATTCTCCCTCTTGCACAATATCCTCTATACCATAGGAGGCATCTCTGCAATTCCTAACCCTTGTGCAGACATCTGAAGGTTGAAAGAATTGCTTCATTCTTTTCTTAAGTTGTTGACATTCATATAGCCCAGGCAAGACTAACTCAGATCAATGAAGCTCACAATGGTGCATGCTCACAGATATATTAGCACCAGCCTTCAAAGCAACCCCCTCAAGCCTAAAAACAACAAAAAAGGAGGCTTCAAAGGATACCTCTACCCCCTCCACAACATAACGTCCCATGCTTGCTGCAAACAATAGTAACAGAAAAATCTGCCCTAACAAGATCCAAGGCAGACATTGAAGTAAACTCAGCTGGATTCCCTAGGAAGAACAGACTACTCCAACATGGAAAAGAGATATTTTTCTCCCCAAATGGTAGGTATGTTTAATAATACAAAAGCTGCAGTACCATCGGCCAAATATTTGTTTTTATCTCTGTGCAGGCAAGCCTGGCTCTGTTCAGTCAGATCTTGCTTTACTATACACTTCCAGGGTGGAATCCTTCCCTACATGTTTCTGAGTTTTATAAATAACCCATGCTACCTCTAATGCACCCTCCATTGTATTATTTAGGTATAAACTCCAATTATAGACTGATGGGTAGAGCAGGGAAAAGCCCTCATTTCCTTATACTTTAACCTAGCATATTTTAGTGTCTCAGTTGTTGATTTGTTTTTACCTGGCAGCAGATATGAGATATAAATTGCGCTTAGAATAATTTTTCATCATTGCTTCTTGAAGCTGCCCATGAATTTATTAAAACTGAAAAGGTAATACCCCATATTCTTTTATGTATGCTGGTTTTTCTCTTCCAGTTTCTTCAGTCTGAACCAGGAGTCATTGAATCTAATCAGTTTTTTAAATACAAATTTAAGGAAAAAATGCACTAGAGGGTTGTTGTTTTTTTTTTTTTTTGAGAACTAGATGTACAGCTATGATAAAAATATTTCCAACATCATGTTGCAGTATGCTACATTTCTTCCTGTGCTGTCTTTGTACATTCTGTATCCTATTTTATTTCAGCCTGTTTCTCTCTGTTCAGAAGCAACTGGTAATGTGTATCAGTACTGGATGTTCTTGTGAAGGCTTGTACTGAAGTACAGAGTTAAGATCACAGTTCATTCATGCTTTCTAGGTGCTACTGAAATGAAGTATTTGTTTTGCTACTGATAATTGTAGGAGAAGTTTGTAATGAGAGAAAATGTTTTCTCTTGGTCTGTGTTTATTTGGAACATTACAATAAGACAAAAGAAAAGCTGTTAGAAATGGCACTAAATATCTTGAATTACAATTTGTTTTAATCTTGTCTACATAGTTTCTACACAATCACTGAAAAAAATCTCATTTCGTTCTCTGAAAATTAACAACAAAGAACTGCCACATAACGTTGGGAAGCTACATGCCATAGCTGCTTCCCACAGTCATCTTCCATTCTCATCTTCTCATGCTAATTTACCCCAGACTCCAACTGCACAGCTGAGTAATGACTACCATACATATAGGCAGATAGATGGGTAGCCCCCCACACACATCTTTTGATTTCCATATCTACCAGATTAAGGGCTCACTATCTGGAATGTCCTTTCCTATAATCTTGTTCAGTAAAACATCTTTCATTCTGTTCCAACTTCAAAAGACAACAAAAAGGTATCTTTTAATCTACAGTGACTGGCAGCGGGCCATTACCTAGTATTTTACTTTCCTTGAGTGTAGTTTATCAATGCTGCATCGATGCCATTCTGTCTTTAACATAAG
The DNA here is from genome assembly GCF_031877795.1 of Strix aluco. Lineage (NCBI taxonomy): Eukaryota > Metazoa > Chordata > Aves > Strigiformes > Strigidae > Strix > Strix aluco. The sequence goes on from NC_133931.1 coordinate 138,926,164, forward strand.
CAGGCTTGAGTTTGCATAGTGGATTGGGGTTTTTTTTTCCAGAAATCACATTCCATTGTCTCTGCAATCATTGTCTATTCTCATTTTCACATAATTGCCGCTTTATTAAGCAAAGTATTTAGAAAGTTCCTCCCAAAACCTTTATACTGAGTGCTTCTCAAAAATTAAATGCTAACAGAACAATTTCTCTCCCTTCGCTCCCTTCCATCACTAGAGGAATGTTAATTAGCAGGGCTGTTTTTCTCATTTTTTTCTATGTTCTCCCTTCAAATCTGTATGTGATAGTTAGACACCATACTGATGTGGGTGGTATAAAAACCAGAATAGAATAAAGAAATATTAGAATAGCACATTGCCTGTCCTAGTGAAGGTACACACAAGAAGTAGTTGTGGTGGGAAAGGCATGTGAAAGAGGAAGCGAAGAAATGGAAGACAATTTTTACAGTTTAGTTTGGACCCGGTCTTGCATGTAAGTGCTGCTGACATAATACTCTGTGGTCCTGACTGCATAATTTCACATGGCACAGAATCACGTTAGAAGGCAACAACAGCAGAACTGACCCAATACTGAGGCTGTATCAAGTAAACCGTGGGAGAAGGTTCATATATTCAGAATTATTGCTTTATTTCATGCAGGCAACTGAATATTGCAGCACTGGCATTCACACACTTTTGCTGATGCTCTAACTGGCTGCTCAGCGGGCAGACATGGCAGGAACATGCATGAAAATGAAATCTTGGTTGCAGGGGTGCTTGGAGAGCAACTGTTTCGGCAGCAATCACTAGCAAGCAGCAGCCACCACTAGAAAGACAACACCTTCCCAAAGAAGCTGGAGCCAAAAAAGCAGTAGGATACCTTACAATGGGAACATGGGCACAGAGAAACACGAACTTTTCCTCCACACAACTCATTCCTAGTGGACAGTCAAACATCACTCTGGAAGGAAAGTGTTTGAGAGGGAGATGAGGTAGCCTGAACCTGAAGGTCCACTGAGCCAAACCACTAACCTCAGCATTGACACTTGGTACATATGCATCCATGTACAAGGCTTGCACAACAGCCTTCTCATATTGTGTGCATGGTTTTCACTCTCTCCCTCTGCATACTAAATAGTGAATAGACACCATGTCATTTAGTGTTTACTACTGTTTTGACAAATTGAATCCTGGCAAACATGGACATAATTCTTCTGAAAAAGTAGAACTTTGTCCATTGAGAAAATTTCCTAGCCATTTCTGTGGCGCTCTGCAGGCTCTGCTGGAGGGATGGGGAGAGGTAGATCCGTAGATCCACAGCATCACAGAGCAGCTTATCACGTCAGTATAAGTTCAGATAATGCCTAAAGGAACATTACTTGACTAAGAGCATGCTTTATGAATATGTATTGTAGAATTGTACTGCAATGTACACATGCACTATTTACTAACTTAAACAATGTGGTGGGATTTCTTTGACAGATGTACAGCACTGCAATCAAAACCCAGCTCCTTTCAACATGGTAAGGAGGTTGCAAATAAATATCCCTTCTCACTTTAAGCATTTGACATATTGCCAATCTTGAGCAGGCATTACTATCGCCAGTGCTGTATTTTTAAAACAAGTTTTTGAAAGCACATTGCCATCACATTGCCAAGGTTCACAGTTTGTAGAATCACAGAACCACTGAGGCTGGACGGGACCCTGGGAGGCACCTAGACAGCCTCCTGTTGAGGTTTCCTTGTCACCTCCAGTGACAGAGATTCCATAGCTTCTCTGGGTAACCTCTTCAATTATAACAATTTGCAGTTTTCCTCTTAAAAAAAAAAAAAACCAAACAAAAAAAAAAAAACACCAAAACTTAAAAAGACTTTTCCATTCTAGGCAACAGAGAACATTTTTTCTCCTGATTTGCTGAAATGATTTCAATAGGTCTGACAAGCATCAACCAATCAGGAGGAAATTTCAGCAGCAGTTACATAAATACCTGAAAACAGGCATGTTTAGAGAGGGAATGCTGATGCTCAGCCACAGCTCTGTCACTACAGTTATTGCTAGACTTAAAAGAGACAGCATTACATTAGCAACCCTCATCTGAATGACCCCAGGTCAGTTCTAGTTGTACAAGATGTACATTTAAATATCTTCACATCAAAGAAAAGGGAGAAATAATTACACCTACATCTGCCACTTTCATTTTAAAACCAATTCATCCATTGTCATTGTCTCTAATTAATATGCTACCTCCAAAAAACTTTGCACCACATATCATTTTTTATAGCAGGCAGAGCAATCCCTTCCTCCCGTTGTGAAGGAACAGATCGTTCAAGACAGGAGCCTGGGCTGTGCTGAAGGCAGTTGAAATTACAGCCAGTTCCCAAAATAGGTATTGAAAGCCCAGCAGGCTCCTCTTCCCTCCACGGCTGCCCACGTCGTGGGAACGATTCCACCATCGTTACACTTGTTAGCTCTTCTCCCACCTCCCCAGACCTGAGAAGGAGATCTTGTCTTCTGACCCCATGCTTAGCCCTGCCCACACATTCCCTGGTCCCCCAAGCTGGCTGGGTTTAGCTCAAGAATTTAGCCCTGGAGAGTGTCCACAAATTTGTGTAGTTAATTTGCATAGAAGTAATGAATAAAATTGGTATCTGGCTGCTTTTTTATTCCCAGACCATGCGTGCTGAGGAGAAACTCTGCCTTACATGGGGAAACAGATTTTAAGCCACCAGCGTGTGATCACAGAGCTGATGGAATAGAGATTCCCACGTTCAGCAGATGGCAGGTAAAATACCCCATGCACTCATCCAGGCTGGCGATAAACAGGGAAGCTCTCCTCATCCTTCAGTGGGCACAATTTGTGTTGGCACAGTCCTCAGGCCCCACAAAACCATTCCCTCTCCCCACCTGCAGTATTGCAACGAGGCCCCAGCCATGCCTCTTACACAGGTAATAGCCTTTTCCTGGGTAACAGGGACACTTAGTCCTCTAGAGATATTTTGCAGCACCCAAAGGCTCATTAGCGCTAAACACCTCCAGGGTGAAGCACCATGGAGGCAATTGCAACCTGAACTTTCCACTGTGGTCTCCTGAGCTATAATACCATGCCTACAGTCTTCTGGCTGGCAAAAAATAGGTATGGATGTGGTTGGTCGGAGAGAGCAGAACTTGAGAGGGACGTTTCTGCTTTGTGTGTCCTCCAAGCCTTTCACTAGCATTGCACAGCTTGGTCTGGGGACAGAGCTGGGAGCAAGTTCTGGCCTCCCGGTCTCAAGGACATGGACCCTTCACATGATGCAAACTCGCCTTCAACAGCAGTTTGTTGCCAGGGGAACTGCCCAATTCCTATCCACTGCAAGAAAATCCCTCTCTCTTCCCCCTCCCCCATCTTTTTCAGCTTGTTTAGAGAGTGTCAATCCTGAGGCTACCAGTACCCAGGCTTCCTCTCCCAGCTCCCTCCAGAATGCCAGTAACGAAGCAATCAGGACAGTTCAGCAATCAGCATCTTGATACAACCCTTCCTCTTTGACAGTCAGTAGGAAATAAATCACTCACTGGAGCCTGCTACAAATACACCACCCAGGCACAGATAACATCCCTAAAAAAGGATGTGAAAGACAAAGACTAATCAAGGATTCTACAGCTATCAGGGAAAGGTATTTTCTATAGCAGAGAAAATACATTTTCCCGAGTATTTCCCATGCAGTTTTACTTTCATGCAAACTGTAAACGTAGAGCCTGGAACCCAAGAGATCTCTAGAGGTTCTGTGAATTTTCAACATCATCAAGCATAGGATTAAATGAAATTGGAAGTAAAATACAAGCTTTCTGGTGTCCAGTGTATCTATTCTTACATGAAGGTTAGGTGAGGTGAAGGAGAGATAGAAGGGGCCAGGAGAAAGGCTATATAAAATTTCATCTTTTGACACAATCCAAACGGAGAAGCTGGAATGGAAATAAAAAGAGTGAAACAGCAGCCTCAACACACTTATTAATAGCAATAGGTTTAGCTTAAAAAAGGATTCTTATACTCCAAATATTTTTGTATGTACTTTGCTGATGAACGAATTACAATACTTGTGTTAACTTCCTCCACCACCTCTTAGGAGAGGATGAAGCCTCACCTTATTTATGCTCAACCAGACCACTCAGAGTGTCTGGACTAGTATTTGGGAAAATACATATTAGGGTTTTTTGTGGTGTTTGAGGATAAACTTTACCAATTTCTTTCTAGCTACTAGAGTCACCTATTGGAGCTTGACACGTGCATATTCACATTTAAATTCCATTTCAGTAGGTTTAGAAATCTATCAGCAGAGTGCTCTGTTCAAAGCACACTGCCTATTGGGGAACATTGCTGGAACATGCATTGATTTCAAAAAGGTAATAAATGCATTTTTAATCAAACTTTTAACTGCTTCACTCTGCAATTTATCTCATCACTCCTCTAAAAAAGCTGATGAGACTGACAGCTCATTATTATTTTTTATCATCTTCTTAGTGATGATAGCATTAGAATTTGTCACCTTGAGAAGACGCAGGGATATTCAAGTTGCAGGAACTTTATGTTTAAGGTTATAATTTTGCTTTGAAGTACCGTGTCCTAAGACTTCAAAAAGAATTTTCCTCCACGGTAAGGAAGGGATGGAGGAAGAGAAAAAGAAACCAGCTGTAACATTGTAAGTTATGGTAGCTGATCTCACAGTATAAAAATACCTTGGAAGCTGTACCTGAATTTATTTTAGTATTTACTGAAGCCAAACCCTCTACTACCAAAGATTTGGTAACTGCAATTTGCAAATGACTGCTGAGTCTTACATCACTGACCATACTTCTTCATCACAGATTTGCTGTTGCACCTTTTTGCATGCTGTGTGTTAAAGACAGGACAATTGAGATATTGTAAAAGAATTTGATAAGACTTTCTGCTCCCTGGGCTGTCTACTCTTATTCCCATCAGATGACTAATGCACAAGCAGGACAAACCGAAACCAGTCTCTAATTAGCTAAGCTAATTAGTAAAATAAGACTAAAGCCTTTTCACTACTGTAGGAAAAAAAAAAAAATTATTTCACCTCCCACTCCTGGTTTCCCCAGTTAACACTGATCTCATCTTCTGGTATTTACACACCTGATAGCCTGCCAACATTCACACACCCTGGGAGGTTAACAGAACCAAGGAAATAGGAAAATCCATGGGAATAAAATAGGCAGCAAATATCCAAAGGGATGCTCTCTGTCACAACCAAATCACATACATGTGTCTGTAGCTCACCTGTTAGTGGTTTCTAATTCCTTTGGATGTAGAATGCAGTATTCTGATATTATTTTTGCCAAAACCAAGCCTTTAAATTTATTTTTTTCCTACAACAAAGGAGATTGGAAGTTCTTAAAAATTAAATGTTATAAACCTAGTTTTCATTCATTACTTTGTAGTAAAAAAAAAAAAAAAGTCACAGAACATCTGGATTCTTCGGGAATTGTCTTATCCGCAGTAATGTATGTGTGACACAGACTGTGTTATACCTTACACCAGACAGCTTCCACCTTCCAATGAAAAACAGGTGGACAGATTCATGACTAGCTCAAGACTTAGTCATATCCAAGACTGCTACCCAAGGAGAGACCCTGAACTGTACCTGGGCAGAACACCAGCAGGTGAAGCAAAGGCTGGTGTGCACAGGGGCAGGCAGCAAAGATGGCCTGTGCCACAACATGGAAGAGTAGTGGTGGAGAGGGAGCCTGGGAGGTACACTGCATGGGTCCGGGTGTCCCACTGCCAAGGGAAGGCTGTGCCAGGAGAGCGAGAGAGAACTGGGTCAGACTCAGCGGGTGAGTTGATACAGACAGGAGGCGTCAGACAGAAGATTGCTTGGTTGGTTGGAGATACCAATGACGACTTCAGAAAGGCCAGGGAAGGGAAGTTCCCAGAGCAGCTGAGCTCATCCCCAACAGTTCTGTCCCCTTTGTGCTCTCTGCAGCTGGGTGAGGTCAGTCACCCTTCCTCTTCCTCTTCGCTTTTGTAGTGAAGTGACATCTTTGTCTCCAAACCGGACAAGGGCAGAGCAGACTGTGTGATTATTTCCTTCCCAGGGCAGGTCATGCCTCCGTCATGGAGTGTAAGACTGGGGCTGTCTTAAGACTTCTCAAGGCCACCAACACAGAGATGATGAAAGACCCACAAGCCCCCAGTGGCAGAGAAGCTGCTGTGTTTCTGCTAAGTGGTTTAGGCAATTTTTGCACGCAACACACCATCCTGCACAAAAGGAAAGGTGTGTTCACAAGGGAAACACTGCCCTGTGGACAGGGGCTGGCCCCATGGTTTGAAGAAGCAGGAGGCACAGCTCTCCAGTACATGCAAGAAGCCAGCTCAGCTGGCTCAGAAATCCCGTATTCCTAATACATGCACTTCACACTCAATAAAGAAGCCTTTACAAGAAGGGAAAGGACAGCCTGGCTAGTTGGGAGATGTGGAAGTTAGTCCTCTAGAAATGGGTTGGTGGTTTCAGGCCAGCTTTATCTTCAGCCTGACAAAATCCACTGCTTATATTTAGTATAAACCCAGTATCATTTAGGCTCCCTTGGCTGCATCTGCCTGTCTGTGTTTCAGGCTGTGGCTGTAGCGAAAAGCAGCCATGCAGCCCCACACTTATACTGGTGGGGCACATTTCAGTGGTGTTTGGGGGGAGGGGGGCTTTGGTGGGCATGGACTAGGTTGCTTTCAGAGGAAACTTAGCCAGGTGTGCAGAGAGGAAAATGTACTTTAAGACTTGCTGGGAATGCAAAAGTCCAAATGAATGACTGAAGCATTCATCTGAAGAACCAGACTAACCCTGCTTTGGAGTGAAGGGGCAAATTGCATACAGCAGAGGTGCAGGGGCCCCAGCACTGACATCTTTGATCCATGGGTCCACTCCTGACACACACACACACCCAAACTGGACAATTCAGAGAAGAGGGGAATGGACAGAAAACCCTTTCTCTCCTTGTCTCTGCTTTGAGTTATGGCCTTGAGAACATACAAAGAGCAGTTTGGGGATCCTGACAGTGGTGCAGTTCAGGGGCAGTAAGTATAATATAGGTAAGCAGAAATTTCTGGTATATGTTACTGTTAATCAGCCACCTTTAGTCAGTACATATTTATCATAAAGCAAGCAAAAAGGAGTAGGGATTAGGGAGAAAAAGTAGGACCTGTTGCATCCTGTAAACAGTGGTGCTAAGGCACTTGGGACAAACACTAAAACATATGAACATATGAAAACATAATTGCTCAAGCCAAAACAAGACCTGACAAGACATTTGATATACCAGAAAGAAGCCTGCTAGAGAATTCATTATATGAGGGTCTAGGAGAAATAAACTATAATTAGCTAATATACAATCACAGTATGTGATGCCACTTGCATCCAGACACATATTTTTAATCAATCTTCCCCATATTACACATTTATAAAGCTTTTAAGCAGCTTAGTGGTTCAGTGGTCTTTTGTGACTATAAATCACAAGGTGTATCAGTGGCACTGCAACCCCATAAACCAAACCTCGGCTGTTAAATGAGCAGAAACCCAACCGATCCGATGCACGATTTAACTTGTCTGGTGAAAGCCTCCAATCTGTCTTGTTCCCAAGTTATTTGGAAGCGACGGCCGATAACCACAGCTCTGTGTGCGCAGATAAAAATGTGACTCTGAGCAATCCGTAAAAACGGATGCCTACCAAGCCACCTTTCCTGCGGTGTGAGGCGTGTCTGCCCCTCACCCAGCTGTGAAACCATTGCCTGGAGCAGGATGTGAAGCCAACCCCCAGGTCGGACAGATGCTGGCAGGCTCCCCACCATGGCCATGGTTGTTTCCCCCCCACCCCCAGACAGCTACATCGTTCTCACCAGGACCAAGGATTGTTCAGACGCTGGCAGTTGGTGCGATAAGGTTGTTGAGCGCCAAAGCGGTGCAGACAACCTCGGGGGGGGGGGGGCGGGAAATGTTCTCCGTGTCAGGTGAGGGCTGTGTGCCAGGGAGAGGAACAAACCTCAAAGGCCTAGGCACCATCCAGGAAGGACAAAAGATTTAGCCTGAAGCCAAAGCTCAGCTAAATCTAGCTGTATTTCAAGCGTTAGAGCCACTATGCTAAGACATCCAACACACTGCAGCAAACAGCCATTCTGAGACAAGAGGCAGGATACCTTTTCCTAATACTGATGGTTTTCTTAGTTACTTCTTTCTTTTTTCCACTTCTGTAAGAATTCGTGGAGTTATAAACATCATTTAAATGGAAATGTCAAGTACTAGCAAACTGCGTCATGGCACCTAACACAATACAAGGTAAAGCTGGTTCTCCAGCACGTTGCTATGTGAAAACCCTACAGCACTGTAAGAGAAAAACAGTAACCCATAAAATACTATTGTGTGTAGCACTTAAAAGTTGGTATTCTTCGGAGAGCAGCACTTAGAGAATAGGCTTCTTCTGTTAGCATGCTGGTACTCAGACCTCATTAAATAAAAGCACTATTGGATTAATTAGTGTATATCAGTGCCAGCTTTTATTTCAGGGGTAGTGGGGCATATTCTGTATTTGACTGTGCCAGTACAATCCCCTTCGGCTTCAACTGTGAGATCTGAATAAAGACAGGGTGTAAGATCAGGACAGAATTTGGCCTTCAAACTTTGAAAATGCTGCTTTTACTATCTGCTGACTCCCCTCTTGACTTTAGATTCTACTCCAAAGCAGAGAAAAACTTTTCCTATACAAGCAAGAGGTATATTACACCCACAGAAAGCAGTTCTCCCTTGCCTACGATTTCCACACAAGCAATAAAACAGTATAAGATACTCTGAGAGAGAAGCAAGCTCAGGCAGCTCTGAGACACAAAAACATGAAAATGACAGAAGTACTATAGAATAGCAGTATTGACAACAGGGGAGTTATTACGCTATGAAAGATGTGTACCCAGACTATGCTGGCTCCTAATGGTTCTGCACAAAAATCAGAGTTAGACACATCTGTGCCAATGTCAAAAGATAAGACAGATAAACACCCTAAAATGCAACCCATGCAGTCCCATAAGCGTACTTGAGAGGGTTGTGTTGAGGTAGGAAAATGCTGGCTAGAAAAGCCATCAATAAATATAAATCCTCCTGGAAAAATAATGTTAGATATCATCTCTAGTCCTCCTTAGTATTTATACCCTTCTTTAAGTTTGCCTTCACATGTTTCTTAGACAAAAAGCTGAGTGTCAAACTCTCCAGTATACCTATAAAGCAGGATGTCTAAAGCCCAAAATAAGTGAGGCATCCCTAGAGGGCTTTGGGTTTGGTTTTGTCCTCCAGAGAGGTTCTGTAAGGGTAGGAACAGACAGATACCTCCTGCCAGCAAACATCACATCACCAGTAGTGGTCCCTGGCCACACAATTATGCCTCTATGCTGTAGAGAGACAATTCATCTAGGGACACCACCTAAGCCATCCATTTAACATCTGCACACAGACAACATTTGGAGAGCTCAGCCCCCCGACATTTCTGTTCAGACAACGCATGGCAGGCATCTTTCTGTGTGTGTGAAGTCAGTACAGATCTCAGTTCTTCAGAGATGACACAAATAATTTTATATATATATAATTATATATATTATCTCATCATAATTATAGAAAATACCTTTATATAGTGCAGCTTATGTCAACTGTTTACTGCTTAGAGCTTGTCTGTATTTGCAAGACAAGTGCATAAATTAAGAAAATTAAATTAATTAGTATATGTTGCTAATTTTAAATTCTCCTCTTTAATAACCCTAAGAAAGGACAATCAGAGAAAGAGGAACTTATTTCAAGATAAACTGTACTGCTGATTCCAGAATAAGAGATTGGCCCTGTATGGAGTTAAGTCTGAGTATCCCAGGATTAATAATCCTGAAGGCTCTGCATACATGTAAATGCACACCTCTGTCCATCCAACTGCACAATCATTCTGCAAAACCTCAAAGAAAGCTTTTTTTTTTTTTTTTAAACAAATGCAAAGAGTGAAACCAATCAGATAACTCAAAAAGCCAAACTATGAAAAATAGATTTCATTACTGAACCAAAAGGCGGGACCATTCAGGAAATTGGAAGCATGGATTATTACCTCAGGAGACTCAAAAAGTCTTTTTTTTACTATGTTAACTCTCCCCATCCATTATTCATCACAGATGCCAAATTAGACAATTTTCATGTCAGATCCCTCCTAGGCAAGCCGCAGCAGCCCACCCTGCCAGTGAGGGGCCAGGGGCCAGCAGGGTCGGTGTGGCACAGCTGCATGTGGGGGAGGAGGGGCCACACCAGCCCACCTCCACCTTTCTTGAACAAGAGTGGTTATCCCAGGTGAGCTGGCTCTGGGTTGAGCACATTAGGTCTCCTGCCTGCAGGAGCAGGGATGAGTTTTGCTTCTCCCTGAAACACAAGCTGCGCCATTTCAGGCCCAAATACTTGCCTACCATTACAAAAAGCAACTCCTTGTAGGATTTTTTCCTAGGCTTCTTCATATTCTTGCACCACTAAGATGTTTGGAGGAAACTCAGATGGATAGGAGCAAATAAAGGAAGATGACAGATTAAAAGACTCCAAGGATACTTTACTATTCTGTCAGATAAATGCACATCCTGACACTGTGCCTTCTTCATGCCCCATCATCTTTACTCTGCCCCTATGGCCTTGGGTGTTGCTTGACCCATATTTCTGCTCATGCCCCCATCCCCTGCTCCCTTGCCTCTCCCAGCAGCTATTGTTCTCTTTCTCCCCTGCAAAGGACTTGCAATTCCCCCCCTTCATTATCATTCTCTTTCTTCTTTTCTTCTTCTTCCAGAGTATCATTTTTTTAAAGTCTGTCCTGGGAGGCTGGGAAGAACTAAGACTTTTTGTTGTGTTTGTGTGTGTGTGTACACTTCTCTGTGTGTGTACACATGTGTGTAGCATCCCCCACTCTCAGGAGCAGCAGAAATGCATCGTCCTTCATTGCAGTCCAAGAGGGTAAGGAGTGGAAGAGCGCACACCCTTGGGAGTGTGCAAGGTCCCACGACCATGGAAGGGAAGCAGTAGTGGTTGGGGACTGAAGCCTCCAGTGAATCCACCCCAGCATTCCAAAAAATCCCATGTCACACAGTGTCTGGTTACAACCCAGTGCCCTGGATGGTGCCAGCCTGGGAAATAAGCTGAGTGGGACACACATAGGCCAGCCCCTTTCTTTGCCACTGGTATTTCAGAAATGGCATTTCCCAGATAATTTTACTTCGCTTTATCAGTTGATCCCAAGAGGAAAATTCTGTTTTTTCTCTTAACACTGTCACACAATATTGTGTTGAACTGCATGCATACAGCCAGAGGGAAAACTAGGCTTAGCAAGTACTTCTTCTTGGCAATCAGTTTTTAAACAGATGTTCAGCTGTCGTAAGATGCATTGTGGTAGTGGGCTGGGCCCTAGTACAATGCACAGCCAAGGATGTAGTGACAATTGTACAGGATTAAACTTCCTGAATGACCTCACTTAAAGGCTCTGCAGAGACCAGATAAGAATCACACAGCTTGGCGAAGAGCCTTAAAAGGGAAAGGAAAGGGAGGGAAAAGGACTTTCCGTAAATGTGCACTTCTTTCTCCCCTTCAGGTTATGGAGCAGCACCTGCAGGGCCTGGCAGAGAGGGAGGCACTGCTGCTGCTCTCACTCAGTTTAAACAAAGAGAGCCAAATGGGTCAGATGTGCTAGCAGCTGACCTCGGGCAGCCCTGGGACCTTCCAGCAACATGCAGAGCAAGTTCCCTCCCCCCACAGTCCTGCTGCCCTCACCCCTTGTTGTGTTGCACTTACACAGCACTTTCCATCCATTCCAGGATCCCAGGGCACAGAAAGACCCACCAACACAAAGCTAGGGGCACCTATGCTGCAAATAATGTATTTTCCTAGCTCCTGATGCCCTGATCACCCACACCCCATAAATACATCAAAAGCTGGCTCAGTCTGGCTGACAGTAATCATCCCATGGTCTGAAAGCAAGAAAGAAACCATTACAAATTTGGTGGCTCCCTCTTCTATCAATCTTCCGACCTACCTTAGCAAGCTTCACAACCTGAAAACACCCCACAGATGCCCATTTGCCACTTCACAGGATACAGAAGCCTGGTGTCATGCTACCAGAGCAGCATCTGGCAGGCTGCAATGCAGCACTCACTCAGGCACTCTGAACTGCAAAGGTACTGCAGAATAATGACATCTTAGGTCATGAACGGAACACAGATACTAGGGAGCTAAACAGGGCCAGGACATGAACTTAAGCACTGCCCAATTTTCAACAGGCTCCCCTGGCCCAGTTGTGCCTCCCAGGCAATGCCCAGGCTCACTTCAGGGGACACCACACTGAGGTGACTATTCTTAAGAGAGAAGATGGCCAAGGCTATCTTGTTCTGGAGAGAAAGAGCTCATCCATTACCTGAACAGCATCCGCTTGGGATGGCCAGAACATGGTCCATTTTTCTTGCTCGTCCCGATGACCATGCAAGGCCCAGAGATGTCCCCTGGTGCTGTTCTCTGGACATGAGCCACTTTACGTGCCTTCACCTGGGAAGAGGGATTGCTCCTGGGGGCAGATGCCTCTAGCAGCGTAGATGTAGCCAAAGGTATTCAAGCGCTCAGCTTCCTTCAATTTCAGGCACACAAGTACCTTGAAAAATAGAAGCTGAATTTTACGATAATGCTGGGAGCATGATTTCATGTCACAGTTAACGTCATGCTCCGCTGGGATGGTCCTGCTCTCCACCACCTCCTCATCTGTTTTCATGGTTCCATTTTCCATCACACCAACCAATTTACCAAGCAAGGGCATGATCACTAGGTGCCTGGCTAGGGAAGCAGTATGACTTGCAGCCAAAGATGGTGTGAAAGACAAAGGGGATGCTCCTTTCCACAGCAGGCAGCAGGTAGATTGTCTTAGATGTAAGAAGTACAACTGGAGAAAGAAATGAGATTTTCAGTTCCTAGGGAACAACATGGCTAGCATTGCTTGCTGTGTCCTACAATGCCTGGAGAAAACGTATTGCTATAGAGCTTGGTCTGCGCACCTTTTCCATCAGCATCCTGCTATGTGCACCAAGTGCCAAATGAAGTCCTTAGGCTCTACTCACACAGCCTTGCTGCTGACCTCAAAAGGAGTTTGCCGACACAACCTGTGGAGAGAAGAGTTCAGAAAATAACCCACAGAATGGAAAATATTCTCCTACGCAAATTATATTTCTCAATGCAGGAAATACCTTTGGCCTTTCCTACCCATAATACTGAACAGGAAAACAGTGTGTCAGGAGAGTGATCGCAGAGGAATGTTTGGTCATCTTAATGTTTTTAATAGTATATCTAATGTCTTTACATGTTGTTCTTACTGTGTTTATATAATACAAAGGGTTGTGAAATACTGTTGGAGAAAGTAAAAGACTAGAAGAGTTAAATAACTTGAAGTCCCACAGCAAGTCGCTGATAAGAATCAAGAACAGAATCCATGTGAAACAGCAAAACAGAGCAGAATCCAAAGTGATTGGCAAGATGCCTATCGATTTCAAGGGGACCACAATTTAATCCCTGGAGTCTTGACTTCTAACCTGCCCTTCTTGTGGCACAGCAGATTATCAGCTGAGAAACTGCTCCATTTCAGGCTGATCAGCATGACGATGCATGTGACATGCATCTTGATAAGCAAGTTGTGATAAATGTATTTTTAAATACAGTTTAACCAAATAGGTCTAGTAGGTATTAGAACCATCAAAACTGTGGTGAAAATGTTTTCCTAGATTTACTTGCTTTATGTGATCCAGGATCCAGGTCCCTGCTATTGTTACACAGTCAAAAAGTCCAGAAAATTTATCATTTGCTTCACCAAAACCCAGTAAGTTTCCTTCCCAAATAAGGAGTTAGCTCCATAAAATTTAGAATAGTACATTCAAATAGGGTT